>NC_133773.1:101527767-101731341 GCF_003597395.2 Chelonoidis abingdonii
TTTTTTTTTTTCCACTCTCCCTCTGCCCTCCACCTGGCTACACCACTGTCCCTAGCCTCTGTTTGCCAGCAGTTGGGAATGGGTGACAAGGGATGGATCACTTGATGATTACCTGTTCTGTTCATTCCCTCTGAAGCACCTGGCATTGGCCACACTGTCAGAAGACAGGATATCGGGCTAGATGGACCACTGGTCTGACTCAGTAAGGCTGTTCTTATGTTCTTAATTGACATGAAGGACTGTAAACTGTATCAGTGATTCTCAATCTTTACTATACCATGACTCCATGTTACAAGAGTAAAAATATTTCAAGCACCATGTAGCCACAAAGAAAGGGAAGATGGCTGCAACCCCTTGAAATCTGTTCAGGACTACCAGGTTGCGAAGCATGAACTTTATTAAATGTCCTTATAATGTAAGAACTGAGAACTGTAAAAAATGTGTTATTTTTATGGCAGCTAAATCATCTGTGTGTTATTTCCAAAGCAATTTTTAACATCCATGTTATTTCAGTCTTAAACACATCATGCCTAATCAGCTCTAATTTATGTAACGAAAAAGATATTTTCTGAAGAGATTAAGTTGTCTTTTTTATGACCACACAAGGTATGAGCATAACATCCAGCCTTCACAGTTGATGTCATTCCTTATTCTACAACGAGGGAATAATGTATTTAGGGAAAGGAACAGCTTTTCACAGCATCTCAATGTTTCAGTTTCCTATCATTTCAGGCATTTCCACTTCTGTTCAACATATAATGAAATTTAAGCTATGTAACACTGATTACTACACATACCTATGAACCACTCATGCATACACTGACATAAGTAAGCTACATTTCATTTTCTCATACTAAGTGACAGAAAGACATCAGGCAGCACAAAGAAAAGCTTTATGGTGGTTGATATTTTGTGTACTATTATGCAGGATTAAGAACTGAAAGAGGAATACACACATGCACAAAATAATCAAGATAGCAGAATACTGAATATGAACAATGTGTAAAGATTCATATTATGCAGCTCTCTAATATCAATTAATTGATAATTCAAGTTAAATAGTGGCAGAATAGAAACCCAAATATTTTTTCACAGTATTATGGCATATTAATGGATGTGTAAGTTTAAACATGGGCATCTGATTTTTACAACCTATGTGGTGTGTTGTGCAGATACGCCACAAATTAGGGAATAGGCTTTGGTAGGATATGAAGCCAGACCAACATCGTAAGTGAAACAAATATATAACTTATGTAATGCACTAATATAAAGCAATACAACATTTGGATGCACTGTTATTAATTCATTAAAAACATGACCATTTTAGAGAAGGGGGGAAAGGGCAAAAAAAATGGACATATTTGTGACACAATGCAATGTTATGCTGTTCACGCCATAGTGGTACTGATTCTCTTCTCAGTCACTTCAATAGAGCTACTCTTGATTTATGCTGGTGCCAGCAAGAAGAGACTCAGATCCAGCATGCTTTTAAACAAAAATCTTCTTACCTCATTAAATGGCAACCTACTTCATTCTTTCTCCCATTTCTCCATCTCAAACATTTAATTACTGTGACATCTAGTGTCAAATATTGACGATGGTTCAGGTTGTAAGTGTTACCAATCTAAAGGCATTATGAAAGCTTTTCGTTTTGCATTGTGTCACCAACAACAATGCCAGCGGAGATGCTGAGAAGAGGGGGAACCCAACAAGACCAGATAAATGTCAAGGTTACTTTCGAGATGAAGGACATTTTCTTAAAAAAACAATTGTTTGTATAAGTCAAAATAATTAGGTAGAGAAAGAAGATTGAATCCACAAAGAAACTGCTGCTAGAAACCAACAACAATGCTACTGTAAAAATGTCAATCTGTTTGGAAGTGCTAAATCAGGGCTTGAAGGATAATGAACAACCATTTCAGTTATCCTTGAGAAGAGCTGTTAGCCTTTCAAAATGTTAACTGGTCAATCACAACTGTGCAACCATTTCAGCTACTTTTACAAAGAACAATTTATAACAAATAAAGCAAAGGACAGTAAACATTTGTCATGCTTGACTGGGAACAGCAAGCCTGTTACAGAAATGAGATTACTAAGAAATAGCGAAGTCTAAATCTAAGATGTTGCTGCTAGTTTTAGTATGAGAAAAGTGGCTCTGTTTGTAGCACTTGCTACATTAAGGGAATGAGCAACGTTCAAGTGCATTGCACCATGTGATGTCTATTTTCTGTTATACTAGAACAGATGAAAGAGGAAGGGTGGGATGAATTACTCAGCTATTCAATAGAATATTTTTAAGGAGAATAATAAATATTCAATAAAAGGAAGATACATTGCAAAGATTCCCCACTGACAGTATAAAAAGCTTTGCACCATTTCCTCTCTATACAGGAATTATAATACTGCTCAGATCTGTGGTCTATCTAGTCCAATATCACTGGTCTACAATTTTTGAGAAGTCGTCTGCTTCAGAGATAAAATGTGGTATTTATTATGTATTTTGATGTGCTGAATTCAAATATGACAATTAAAACAACTGATTGGCTACTGTTTCTAAGATATTTAAGTTTTTACATTTTATGTCTATGTATATTGTGTAGATAGTAGAGTTTTAATCATAAATTGTAAACCTAGGTCTTTTCATGTGTTTATGGTTGCTTTACATGATAATATTTCACCTGTCCTGTTTATGTAACACTTTAAAAATCAGCAAAAGGGTTATATAAATAAAATTTATTATGAAACAAAAGGCAAAAAACTATTATGTACATAGTTTAGTCCTATTCAGTGTCTACTCGGCGCTTCTTGGCTTGTCTCTTGTATTCATTAAATGGAGCATCTCTTGTCACTGTCCAGCAATAGTCTGCAAGCATTGATGGGCTCCATTTGCCCTGATAGCGTTTCTCCATTGTTGCAATGTCCTGGTGAAATCGCTCGCCGTGCTCGTCGCTCACTGCTCCGCAGTTCGGTGGAAAAAAATCTAGATGAGAGTGCAAAAAATGTATCTTTAGTGACATGTTGCAACCAAGGCTTTTGTATGCCTTGAGGAGGTTTTCCACCAACAACCTGTAGTTGTCTGCCTTGTTGTTTCCGAGAAAATTTATTGCCACTAACTGGAAGGCTTTCCAGGCCATCTTTTCCTTGCCACGCAGTGCATGGTCAAATGCATCATCTCGAAGAAGTTCACGAATCTGAGGACCAACAAAGACACCTTCCTTTATCTTAGCTTCACTTAACCTTGGAAATTTTCCACGGAGGTACTTGAAAGCTGCTTGTGTTTTGTCAATGGCCTTGACAAAGTTCTTCATCAGACCCAGCTTGATGTGTAAGGGTGGTAACAAAATCTTCCTTGATTCAACAAGTGGTGGATGCTGAACACTTTTCCTCCCAGGCTCCAATGACTGTCGGAGTGGCCAATCTTTCTTGATGTAGTGGGAATCTCTTGCACGACTATCCCATTCGCAGAGAAAACAGCAGTACTTTGTGTATCCAGTCTGCAGACCAAGCAAGAGAGCAACAACCTTCAGATCGCCACAAAGCTGCCACTGATGTTGGTCACAGTTTATGCACCTCAAAAGTTGTTTCATGTTGTCATAGGTTTCCTTCATATGGACTGCATGACCAACTGGAATTGATGGCAAAACATTGCCATTATGCAGCAAAACAGCTTTAAGACTCGTCTTCGATGAATCAATGAACAGTCTCCACTCATCTGGATCGTGAACGATGTTGAGGGCTGCCATCACACCATCGATGTTGTTGCAGGCTACAAGATCACCTTCCATGAAGAAGAATGGGACAAGATCCTTTTGACGGTCACGGAACATGGAAACCCTAACATCACCTGCCAGGAGATTCCACTGCTGTAGTCTGGAGCCCAACAGCTAGACTAGAGCCAATCAACAATTTTAAGCATCATTTTCGTTCTCAGTGACCCAGAATTAGTAAAGTTTGACTACATTTATTTCAGAAGCATTTGGGCTGTACAGCAGTGTATCCTGTCTCTGACAGTGGACAGCAATAAATACTTTAGAGTTGGGAGCAAAAACTCCTATAATGGACAATTAAGAAATAGCCTGTCTGTAGGAGAAATTTCTTCCTAATCCCAAGTAAGCAGAGCCTCACTTATCCCTGGAAGCATGAGGGCTTATATCTCATATAATAATGTTTCAATTTTATCTAGGTAACTGTGAGTATTCATCCATAAAAATGTCTAATCCTTTTCTAAACCCTTGGATACGAAGCTCTTGGCTCCAATTATATCTGGTGGCAGTGAGTTCGACAGGTCAATTATGTGTTTAAAAAAAGTATTTCCTTTTACTAGTTTTAAATGTGCTTACTTTCAATTTCATTGAATGTCCCCTTGTTCTTCTACTATGAGAAAAGGTAACTATGAGGGTAAGTATAAAATCATAGAGTTAGAAGGAACCGCGAGGGACATAAAGACTAACCTCCTAATCTAATCATCTAATGGTATGATATTTTCTATACCATGAATTGTTTTATATACTTCTATCATATCCCTCATACTCATCTTCTCTCTAAACAATGGCATTCTTTTTAATGTCTCTTCATACCATACATCATGTCTCTTTTTTGGTACTGAAGGGCCACATTTTACCATCAGATAAAGGTGTCTCTCTTAATTACCTAATGAGAAATGTGCATGTGCAACTGAGGACAGCATTCTGTTTTGCATGTTAAATGCTGCTCTCAGTTATATGCCTGTTACATGCCAGTTATTTCCAATATATAACTAAGGATTGGATTTGGGCCTACTTAGATAATTTCAGCATACAATTCAGAGATAGCAGTACATAAGAACATCAGAAAGGCTAGAGGTCATCAAGTCCCAGTTGCCTTTCATATACAAAGAGGGAGACATTTTTAATTAGATATATTTATCACACACACACAAAAATCCTATGTTACAAGAACATTATTAGAGTTGCAAAACCAAGCACACTTACATTAGGAAATACCAGAACACACATTGCCTGTGTTGCCTTATGTCAGCGCTCTAGGAAATTTGATTATGATACTGTCTTCATTACATGCTATTTTTTCCAAAGGATCCCTGCCTCATTCAGTGCACGGGATGGATGGTGCTCTCTTAAGGATCAGTTATTCAATATTTTGTTTTCTCATCATTCTTCAAAGTTGTCATAAACAGATAGTTAAGGGTTAATGTTCTTTCACCTGCAAAGGGCTTACAAGCAGAGAACTGACACCTGACCAAAGGACCAATCAGGAAACCAGATTTTTCAAATCTCAAGGGAGGGAAGTTTTTGGGTGTGTGTTTTTTGTGCTCTGTCTGTTGCGCTCTCAGCTCTGAGAGTGATCTCTCTATCTCCAGGCTTTCTAATCTTCTGTTTCCAAGTTGTGAGTACAAAGGTAGAAAGACAATAGGCTTATATTGTTTTTGTATTTACATGTGTGTAGTTTGCTGGAATGTTTAAATTGTATTTCTTTTTGGATAAGGCTGTTTATTCATTTTTTCTTTTAAGCCAATAACCCTGTATATTGTCACCTTGATACAGAGACCATTTTTATGTCTTTTTCTTTCTTTTTATATAAAACTTTCTTTTTAAAACCTGTTGGATTTTTTTTAGTTGGGGCTCAAGGGGATTGAGTCTGCAGCTCACCAGGGAATTGGAGGAAGAAGACAGGGGGAGAGAAAATTCTTTGTGTTAGAGTTACAAAGCTTGCATTTGCAGGATCTGAGTGAGGGTGAGAGAAACCTGATCTCTCTGGTTTGCATTTCAAGGAATTGAAACAGGGTAATCTTCCAGGGTCATCCAGGGAGAGGGTTATTTCCCTTTGTTGTAAGACTCAGGGCATCTGAGTCTTGGGGTCCCCCAGGGAAGGTTTTGGGGAGACCAGAGTGACCCAGGCACTGGAATTCCTGGCTGGTGGCAGCGCTATCAGACCTAAGCTGGTAATTAAGCTTGGAGGTTTCATGCAGGCACCCACATTTTGGACGCTAAGGTTCAGAATTGGGACTTATGCTTTATGACAAAGTGTGGCCTCATGTCTTACTTACTGTACACTATTCATACCGGGCTCTGAAGACATATTTATTAATTTCCTAATGGGTTTTTCTGTAGTTCTTTTCACTATAGTATTTAAGTACTTTATTAATATTATCAATTTATTTATTTTCACAACATCCTGTAAGGTTATGTCCTGGTATTATCCCCATTTTATAGATGAGGAACTGTGGCACAGAGAGATGAAGGTCAAAAGTATCTACTAGTTTTGTGTATCCAATCTGAGATGCCCAACACTTGATTTTTCAGAATACAGAGCATTGTATTGCACTTTATATATTCAAAGCACAGTTCCCAGTTCTTCAGCTGCAGTGGTGAGGGCTCAGCACTTCTGCAAATCAGACCCCAGGGTCTCAAGTCGAGCACTCAGAAAATTAGAAAATACAATTAGTGACCACATGTGAATTGCTTGGTTAACATTACACAGGAACCCTGGGGCAGAGGCAGGATTAGAATCCGATTCTCCAGGGCAGCATTCAGCTAAGCACAGAGCTGGCTCCAGGCACCAGCGTAGCAAGCTGGTGCTTGGGGCAGCCCATGGAAGGGAGCGGCACGTCAGGGTCTTCGGCAGCAATTCAGTGGCGGGTCCCTTAGTCCCTCTCGGAGGGAAGGACTGGCTGCTGAATTGATGCCGAAGAATGAAGCGGTGCGGTGGATTGCAGCCTTCCCCCCTGCCCTCGCCACTTGGGATGGCAAAAAAGCTGGAGCCGGCCCTGCTTAAGCATGATACTATTCTTTCTCTTCTTGCAATCCCCTGCCTCATTCACTACACACATTCAGCTTCAGAAATAAATGAAGCAGGGATCCTACAGACAATAGCCTCCTTCACTAACAATCTTGATTTATCCCTAGAGTAAGTCCATCCTGTGCACTGAAAGAGGCAGGGGTCCAGTGGAAAAAATAGTATGTGATCTTGTAATTAAAGATGGTATCATAATGCATACACACAAAGGAGATGAACTGAGTTGCAGTAGTGATAAGATTTATATCCAGTGTAGGAGAACCATTAGACAATAACTGATCACATAGTGGAGTAAATACAGTAACTCCTCACTTAACATGCTAGTTATGTTCTTGAAAAATGCAACTTTAAGCTAACTAATTTTAAGTGAATCCAATTTCCCCATAAGAATTAATGTAAAGGGGCGGAGGGTTAAGTTCCAGGGAAATGTTTTCTGACAGACAAAAGACATTATATACTATATAGTATAAGTTTTAAATAATTTTAAACAATTTAATATTGTTCTCCCGAATGATGATTGTGAAGCTTGGTTGAGGCAGGGGTATAGCAGGGTCAGGGCGCGGGGGCTTGCCCTGTTCTGCCCACCAGACATTCCAGCTGGGGAGCAGGGTCAGGGCATGGGGCTTGCCCCATTCCACCTGCCTGGGGCTCCTGCCAGGGACCGGGGTGAGGCGCAGGGGCTTGCCCTGTTCCGCCCACCCAGGGCTCTTGCTGGGGAGCGGCCACGGGGACTTGTCATTTTCCACCTGCCCAGGGCTGCTGCTGGGGAGCAGTGCGGAGGCATGGGGACTTGCCCACTCCCCAGCTGGAATGACGGACAGGCGGAGCAGGGCAATCCCCCGTGCCCCAACCCCGCTCCTGGACAGGAGTCCTGTGCAGGTAGAGTGGGGGGAGCCAAACAATGTTATAAGGGAACATTGTAGGACTTTATGTTCTCTAATAGGTCAGCAACCGAACAGCAAAACAACGTTAATCAGAAAGACGTTAAGTGAGGAGTTACTGTATTTCATTTAGTAAAAAGACACTGATAAAGATGCTTGCTAGCCATTATATCATCAAATACAGAAACTTTCTGAGCACTGTGTGAAAATACAGATATAATAATAGTAAGCAAGTTGGGTAATTGAAATAAGAAGACTATTGCATGACACATCTCACTTGCTTGGAAGAATGTTTTGTATTTCAGTACCCACAGGTCTCCTGCATATTCCTTGGTTATATTAAGAGATTCATAGAGTCCAAAAAGAAGGGATTATTATGAACATCTAGTCTGACCTCCTGTTTAACACAGGCCATAGAACTTCCCTCAAAGAAATTCCTAGAGCAGATCTTTTATTTAAAAATAGTCAGTGATGGAGTATCCACTATGACTCTTGAAAAATTGTTCTGATGCTTCATTACTCTCACTGCAAAAAATGTATACCTTATTTCCTGTCTGAATTTGTCTAGCTGCAACTTTCAGCAGTGGGATCATTTTATACCTTTCTCTGTTAGATTGAAGAGTCGACTATTACATATTTGTTTCCCCATGCAAGAAACTACCTATTAGGGGATTACAGTCAGAGGTCAGCAGTACTTATATGAAAGACTTTGCACATGTGTTATTTGTAACAGCAATGCTATTATACATATATAAAGTATAAACCAGAGAATACTGCATTTCCTTTCTGTTCAAAGCATATACATATTAGTTTTAATCTAACATGACTAGAATCATAGAATATCAGGGTTGGAAGGGACCTCAGGAGGTCATCTAGTCCACCCCCTTGCTCAAAGCAAGACCAATTCCCAACTAAATCATCCCAGCCAAGGCTTTGTCAAGCCTGACCATAAAAACCTCTAAGGAAGGAGATTCCACCACCTCTCTAGGTAACCCATTCCAGTGCTTCACCACTCTCCGAGTGAAAAAGTTTTTTCTAATATCCAACCTAAACGTCCCCCACTAAACTCACTGCATGCATTTCTGAAATTCCTTGAAATGCCTATTAGTTATAATCTAAATAATCATAACAAACACAAAGGCCCTGCTCATGCCATGAGCTTGCTATTACATAGAAAATTCTCAGTGTTTAATGCCTATTACTTTACACAGCTTATATTTTATTCACTTTATCAAACCTACATTAATTCAAGGAATGATAGTACATTTGGATGTTAGTAGAGCCCACTCCCAAAAATCCAGGATTTAAATGGTGATTTGTGTGCATATAATCAAATGAAAATACCATGATTTCTCAGTTATGACTCTATGGTCAGCATGGGTAAAAGGTAACTTTTTAACCCTTCACTGTTTGTAAAAGATGCCAGACTGCCCAAAGAGAATGAAGAATATGAATGGTCAACAGCAGTGAAAGTTTCTCCAACACTGTCCTTTCAATTTGCCTTGAAGAGTGGGAAGGTTAATTCAGTCTTCAAACCCACTCAGTTCTTAGCCTCTCTATTAAGACTTCTAGTAAGGTTGAAAATTAGACTGGTGTCTTTGTAATATGGCTAGCTAAAACCACAAACTCATGTCACATAAGAAATTGATAATGTAACATATTTTGGTCACTAGCGACCTAGGTTGGATTTGAAGTTTGAAGAGATATTAGAAGTTAAAAGAGGCTTACAATTAAAAAAAAAAGATTCAGGATCTCCTCATGCTCTCTGAAACCCAATGGGTAGTTTACTGGACCTTGGACTTTCCATGAAAGCCAAAATGATTTACTAGAAGAAAATCCCTCTTTCTTCTACATTACAAAGGTCATGATAGCCCAGTAATTTTGTCATTCAAATCAGGATAAGATTGCTTATAAATCTTGCAAGTGTAAGCAACTACTTTGATATTAATTGTTGACTTTAAGAGCATTAAAACTCTGATTTAAAAGTACTTTCCAGTGATGCCACAACCTTCAGTGGTCGAACACTTACCAACTGTGGCAGAGGCTGTTGACAGCAGAGATTTGCCCCACGATCCCCAAGCTCCCCATCCACTTCCTTTAGGAGAGGAGTCCAAATCCTACAGAAGAAAATATTAAGTCCACTGTCAGAAATGTATGTTACCCAAAGACAGGAGGAAAAATAACCAACATTAGAAAACAGAATCCAGCATGTAATAAATGACGACACCAGGCAGAAAATACAATATAACTACGTTTGTGATTCAACAGTAATGCCATCAGGGAATCTGTGGGAAGATAAACCCAAGAGAAGATACCGGCTTATATGCAATGGTGATGTTGCAGTGTTGCATTATTTTACGTACTGTCCATTGAATTGCACTTTAAATTGAAGTTTCTGATGAAAGTTTACGCTTCTGTGGCAGGCGTGGAGAAGAGAATAGCTATGGTATACAGTTCTACATTCCCTTTCTCAAGAAAATAATTTGGAAAAGCTAAGATTATCATATTAGACTATTTTCAGTATTTCACATTTTAATAAGGTTAAGAAACCAATAGCCTTGTTAGAACCTCTATACTACTTCTTTGTAACCTAGGTTCAATATGTACTGGACCTTTGGCCAGGAAAACAGGTTCATTAGAAAAGGTACATGTCTTATGTGCTTGAACTTCTTCACCCATTTTCAAAGGGGCAGAGTAAATAATCTCTTTCCTTCAGTCCTTGGCCTACAATTCCTTGTTTATAATTGATCAGACATCCTCTTAGTTTACAATATAACATGAAGAAGCTGCAGAGTGTGTGTTCTGATTGGACATGGATTCTGTTCTGCTGACATGAAAAAATAAAGTAAACAAGTTTTGCTTTTCCAGATGTAGCAAACACCATATAGACAAGCAATAGCAATGTTGCTACTAAAGTAAGCAGTTCTGTGTACTCAGCTGAAGTAGAAAAGAACCCTCAACAGCCAAGGATACTTTAATTTCAGATGTCTCACTGTTTTATTATGGCTAATTAACTATAATTTTCAAAGTAGTGGGTAATAATATAAATAAATCAATAGTAATAATAACTGAAACATTTCAAGATTTTGTAAATGAGCTCCATGGAACATACAATAGAAATGCCATCTGGTAATGGTTAAACAAATGGTGAATTGTGGCTATGACTACCAATTAGCTAAGAATGGCAAATACAGCTAGTTTACGAAAACATCCTCTTGCTTTTGAGCTTGTGTTTGTCCATCTGTCATGTCTTATCTTTAAAGGGCCCTATTCAGCAAAGAATTTAAAACGTGCTTAAGTCTCACTGAACTCAATGGGATTAAGCACATACCTAAATGCTTTGCTGTATGGGGTTAGACAGACTGTCATCTCTTCGGGGAAGGGACTGTCATTATTATATGTTTGTACAGTTCTACAATGTGGCCCAAATCTGATTAAGGCCTCCAGGTGCCATCACAATATAAATTTGAAAACAAACACACTCCTAGGACATTGTATAGGTTTTAAAGTCAAGAACTCAGAAATAAGGAAGCACCAATTTATAATTGCATACGTGATCCAATTCTGCCCATTTTTTGGTCCATCCTGTGCACTGAATGAACTGGGGTGTGGGAGAAATTAAAGATTATCATAGTGCACATGCCCAGGGGGTCAAGTTAATGTTACATGGGCAAATCTGACTTTTCCTAACTTTGGAGTGCTTCACTGCAACCTAAACAGTATTATTTTAACACAGATATTTTTGGTATGATTTCCTAAGTTTTTGTAAAAAATTGCCCATGATTATTTCATAGCAAGATGCTAATGCAATGAATATATTATTTTTACAGCATCCTGTCCTTCGCACAAAGTGGGGAAACATGCTCATGATTCTGCCGTACAGAAAGCTGATCACCATCAAGGAAAGATGTTTTGGAAGAAAGTGGCAAGATTACTTACTGGACTGCTTTGTTCATTTGGTATCATTTCTGACGCGGGTTCAGGATTAAGGCTCACAGACTCACTGCAGTCAGTAGGTATGTTTTCAGTCACCTCTCCACTGGAAGGCTGATATGCAATTACTTCTGCAGTCAAAGGATTTTCACTGATAATCATGTCCCCTTCGTGTCCATTACTAGTATTATGAGAAACTTGTCTCTGTTCATCTTGGGAAGACCCATGCAAGATCCCAGCTGTTTCACTGTGTTCTGCTGCATCATTAGCCAACACATCACTGCTAAGCATTGCCATTACTTCAGGTTTTCCTTCAGTGGGTATTGCATCACTTGAGTCAGACATTTTTATTTCTGTTTAAAAAGAGCAAAGAAATTAGTATATTTATATTAGCTAATCAAAGTAATTTCGAATCCCATTAACTCTTAAATGACACAAAAGCACTGAAATAGATAGCCTTCCTTGCCATCCAATTGCAGATACATAGCATGCTAATAATGACATAGAAGACTACAGAAATCTGTGTTGTAAATTTGCAGTGTTTCATCTATAGAAATGATCAGGGTTTATTTGTGAAGGCTAGTTATAGCCCTTGATCTTGGAGGAACTCCCATTGATGTCAATGAGAGATGCAGGCAGAGATCAAGGAGAGGACATATAGTCCATGTAATGAACACTTGATTGCTTAATATAAAGAAATCTTGCAGACTTAAAATCCTATATAGCCTTGTTCCAGTCTTTTTCTTTTCTTCACACTATAGACTAATAGACTCTAAGGCCAGATGAACCATCATGATCATCTAGTTTGACCTCTTGCACATTGCCGGCCACAAAACCTCACCCACACACTCCTGTAGTAGGTCCATAGTCTCTGACTGAGTTACTGAAATTCCGTTTGCTTGTTTAGCATTGGCTTCCGCTAGGTCCCTCCCATTATCTCACCAATGCAAGTGCAAGAAGACCAGCCCCACGGTAACTCTTACCATCTGGAACAATGTTTCTAGTATCCATCCTACATGTCATCCATATTCTAATCTCATGTGAAAACTGAATTTTTCTTTTCCACAGTCATTTTTTAAACTTTGAACCAGAACTCTGTAAAGCATTTTCAAGTACTATTTGTATGAAAGCTGCTATAAAACATGCATTTTAATGTATTAAAATGTGATGTTCATTAGCAGTGGGGGTGCATGCATTCCATTCTTAAAAGTGTATTTTGTGACTCTTCCAGCTCTTGCAAATCCCACTTACAGTGAGTCTGATTCTGATTTCATTTGTACTGATGAAAACTAGGAGTAACTCTACTGAAGTCAATGGACTGATTCCAGCTCTTGTGGCCTCTTTACACTGCATGGTGTAAAGGGCCATGCAGTGGGCTCTGGGGGGAATTTCTCAGAAATTCGTTTAGTATTTGCAGCCCTAAAGCCCTCCACATGAGCGTACTGCGGGCAGATCTGGGACAGAGACTGCCCAGACAGGTCTGATTGGCTAGCCTAGGTAATGCTAGGTAAAAGCAGGCACTGGAACTGCTCTAACTTATACTGGGGACTACTCTGGTTCCCAAAGCAGCCTGGAATCCAAAAGACAAAAAGATGGTGTAAAGCCATCTTTGCGTGATATTCCTCCTGGACTGCACCTTCTCTGCTGCACCTCCTGAAAGGCTCAATGAGATGGGATCGGAAACAGGCATAGTGAGTGTAGGCAACTGATGCACACGTAACACTTGAGGGAAAAGCATTTAAAGAAAAACTGAAAATCTATTAAGAATTCAGAACAGGATATATATGCAGACAGGAAATATAGATACATCTATTCAAACTCAGCTCTTTATTAATTATCTAGAGCCACAGGTGACATGACTTGACAATTCAGAAGTCTGTTTTACCTGCAAGGTTGATGCGAACACAACCATATACAGCACAACAGGGGAGAGAGCACTGGAAAATAATGAATAGATTTTAAGGACAGACAGGACTACTCTGATCATCCAGTCTGACTGTGTGTATAACTCAGTCCAGAGAACTTCACCCAGTAACTTTTGTAGTGAAAGGAACTGTTCTTCCTTACTGTGTAAGTGAACACTATTGAAATTTAGCAGTTTGTAATATCATCAGCTGCTGCAGAGAAATTATCTGAATGTAGGTCTTAAAAGACAAATGAGAACTGCTTTTCAGATATATTGGGCTTGATTCTTCTCTCTCACACCAGTTTTACAGAAATGTAGAATCCTTAGCTCCCATGGAGTTACTTCAGATTTACAATAACAGTGAGTTTTCAAATATGAATACATAACTGTCAAGTGTAGAGTTTTAGTAGGTACATTCCTTGTTTTAGGCCCAAATATACTTCTGTCCCACACAAATCTGGTGTGCTCTCATGTTTTTAATGTTTTTTTTCCAGAAATTTTTTACCGGTAATTAAAGTGATAGAAAATTTTACATGCAATAAATAAGTGAACTCCATATTCAAGCTTTTTCTGGTAAATGAAGTTGGTTATATCACTTAGGAATGTAATTCATTTTAACTGTTGGTAGCTCGTACTTTGGATTTTGGCTACTTGAGTTATATATAAACATATCTGTAATGAAAGACTATACAAATAATCTGATTGATATGATTGAAGCAGAACTGGCTGGATTCTGATCTTGCTTACACTAGTGTAAATTAGGAGTAGTTTAACTGAAGAGTAGAAAACCAGAGAGGAGAGTTAATCCCTATATATCTGAAATTAAAACTTTTTTCTTCACTTTTCAGTTAATTCTTGTTAACATTAGCTCATTTTCAGTCCTTTATAGTCTCATAGGAAATAGCAACATTTAAGTTAAAATCATGTAATGATTGTAAGCTAACAAAATTGCACGTATGCAGAAAAATATATAGGTAGATGGGAGTCTGATCCTGTGAGATGAGTGAGATATGAGGGCTCTAAGCAGCTTGAAAGATTGCATCCTAAGAAGTACAGAAGACATCACTCAAGTGGTTCCATTCTTTTCTCTCCAAAAGGCCCCAAAGTGTTTTGAGGGAACTGTTCATTTGTCCTGAAGGATCTCTTGTCAGAACTGCCAAAGAGATTTATTTTCATCTTCTTTCCTGTTAAGAGGTGAATGTAAGGCCATTGGGAGAGAGATGATTTGGGCTGCAGTGCCTTGGCATGCAGAGGACATGCAGGCTCTAGATTTCATTTTCATCAGTCCCACATGATAGTTTCCAGACCAACTGATTAAGAATTGGATGAGAGGGTGCTGTCAGAAGCTTAATCTGAATGAAATAGTGGTCATGTTAGTGCATTGGGTTGGGGAGAGAACTTGAAGGCAGATCAGGGCATGGTTTCAATAGTCATTAGTTTTTTCAGCAGGCATTCGTTACTGAAATGGCTTCTCCACAATTTGTTCAAGATGTTTGCTATTTGGATGGTGTTTTGGGACTGTGTGTCCCTAGAATTTCAAGTGGTTTCAGTAGCCCTCTATTCTGGAACTCACATCTACAGATGGTTGGGCACAGCCCAGGTTTGTTGGTTTTTATTGAGGGTGCAGTATGCCTGTTTGGGGCAGGGCTGTCATTTTTTGTTTGTTATACATTTAAAGAATATTTATTTTTCCCACTTTCCCTTCACTGAATTACTTTCCTCCTCCAATTGTCTTCATGCTGAAAAGGACAACAAACAACTGGTACAGTTGTTTTCAGCAGCACTTTACCTGCTGTGTAATGCAGCTTTTAACTTGCACTTCTTACTTAAAATAGTAACATGGGAGACAATTAACATTTCTGACTCTGGTTCTTTGTAAACAGAGAAAGTTATCAATTCCTGAATCTGGTCTCTCTGACTGATCCAGAAAAGATTACAGTTTTGTATACATTAAACCAGGGATCGGCAACCTTTGGCACACGGCCCGTCAGGGTAAGCACCCTGGTGTGCCGGGCTGGTTTGTTTACCTGCCGCATCTGCAGGTTCAGCCAATTGCAGCTCCCACTGGTGGGAAGCGGTGTGGGCCAGTGGGTGCCACGATCGGCTGAACCTGCAGACGCGGCAAGTAAACAAACTGGCCCAGCCTGCCGGGAGTTTACTCTGGTGGGCCATGTGCCAAAGGTTGCCAATCCCTGCATTAGACCTCTTTTTTTTTTTTTTTTTTTTTTTTTTAAATTTTACATTATTGCTTCCACCTGTGGAGCAATAGAGAGTGCTGGGGCAGAGTGATTACCAGCATTTTAATGGCCATGTCATCTACTCCTGATCTAAACAGGAATTACACAGGAGTTAGGGATGGAAATTAAAAAAACAAACAAACCATCCAGCGTAGAGAAGTTCTGTGCAGATTGTATAACGAAAATCCATGAGGGGAAAGGAGTGAATATTCAGCAATTACTGCACCTGAGGAAGGAGTGGCAATGGCAGAGTCCAAAGGATGTACTGTACAGGGATCATAGTTATCTGTTGGTTGAGCACCAACAGTATGCCTGTCACTGCACACACAAGACATGATCCCTGTTCCCAAGAGCTTTTAGTCTTCACCTTGAATGCTCGCTTAGGGTATGTCTATACTACAACTAAACACCTGGGGCTTGCCTGTGTCAGCTGATTCGGGCTCATAGGATTCGGGCTAAGGGGCTGTTTAATTGTGATGTACACATTCTGGGGGACATTCCCCCATTGCAAGGTCTCTGAACCTGAATGTCCACACTGCAATTAAACAGCCCTGTGAGCCAAAGCCCCACAAGCCCAAGTCAATGGACACAGACCAGCCATTAGTTTTTAACTGCAGTATAGACAAACCCTTAGAATGTGTGTTAATTATTTACGCTAAACAATCTGTTCCACCTTATATTCAGTTGTGACACTCTGAGAACCTTTTCCAGACTTGAGGAAAAGCTCTTTGTAGCTCAAAGCTTGTCACTTTCACCAACAGAACTTGGTCCAATAAAAGATATTACCTAACCCACCTTATTTCTCCAAATTTGTGTGGTTTATTAAAGTTTGTATTCAAAGCTACAGCTACAGCAATGCTGGAGGTGAGAATTCAAATCCTGTTCAGTGAATTTAGGAGTCTGAAGTGTATTGTTTATCCAATTTTCAATGCCGCATCCTTGGGGCAGGGATGAGTCTTCCTCTGTGTCTGTACAGTGCAATGAATACCATTGACAGTCAATGAACAATAAAAGTTACAGATAAACAACAAGCACTTGGTGACATTTTAATTATTGGTTTATATTGTTATTTACTTATCTTTGGAAAAATGCATTTACAACTCACACTGGTTACATTTATCACAATGTTAGCAATGTTTGCCATTATGAGTATAGCAAATACCACAAATGCGGAAGTACAGATACATTCTGTCTAGGTTTTAATGGTGTTCACTGGCTGATGATTCTGGTGGCATTACATGATGAGAAATAGTTTGTTTCTAGTTAAAGGACAGATTCTATCCAGAGATATTTGCACGCAACTTCCGTTGAATTCAGTGGAATTATGTGCATGTATATGATGGCATAATTTAGCACTAATAGCTTAATTATGGACCTAATCCAGCAAAGATTTATATACACTTGTAAATTTGAGTGATACATACATATGACTTTACAGGATTGGATCCTATATTTGGAAACTCACCTAAGTTCATCATAAGTGAGTGCAATTGGTCAGTTAAACCCCTTTCCCAATGAGCTAGGTAAGTATACAGCATTCTACTAGACAGGGGCTAAAAACAGTTGCAGAATGAAAGGAAATAAAAACAGCAATGAAAATGTTTCAGCTCAGCACAATGTGTAATTCAGGCGGTCATGCACATGATCCTACAAAAAAGTAGCCTACATTCACATTAAAAAGTAATTGAATCAGTTAGCTCCTCTGTATCTAAACTAAGCACATGGAACCATTCTTCTGTAGGTTTGAAGAAGGAAGATTCAGGGCCATGTTCGCACATGCTGTAAGTGGACACATCTCTGTAGATGTTAGTGGAGCTGCATCCACTTATACCAGTTTGAAGTTTACAATCCAGTGTAAAATTAGGAAAAGCTACACGAAGCTGTAAGAAAACAAAGATAGCTCCGTAGCTGAGTCCATCCCAAATACTCTCTCCCGTGTTTCCTTGCAGCTGCTGCTACCCTAAAAGCCACACCACACTTCAAAAAGAACAGGTTAGTAGCAGTAGCAAGTAGTTTAGTAGTTCATCTCTGGGATTAGCGTGCCCCCTGCTGGTTTCCAGTTTTACATGCAAAGTTTAGAGTTCCTCAAAAGCAAAGATGAAAGCACAACTACAGAGAGTCATTTCAAAATAAATCTCAGTGTGCATTGACGCAGGGTATTTTGTAAATGGTCCGGTGTGGGCATGTTTTTAAATAGCAGCTGTTTCCCCTTTTGTTAGGGTCCTTAATTAACTGTACACTTGACCTTGATGGGATTCTAAAGAACCCCATGGAAATATCAGCTGCAGGGGACAGGTGGAGGAATGATATTTTGGGGCAACGGGGCTGTTCCTATTTCATTGAAAAGTGCCACGAAGCCTGGAAAGCAACTCCCTGGATAGATTTGCTATTATTAACGCAGCTCTAGCCCGTGCCCCGTTCTCAGGGCACGAATCAGCAGCGGCAAGAACTTGGTCCGCTAAAAGCCAGTGAGATCGAGTTTCCCCCAGGGCAGGGAAGTTCCTTTGAAATCTCTTTAGACAGTCTCAGAAGTGGGGGAAGAAGGGGAAATCGTTTAGTTCCTTACCGCTTCGCAGCTGAGCTGTGCCTGGGCCGACGCGCCCCCGGCTCCTTCCTCTTCCCCGCCACGCCACGTCGGCAGGCACTGGGACAGGGAGGAGTAGGAAGCGGGACAGCTGCTGGCCGGCGGAGGGAGGGCTCTGGCTCTGGCTTCCAGTCACGCTGGAGCTGCTGCCTAAAGCAACGGGCTTGCTCGAGCTTTCCAAGCCTCGCTCAAACCAGCACAACCTGGTGGGCTGGCTAGGACGGCGCGGCTTGCAGCGGCTGAAGAACGCGCGCAAGGGCGCGGGGCCTCGCGCACAGTGACTCCCATGGCCTGGGGATGCTGCGGAGTGTTTCCGCCCCCGGGCTTTAAGCTTCTCGGAGCTGAAATCAGTCGTTTGTATTCAAACAGCCCTTAAAATAACCAACCAGCCACGCCCCTCTGTTTGTGTGGCCCTGATACGTTTTGTGCAATTGCCTCAGTGATCCCCCCCCCCCCCCCCCCCCTTTTTGTGGGCCCCCGTAGTTTTTTTTTTAATTTCTTCCCCAGCCCCCCCCCCCCCCCCCGTCTTTCTTCTGTGCTTCTAACGCTGACCGACAGACTGAGGGAGATTATTAAACCATGGATGCTGAGATTTTCCAAGCAGCTCCTTGTAATGGGACTTGGGCAGTGAATTCCCTACACTTCCCCCCCCCCCAAATTTCCCCAACATCACTGCCCCAGTTTTGTGAGCTAGTTACATACCAATTTAGTGACTGTTTGGAAATCTGAATTTAAACTGAAACATTAATACACACTTTAAAAGCTTATACAGTGTATGATAAAATATGTGTATCTGAAGAAGTATAATAGATTTGAAAAGTATGAACATAGAGTAGCTTCCTTGCTTCCTTATACAGCTGTTATTTTTTATGATGTCAGTGCATTCATTTCGGTGATGTTTGCCAACCTAATAATTTCAAATGGTGATTTGTAAGCAAAATCGAAATGAGCTCTCCCTGACAGCTAGTGGGGCTGCGGGGAAAGGCTTCAGGGCCAGATTTATATTTACATTCACACCTAATCTACGTAGGTATCCAGCAAACAGAGCTATGTTGTCCAAGTAATAGATTTTGGCTGGGGTTGGGTTGCAAACCACTTGAATGTGGGGGGGGTGGAGGATGAAATATTGTTGTACCAGTAAAGAGCAGTAGAACTGTACTTAGCCTGTGATGATTTGAAGGCATCAAGAGAGGGTGGGACCTGTCCCTCTCCACTGTTTAAAGACAGAGCTGATTAGGCTCTATACAGAATCCTTTCTTCTGTTAAGTGACAACTGTAGTTGAAATTACTGACAATCAGGTCTAAGTTCTTAGTCCTGTTGTGGGGACAGTGTTCCTGAGGGTACAGTGTTTTTGTGTAAGAGACAGCCCAGACTGCACTAGCAGTGAGCAAGGTTCCCGCACTGAGAGCTCAGCTGAAATCACTGAGAGCTGGTGGAACCTCAAGAGACCAACTCGCAGAGGTCACAGTGGCAAGTGGCAGCAGAAGGTAACTGCGCAGCACCATTGGCAACAGAGCGGTGGAGTGAACAGTGGCACAACGAAGTGACGTGGCCAGAGCGAACAGTGAGCAGC
The DNA here is from genome assembly GCF_003597395.2 of Chelonoidis abingdonii. Classification (NCBI taxonomy): domain Eukaryota; kingdom Metazoa; phylum Chordata; order Testudines; family Testudinidae; genus Chelonoidis; species Chelonoidis abingdonii. The sequence goes on from NC_133773.1 coordinate 101,547,675, forward strand.
TGGAGGAACAAGCAAGGTGCCTTCTTGTTCCCCACCTGGAAGGTGTACTCATGTGAAAGCACCTCTGAACTCTGAGTCTCATAGACTCATAGACTCATAGGTCAGAAGGGACCAATATGATCATCTAGTGTGACCTCCTGCACAAGGCAGGCCACAAAACCCTACCCATACACATTTATAACAACCCCGAACCCATGACTGAGTTTTTTGAAATCGTCAAAATTGAGATTTGAAGACCTCAAGCTGCAGGGAATCACCAGAAGCGACCCATGGCCACCTGCAGAGGGGAGGGCGAAAAAACCTCCAGGGCTCTGCCAATTCCGCCCTGGAGGAAAATTCTTCCCGACCCCAAAATAGGCGATCAGCTAAACCCTGACATGGTGGCAAGATCACCAGCCAGCACCAAGGAAAGAATTCTCTGCAGTTAACTCAGTTCCCATCCCATTCGCAAAATTCTCACAGGACATGAGCAGACTTATCTGGCGATAATCCAAAACAATTGCCCAAATTAAAGTATTCCCGATCATAACATCCCCTCCCAGATACTTATCAAGCTTGTTCTTAAAGCGACCGATAATCTTTTGCCCCCATACTTCCCTCGAAGGGCTTGTTCCAGAACGTTGCTCACTCCCTAATGTTGTAGAACTTCGTCTAATTTCAAGTCTAAACTTCCTAATATCAGTTTGTACCCATTCAGTCCTCGTGCCCTACATTAGTAATAACTATAAATAATTGACCTCTCCCTCCCATAACGTTTATCCCCCTGATATAGTTTTATAGGCAAAGCATGTATCCCCCGGAGCCTTGCTTTTTGGCCAGGCTAAACAAGCCAAGACTCTTTGAGTCTCCTTTCATAAGGCAGATTTTCCATTCCTCGGATCATCTAGTTTAGCCCGTCTCTGAACTGTTCCAGTTTGAAGTTCGAGGTCTCTTAAACATGGGACCACACAGAACTGCACACCAATATTCCAGGTGGGTCTCACCAGCGCCGTATAAACGGCAGCGTAACACCTCCTTCTCCTGTGCTGGAATACCTCGCCCCGATGGCATCCTAAAAACGCATTTGCTTTTTTTAAAGCCATATCACATTGGCGGCTGCATATCATCCCGCTATCAACAATACCGTCAAGGGTCCTTCTCTCCTCTGTCGTTCCCAACTGATGCGTCCCCCAACGTATATTCTCTAAAATTCTTGATTTATTATCCTAAGTGCATGACCTTGCATTTTCGCTATTATATTCATCCTATTACTCCACTGACCAAAGACAAAACGCTGAGTGGAGTACGGTGGAGCGGAAAAGTGGAGGCATGTTAAGTAAGCATTTGTTTGTTGGACTATATCTTTGTCACTGTGTCCAGAATTGCTAGATTGTGACTGGAATGAACTTATATAAATATGTTTCCTAGTGGGGCCAAGTGGTGTGTTAAAATGCACATTATTTGCCAAGGTTATTATCTCACTTGTTGCTATCTAGAGGCTCATTGATGTTGGGAGGTCGTGAGGCTGAATTTTTTATTGTTATAATTAAATTTTACTAAGAATGTCAAGACCAATGTGTCCAATAGCCAGGTACCCTGTCTAACAACTAGTTGGTCAAGGCAGGTGGTTCAGAGGGAATAACAGAAGCAGGTAATCGATCAGAGAGTGACTCCTTGGTGAGTGGTGCTCACGTTGCCTGGCAAACAGGCTAGGACAGCGTGAGCATGGTGTTGCATCCCTCCCCATCCTGGCTAATAGCCACAGAGTGGACCTGTTTCCCGCAGGAATTTAATCTGTTCTTTTAGTAATTCCTTATTACAGTTTGGTCTTCGATCAGCTATCCCTGGCAGAGAGTTCCGTGGGTTGAGCTTGTATGAGTCTGTTGGGGAATACTGTCCTGTGTGTTATTTTTTTAACCTGCTGCCTATTAGCATTTTCATGAGGTGACTGCTGAGTTCTTGTGTTATTGAAGGATTAGAACGAAAATTTCCTTATTCACTTCTTTGCACCAGGGTCAAGATTTTGTAGACCTCGTATCTATCCCCATAGTCATCTCTTTGTAGCTGAATCGCCGAGTTCATTGTTAAATCGTTGCTCTTCTGTTTCATACCCTGATCGTCTTAGTGCCCATTGCTGAAGCTTTTCCGATTCGAATAGTATTTCGTTTAGGGATGGTGATCAGATGCTGCACAGCAGTATCAAGGAGGCAGGGCGTACCATGGATATATAGAGCCAATATGATATTTTTCTGTCTTATTATCTACCCCATTTCTTAATGTTCCCAACCTTGTTTGCTTTTTGTGACTGCTGGACTGCCCACATTGAGTGGATGTTTTAGGAGTGGCTATCCAAAATGGACTTCAAGATCTTTTCATGAGTGTTAACAGCATAATTCAGATGCCATCATTCTTGTCTGTAATTAGTGAGATCGCTTTTCCAATGTGCAATTACTTTGCATTTATCAACAATGAATTTCATCTTGCCATTTTGTTGCCTAGTCACCCAGTTTTGGAGATCCTTCTTAGCTCTTTGACAGTCTTCCTGGGACTTAACGTATCTTTGAATAGTTTGTATCGGATCGTGCAAATTTTGCCACCTCAGCGTTTACCCATTTTTCCAGGATGAAATGTTGAATGGTACTGGTCCAGACTGACCGCCCTCAGGGGATACCGACTATTTATCTCTGCTCCAGGTTTCTGGAAACTGATATTTATTCCTACCCTTTGTTTCCGATCTTTAAAACCGTTACGTGATTCCATGGACTTCCTCTTACCCCGGATGATGGCTGACGTTTTCAGAAAGTCAATTTAGTTAAGTAACATTTGTTAGTTATTTTTTTTTAGAAATGTAGATCTTGTTATGTGTTGGTGGTGTAACCTGCATTTTCTGGTGGTAATTGCCATGTATCTACAGGACATTTACTTTTTCACGTTCTTTCAAACATCAGGTCAAGATTTTATAGACCCTCTAGCATTCCCCTTTAGTCGTCTCTTTTCTACTGAAATTCCCAGTCATTTTAATTTCTTCTCTTGTTTCATCCTCCAGATGCATTAGATTAGCCCATCTCTGTCCTTTTGCCCATTTTCCGCATGTCTTTTTTGGGATGGGGTAACCATCTCGACACGTATTCAAGAGGATGTCAGTGTACATGTGATTTATATAGAGCAATATAATATTTTCTGTTCTTATCTATCTCTTCTTAAAAGGAGCAAGTTGGGTGCGAGAGTAGCAGCCGATTTAGTCGTGTATGTCTGCAAAGAAGAACATAAGTTTTCGTGGGCTGACATCCGATGAAGTGGGACTAGCCCACGAAAGCTTTATGGCTCAATAAATTTGTTAGTCGCTAAGGCGCCACAAGTACTCCTGTTCTTTTTAAAAAGCAAACCAGAATGATTGGAACCATTGACTGCCGCTGCAACATTGAGTGAGTGTTCAGAGAATTATCGCACAATGACACCAGATCTTTCTTGAGTGCATACAGCTAATTCAGACTCCTTCATTTTGTATGTATAATTAAGATTGTTTTCTAAAGTGGCATTTACTTGCATGTATCAACATTGAATTTATCTGCATTTTTGTTGCCCAGTCACCCAGTTTATGAAGATCCTTTGTAAATTCTTCGTGTCTTGCTAGGACTTAACTATCTTGAATAGTTTGTTCATCTGCCAGAGATTTTGCATCTCACTGTTTACCCATTGGTTCCAGATGGGAATTATGGTGAACAGTATCGTTTCCAGTTGACTGAGCCCCCTCAGGGAGACCACTATTTATTTCTCTCCATCTGAAAACTGATAATTATCCCACCTTTTTGTTCGATCTTTTAACCAGTTACTGATCCATGAGAGGACTTTCCTCTTACCCCATGATGGCTGACTTTTCAAAAGTCAATTTAAATTAAATACATTTTTTTATTTTTATTTTTTTTTAGAAATCTAGATCTGTTATGTGTTTTGGTGTAACTTGCATTATTCTTATGTTAAATTTCCATTATCCTAACAAAACATTTACTTTATTCATATCTCTTTTATATATTTCTTTGGTCTGACACCCCCCCTGTAAATTCAAACACCCCCTCTAATTTCAATTCCTGGGGAAACCACTGCTGCCCGCTGATCCGGCAGGTAGTGTAGACAAGCCCACAGTTGCGACTTAAATACACCAATGTTGGAGGAGCTATTGCCCTGTTATCCCAATGCATTGAAACTACTGTGATCTAATATGATCACTTTCATGGTTTACCAGCTCTCTTTTTTGTAAGGTTTATTTATATAACTTTAGGCAGCAAAAAAAACAAAACACAGAACCACCAAGTCTCATGCCTTTCAGGAGGAGAGGACTGTTCCCTTTGAGGGAGTCATTTCAAAGTGATTAGCCTCTAAGGAGGAAGGATATTGCAGTGAGTGTTTTTATCTGAGAGTACGTCTACAATATGAAATTAATTCAAAGTTATTTTATTCGAATTTCCTGAATCGAGTTCATACATTCGATATTATGTCTCCCCACTAAAGCGCTTGAATTCGTTGGAGTGTGTCCACAATACCGAGATTAGCATTGAATGGCGGAGCATTGCACTGTGGCAGCTATCCCACAGTTCCTGCAGTCTGCCGCCCATTGGAATTGGGGATTAAGCTCCCAGTGGATGATGGGGCAAAAACATTCTCGCGAGTTTTTCTGGGTGTGTGCCATCACTTGCTCCTTCCTCCATGAAAGCTACAGCAGACGCCATGCTGCCAGCAGATGGTGCAGTACAGTGCACTGCCTGACTCCTGGTATGTTGAATCCACTTCGAATGTCCTCGCCTCTTTCTATCTACTCTTTCATCTAACCATTTCCCACTGTTTCTTGGCCATCGTGAACAGAGCTGCACGGCTTCCGCTGCTTTTTCCGTGTTGTCTGTCCTGAGCTCCCGTGGAAGCTACAGTAGATAACAATTCCCCACCATTTCTCGGCCATCATGAACACAGTCGCACAGCTTCCACAGCAAACTCTGCTTATGTTACTGCCGCAAATTCTGCTCTGGCCACTTTTTCTATGTTGTCAGTCCTGAGCTCCCGTGGAAGCTACAGAGGGCAACAATTCCCTGCTGTTTCTCGCCTATCATGAACAGAGCCGCACAGACAATCTGGAGAAAATGGCAGATGCTGTCCTGGGCTCCCGTGGAAGCTACAGAAGACAACCATTTACTGCCTTCTATCGGTTATCTTGAACTGAACAGTTCATTTCACTCCCTTTTTCAAGGATTACCCCTGCAGGCACCATTGTGCAGCAAACATGGAGCCTGCTCAGATCTCTGCTGCAGTTTTGACCATTGTAAGTACCTCACACATTATCCAGCAGTATGTTCAGTACCTGCAAAACCGTGCGAGGAACTGAAGACAATGCGATTACTATACTAATGAGGACATGGATACAAACGTTCCTAGATGCATGGCATGTGGCGATTGGGAGATCATGGTGGCACTGGGCCAGCTTCATGCCATGGAATGCTGATCGTGGGCCCAGGAAACAAGCACAGACTGATCGGATCGCATGGTATTGCAGGTCTGGGATGATTGCCAGTGGCTGCGAAACTTTCATATGCGTAGGGCTACTTCCATGGAACTTTGTGACTTCTTGTCCCCTGCCCTGAAGTGCAAAGACACCAAAATGAGAGCAGCCCTCACCATTGAGAAGTGAGTGGCCATAGCACTGTGGAAGCTTGCAATGCCCGACAGCTACCGGTCAGTCGGGACTCAGTTTGGAGTGGGCAAATCTACTGTAACGGTTGCTGTGCTGCAAGTAGCCAGCACAATCATTGAGCAACTGCTATCAAGGGTAGTGACTTTGAGAAATGTGCAGACCACTGTGGATGGCTTTAATGTGCTGAGTGGCTGGGGTTCCCTAACTGCAGCAGGGAGAAAGACGGAACGCATATCCCCATCTTGGCCCCGGCACACCGTGGCGGCCAGTACATAAACTGCAAGGGGTACTTTTCCATGGTGCTGCAAGCACTGGTGGATCACAAGGGACATTTCACCGACATCAGCGTGGGATAGCCAGGAAAGGTGCATGATGCTCACATCTTCAGGAACTCTGGTCTGTTTGAACAGCTGCAGGAAGGGACTTACTTCCCAGACCAGAAAATTACTGTTGGGGATGTTGAAATGCCTATAGTTATCCTCGGGGACACAGCCTACCCCTTAATGCCATGGCTCATGAATCCGTACACAGGCACCCTGGACAGTGGTAAGGAGCAGTTCAACTGTAGGCTGAGCAAGTGCAGAATGGTGGTGGAGTGTACTTTCGCATGTTTGAAAGGGCGCTGGCACAGTTTACTGACTCGGTTAGATCTCAGCACAACCAATATTCCAATTGTAATTGCTGCTTGTTGTGTGCTCCACAATCTCTGTGAGAGTAAGGGGGAGACTTTTATGATAGGGTGGGAGGTTGAGGCAACTCGCCTGGCTGCCAATTTCACACAGCCAGACAACAGGGCAATTAGAAGAGCGCAGCAGAATGCGCTGCGCATCAGAGAAGCTTTGAAAGCCAGTTTCATGACTGGGCAGGGTATGGTGTGACAGTTGTGTTTGTTTCTCTTGAAGTTACGTGCCCCCTATATATATGAAAGGAAATAAAGTCAAAATTGTTTAAAAACTATTCTTTATTATTTGATGCACAACACATTGAGAGCAATTATAAGGTAGACTGGGGGAGGGGGTGGGTGGGTTAGGGGGATGGAGAAGGAGGGAAGGACAAGTCCAGAAACCAAATCAAAAGTTCGCATATGTCAGCTTTCTGGTGCTTGGGCGATCCTCTGGGGTTGAGTGTGTGGGTCCCTGTAGCCTCCCGCCTCGTGTTCTTGGGCGTCTGGGTGAGGAGGCTATGGAACTTGGGGAGGAGGGAGGGTGGTTATACAGAGGCTGCAGAGGCAGTCTATAGTCTTGCTGCCTTTCCCGCATTAGCACCACCATACATGTCAGTCAGTTTGCTCCCCCATTAGCTTGACCATAGGGTCCTGCCTGCTCTTATCACGCGCCTCCCTCCTCTCTCTGTGTTCCTGTAATGCTTTACGGGACTCCACAATTGTTTGCCTCCACGCATTCAGCTGGGCCCTATCAGTGCGGGAGGACTGCATGAGCTTGGCGAACATGTCATCCCCAGTTTGTTTTTGACGCCTTCTAATCTGGACCAGCCTCTGGGATGGAGTAGATAGGGGCCACGCTGAAACATTTGCGCCTGTGGGAGGAGAAAAAGGGAGGGTAGTATTTTAAAAAATACATTGCAGAGAACAAAGGGGGCACTTTGGTATGAGTAAGCCATCACACATGGCCGGGCAACAGAATTAATCTTGTAGGCAGCCCCTAGGGGCACACGGGGTTCTGCTGCTTCTACATTCATTTCAATGCTTTCAAACTGCTAGACCCCCTTTCCCACAGAAAGCAATACCTGGTGGGTTTGTCATATAAAAGGAGGGCCTGTGGGCTATCTGGGATGATCACTGCACACAACAACAACTCCCATCCCCGACCACGTGGCTCCGATCAGGCTCAGAGCAGGGACGAGCCATTTACTGTAAACGCAAACAACCCAGCGTGGCTGGGTTCCGCCCCCCGCCAATCCCCACCACGTGGCTCCTATCAGGCTCTCACTCACCAGAAGTATCTTCTCCAGGGTCATGGAACCGGAGCCTGCCTTGGGAGTGAGGGGAGGCTATTGGATCCAGCGTTAAGATTAGTTCCTGGCTAGAGTGGAAAACGGATTCCCCACTTGCTGCCTGTGCACTGTCATTGTCCTCCTCCTCCTCCTCCTCTCTCTGTGCAACTCCCCACTTGCAGGTGTCCATGGACAGTGGTGGGGTAGTGGTGGCATCACCCCCCATAATTGCATGGAGCTCACAGTAAAAGTGGAATGTATGGGGCTGTGACCCAGAGCGCTCGTTTGCCTCCCTGGCTTTTTGGTATGCTTGCCTGAGCTTCTTGATTTTTGTACAACACTGCTCTGTGTCCCTGGAATAGCCTCTTTCCATCATGGCCCTGGAGACTTTAGCGTAAATATTTGCGTTCCTTTATTTGGAATGTAGCTCTGCCATAACAGATTCATCTCCCCAGCATGCGATGAGATCCAGTACCTCCCGTTCAGACCATAGTGGGGCTCATCTGCGAATCTGGGACTGCGTGATCTCCTGTGATGGTGGACTGTGCTGATGGTCACCTGTGGTGCTGGTGACCAAACAGGAAATGAAATTCAAAAGTTCCCGGGGCTTTTCCTGCCCACCTGGCTAGTGCATTGGAATTGAGAGTGTTGACCAGAGCGGTCACAAGGGAGCATCCTGGGATAGCTCCAGGAGGCCAAATCGAATTAAAGAGCCCTTTAAATTGAAAAAACCCATTTGGTCATGTGGACGGAATCATTTTTTTTCGAAATAACTCAGCTAATTCTGAAATAACAAGCTAGTATAGACCAGGCCTAAAAAGAAGGCATCACAACCTGAACTCTGCACATAAAGGCAGTATAGCAGCAGGCAAGAAGACAAAACGGAGAGAAAGGTGAAGAGGTGGGAAGGGGAGTTTAGCTAGGATTCAGTGGCAGAAATGGTCCAAGGGAGAGTGGTGAGAATTGTGAGCAGAAATGCAGGCAAAGGTAGAATGATACTTTATATCTGGGTTTTGTTACATAAAAATATATAAAATTTAAGGCCCAAAGATCTTCCCTCAGATATGTGCATTCAGCTTCTATTGATATTAACTAGTGTTACGGGATTGTTGTAACTCAGAGGAAAAAGCAAAGGCTTGAACTGAGGGGGAAACAGGCTAACACAGTTCTCCTTTTTAAAACAAATGGATTTATCACAGTGCATATTTCTTGTACTTTGAGACTAACTGTACCAAAATGTAAAAATAAATAAATAGCCATGTTAACAAGCTGTTTTTCATAGTTGTCATTATGTTTTAATGTTTATGCTGGCACGATGTTACATGACAGGACTGTGTAGGTCATGATATGCCACCAAAAATGTAATCGATGCCCCCCTCCAACAGGGCCAAATGTATACTTGCCAATATTTTCAATTATTATTATATCGTTATAGATATATCCATATATTTGGTTGTGGTAGCACCTCTAAGCCTCACTTAATTATTAAATTCCTTGTAGAAAACTGAATTCAAAGTGAGAATGAGAAATGTGTGGAAGCCTTGTGGAGCAGGGGACACAATGGAGTTATGACCAAGTAAGAGCTGGGAAACAGCTTCTGTCAGACACTTGTGATAACTGATTAATTCTCATATTTTTTTACTGAGGCAGTGATGACACCCTCATACAGTATCAGCCGTATACCACTGGAAAATTACACAATAGGAGCTAAATGCATCATCTTTTGATATCAAAAAAAATTGGTAGATTGCAATTTCTTGCTTTTTATTTCTGATCCTTCAGTGAAATAAATGTGACTACCTATGTTCATAAAGTTAAGTATGCTGAGTACTTGCAGGAGTATTTACAGTATATACATGAGTATTTGCAAGACTGGGAGCCCTAGTTATTTTTTTCAATCTCTGCATTGAGTGAATCAGGATGTTAAAAAAAAATTCAGAACTGTTCATACTAATTTCCAGTAAGTTACTGTTCACTTTGTTCACAACAATGTTGTGAAACAAGTTCTGCATCATCTTTTGACTAAGAGAATGTTGATTGCAGGCTCTTGACAAACAACTTGTGGTTCTTGTCTCCTTATTCCTCCACTTCCTTCCTCACTTTTTTGTAAGGCAGGACTCATCAGTTTCATTCTATGGAAAGTCAGTCTGTAGATTCATGAAATGCTGTTTGCCACTAGTGTTGTTCTTCCTTTGCTGGAGAAAAAGAAAAATAGTTACTCTTGTGTAGTGTTGCTTTATGAGCATAACGATATATGTTATGATATATTAAGGAATTTCACTAACAGAAAAGACTCTCAGTACTTCTATATAAGTTGTGGTGCTCATAGAAGCATCATTGAAACCAGACAACTTTTCAATAAATTTATCAAAGAAAGTACTCTGCAGTTCCCGTTTTAAGATAGGTGAGACCAGAATAAGTATTGAGTAAATATATTTCCAGGGCATTTTAATAAGGATAAAAATCAGTGCAGACCAGTGATTATTACCAACATATTTTATATGATTTTATTGATTTTTGACATATAGTATATATTGACAATTAAATCTTGAAAAACACAGAGGCTTGTCCTCTGTTTTGTAGTGGATTTGGTAGAATTGTAAAAAAAAACCCACTTTTTTGACTTGAGCTGAAGGGGATAAGGGAAGCTCAGTAACTGGAGATCTATTTTACTCTTGATGGATGGTAGAGTTTTGTACCAATAAGGAAGCTGGTCTTAGACTGTCAGTTTTACAAACTCTGTAGAAGCCGGTGCATGGATCAGAAATATACAAACATATAGCATAAACGTATAAAGTAATATAAAGTTTTTAGCTACGATGAATGTGTATTGGAAATGAATAAGCCTATGATACATGTCCTGTTGTTAAGTGTAATGATGAATTATGTTCTTAAGCATAGAAATTTCTTTCACTGAATTTATTTTTCTGTAGTTATGGTTTTAAATTTTGTTTTTGCATTTATCTCACTTTGGCTGATAAAAATACAGTAGTTAATTCCACTTATTGTTTCTTATGAATTAGTACAATGCTGAAATGTCTGGGTTGCAAATACTGCATAGGAATATTTAGTTCTTCCAAAAATAATTCACACAGAAAATTAACTGTAAACAGAAAGTCATGGTGCCATAAACAGATAGTTAAGGGTTAATGCCTCTCTTACCTGTAAAGGGTTAAGAAGCTCAGTAAACCTGGCTGACAACTGACCAGAGGACCAATAAGGGGACAAGATACTTTCAAATCTTGGTGGAGGGAAGTCTTTGTTTGCGCTCTCTGTTTTGGGTGTTGTTCGCTCTTGGGACTAAGAGGGACCAGATGTCAATCCAGGCTCTCCAAATCTTTCTGAATCAGTCTCTGGTGTTTTAAAATTGTAAGTAACAGCCAGGCAAGGCGGATTAGTTTTATTTTTGTTTTCTCAACTTGTAAACGTCCCTTTTTTTGCTGAGAGGATTTTACTTCTGCTTGCTGTAACTTTGAACTTTAGGCTAGAGGGAGTTCCTCTGGGCTGTATGAATCTGGTTACCCTGTAAAGTATTTTCCATCCTGATTTTACAGAGATGATTTTTTTACTTTTCTTTCTTTAATTAAAAGCTTTCTTTTTAAGAACCTGATTGATTTGTCCTTGTTTTAAGATCCAAGGGNTTGTACCCTAAAGTTCAGAGTGTGGAAGGAACCTTGACACATGGAAACATTTCTTTTGGTCTCAGGTTTAATAGAAGTTTGTTCTAAATTTAAATTTGGGGCCAGATTTGACCTGAGTGTCTCTTTAAATGTGCACTTTATGGTTTCTAGGAATGGTATTTGCTCTTTAGGAAATGAATTAATTCAGTGCTGCAAAAGTTTAAAAAAATGTTGAAAAGGTACTAGGTGCAAGAGGTGCATTAGTCCTGCTCCTGCCCTCAGTGGGACATAACAAGGTAGTTCTGATTTGGGAGGACATACATCCATACTCATGCTCCAGAAGATGGTTGCACCTATGAATGAGCATGGTGAAGTATAATGGTTAACAGTGCATTAGTACTAATGAGAATGTGCTTGTTTTGCTTTTCTAATTCATACTTTTTTTTAATATGTTAATCAGATAATATATAGGCATGAGTACAGAATTCAAACAGTGTCAATGGCCAGCCAGTTTGGCCATATAATCAAACGGTTACCCTACCATAACTACTCTCTGATATATGACAGTCCCCTTCAGATTAAACAAAGTATATTATGCACCATGTTCACTAGGGCAATAGGCATTTCATAGCCAGATTGTTGGACTTTGCCCACCTCCTGAAGTTTATCAGAGAGCACAGTCTTTACAGCTGACCATAATTGCCATGACAGAGGATAGATGATAATGTGGTTTGGATATAGCTGGTTCCTGGGTCATTTAGAGTTGTGCAGATGATATACAACACTGCGAATTCTTTTTTGGAAGCATTAAGTGAACATTTTTGCTGATTTCATTTTTGCATATTTTGACTGCACAGCTTTTTGAAGCACATTGGCACAACTGTGGAGGGCAGGGAGTTATCACAGTGCTTGTCCATATTATGTTGTGTTTTCACCTGTATTATCTTTCTCCTCTTTTTTCCTGACACAAGGTCTCAAGGCTGATTCCTTACTCTGGCGCTTCGAGTGCAGAAGGTGGGGGCCCGCAAGGATTTAAAAAAATTAATACTAGCCACTCAGGCTTGTATTAAACCCCCAAGGTTACAGCTTTTCTCTGACCTTTGCTTGGTAAATGCTGCCACCACCCAAGTGAAAAACTACCTCTTGCAAATCCTGGAAAAACTCACTTGGGAAGTTTTCCCTAAGACCCCTCGTTTTTTCTACCTCTCCCTCGGGAAAGCCGAGAAAGGAAACAAACAAAAGGGAAACCCAGCTTTTGCCATCAGCTAATTGAAAAACATATGCACAGATCTTTTAAGACACAAAACTAATCAGGTTCTTTAAAAAAGTAAATTTTATTAAAACAAACAATAATCTGGAGCTTAGACTTTTGCTAGATTTTAAAAGAGCAATTCCAAAAATTAAGCACCCCAAATAGCTTTTTGGGGGGTTCAGCTTAAGGGTTACAAGCAAACAAAAGCATCTGGGGTTAGCACAGAGGAGTCCACAAGCCTTACAGAAAATACAAGAAATAAACCTAATCACATCTATCTAAACATTCCCTGTCCCTGTGAATCCTTCTAGGTATGGATGATGAATTTTCATACCTGGTCCAAACTTTACACAACTTTCCAGCTGCCTCTGTCTCTTCAGCCCATAGAAAACAACAGAAAGACAAAGGGAAAGCTTTTTTCCCCCATTTTAAAAAGTTCTAACCTTCCTATTGGCTCTTTTGGTCAGGTGCCCACTCTCTTTTCTTTACCTGAGGAACTTTTTAACCCTTTATAGGTAAAGCAAGCTGTCACCAAAAGGGACTTTATAGCTAACTGACTGGTTGGGTGTCCATAAAAGGGAGACTTGGCACCCTTCATTTATCAGACCAGGCTTGATTTAAATTTCAGAAATAAAACATGACATGACTAATGATGTTTAAAACAAAACCTGTCACTTTTAAGGTTGTTTCTTTGGCTTCCTGGGCTATACCAATGTAGGGTGACCAGATGTCCCGATTTTATAGGGACAGTCCTGATATATGGGGCTTTTTCTTACATAGGCTCCTATTACCCCCACTTCTTGTCCTGATTTTTACACTTACTATCTGGTCACCCTATACCAATGTTGCATCATGAGTCATTATGTCAGTTCATCGTGTTCTGGCACCCTAAAATAGAAGGATGTGGATAAAGCCCATTGATTTGAGTGGGATGACTTGCTAAGTAAGTGCTAGTCTATATGAGTTAGGGTGGTAGAACTAGTCTGAATTAGATCTCAAGGAAAGTAAAGTTCTCAGGGACTGTTTTTGATGGTGTTATGGAATTTGAAAAATTAAGATATTGTTATCACAAATCATCGTGGCACTGTCTTACAAGTCATAGTCTTACAGGTTTTTGTTGTTGTTGGTTTTAGGATGCAAGAAGTGTATAATCTTTGAAGAAAAGCTGTGTTATTATGTAACCCATGCCTGCTGGGATTGGTGCTCTGTCCCCCTCTAGTGACACCTAGACCACTTAGCTATTAATGAGTCTGCTACAGCCTTAATTACAAGGCAGGTGGTTTTTACCTCACACAGTAAAGGCTCATGCATTTAGCTCCAGAGATCACAGGTTCAATCCTGCTTGCTGACAGACCCTTGTTGTCAGAGTTACAATTAGTTTTGTCATATAGGTTCTTGACGGGAGCTGTGAAAAACAGCGTGAGAGTTTGTTCTTTGCCTTAATCTCTCCAACAGAGTCAATTTCTTATGTAGAATTGCTTCATTGGAACTGGGCATGTGAGCTTGTGCTTAGATTTCAGAAAGATGGGTTTTCCTGTATGTTGTTTGTGACCACTTCTGTTCATGGACTGTTGTGTATCATGTAAATAAACTAGTTATACTTAGAATCTACACAAGACTCCATGTCATTGATTATTCCTCCAGCAGGAAGCTGACTTGCAGGGCCTCAGCACCTGCTACCACTTGACAGAGGAGTGACAATATAATAATAGACCTATTTTTGTCTTGACTTCAGTGTAGCTAGCACTGTGATGCCTATAAAGTAAAAGAGATCTATCATTCTCTCTTTCAAATCAAAATGCAGTTTAAATGGGACATAGTTACAAAAAGTACTTTTAGAAACCATTTTATGACAGGAACTTACAATTAAACTGTTTCAACTAAAATGACAAAATGCTCAAAACCAGAATCAGAATCATGCTTTTTGACTTGGATTGTTATTTAGTTCCAGAAGAGAATATTTGGGTGTCAATGTAAAACTTATTCAACAGAAGAAATATTTAATTTATTTTAAAACAAATTTAGTAGGAAGGGAAAACGATTGATGGATTGGCTGAAATGAGAATTAAAGAATTTATCCTACTGAGGCTATCGCAAAGCATGAAAACATGCAGTTTAATAATATAATTAAATGAGCAAAAAGTTATATCTATAATGTCTGGAAAAACATCAATTTGTGGACAATACATGTGTAATTTCATAAAAAGTCAGTAGATGGCGAAAACAACTTTTGGAAGGTTTGAGTGTTGTTAAATGTCATTATTCAAATGGGCAGCGTTACAGGAAGTTTGCTTTTTGTCTTTTCCTGTATAATTTTTCTGCTTATTTGCACAGCAAGTCTTCCTGGTAAGAAAGAACTATTAATTTATGTTTGTTTTAAATAGACCTCTGATTAACTTAAAGTGTTGTGTACTCTGCATCTTATTCAGAAAATGAGACATGTTTTGTAAATCATTTATGAAGTAAAGTTTATTATTTGCTTTCTAGTCTGTGTGTAAGTGACTAGCGTAGCCTCATTTAAGTTCAGTAAATTCACTGAAACAAATTATAGCAATAGAAACACTTTTATACTGTCAAATATCAGATGGGTAGCCATGTTAGTCTGGATCTGTAAAAAGTGACAAAGAGTCCTGGGGCACCTTATAGACTAATAGACGTATTGTATATTCCAATATGTCAGTTAGTATATAAGGTGCCACAGGACTCTTTGTCTTCTTTGTAGTGGTATCACTGTGTCTACACTAGAGGGTTCCACCGATTTAACTAAATCTATTTTTGTGCATGTGTGTGTTTTCAGGATTGGAGATAAAGCAACAATATATTTTACCTGTATCAATTATATATTTTTACATCAGGTTTGTATCTTATAATGGTGTCTTACAAAATACATGATCATGCTTATATGACTTTTCAATATATTCCATATATTTTGTGTATTAATATAGAGTTCTAATCTTAAATATTTAAAATGTTTTTCAATTATGACAAGAATTCATGATATCAGGAGTGCCTGAAGTTCATCTGTGGAGAAAACAACAGTTTGCAGTGTTGTTGTTGTGCCTGTGTTGGTCCCAGGATATGAGCAAGACAAGCATCAGAGTAGCCGTGTTAGTCTGTATCCACAAAAACAATGAGGAGTCTGGTCGCACTTTAAAGACTAACAGATTTATTTGGGCATAAGCTTTCATGGGAAAAAAACCCACTTCTCCATGCATCTGAAGAAGTGGTTACCCACGAAAGTTTATGCCCAAATAAATCTGTTAGTCTTTAAGGTGCCACCGGACTCCTCATTGTTTTTTGAGCAAGACAAGGTGGAAGAGCTCGTATCTTTTATTGGACCAACTTCTGTGGGTAAAAGAGATAAGCTTTTGAGCTGAAGAAGAGCTCTGTGTTTTGGATCTCAAAAGCTTGTCTCTTTCAGAAAACAGTAGCAGAGTTTGCTTTTAGTCTGTCTCTGCCTGCATTACTCTAGGTTTAGCTAGCTGCCTCCTAAAGATTACTGTCGGCTATGTCAGTCACAAGTTTTACTAGCTGTGCAGTTCTGTTAGCCTGTCAATCATATTGCTCTGATCCGCTCACCCACTATGCCAGGTTTATACCTGTTTTGGAGTCTGGTCCTGGGAGGGTCTGATCAGGTGCTGCCTAAGCTCAGAGTGAGAAATGAACACATGACAAGAAGTGAGCTCCCAACATCTGTTTTGATCTTAGTAGCTCGGATTTTGACCCTTTGTCAAATGAACATTTATTTCATACTAAATGCAACAGTCTTGGATTAAATAATAGTTGGAAATTTTGCTTAAGAACACAAATAAAATTGAATATATTCCGATTTTAAACACCATGCTCTCCCTAACCAAAAATACTATACAAAGCCAAGAACTGGTAAGCTTTATTGGCCTCACAGGCTCCGTCTGGAATTACTCTACCAAAACCTCTGTCTCATGTCTCTGGTGGGGGTGGAGGGAGGGCTTTTCATTGCCACCACACTTGGGTAGTTCCTTGCTGCATTTACACCAGTAATACATATATATGGCTAGCATGACAGCCTGGGAGGGCATTGACTGTAATTCCATTCAGCCATTGTAGAAGACTTCAACCACAACAATCTGTAGTTAACATTAGATTTTATTCAATTTACTTTGGGTGGGTGGTGAATGGTCTTTTGGATGAGACCTTAAAAATCAAGTTTTTGTCTGTTCTCCGTGTATAATAAGGATCCTATAGAACTTTAAACACAGTAGGGATTTGCCCCTGTGAACTTGGCTTAAATTCCTCACCACTACCACGCATATGGATTGCATCTGGCTGCAGCCTACCAGGTAGGAGGTGATTGCATTTTACTGTTGCTCTGCTTATCAAGTTTAAGTGCTTTGGGATCATTCAGAATGAAAAGTGCCATGACCACGTCTCTCTCAAATGTTAGTTCTCAATTAATTATAGACCCTAAAGATCACAGATGTTGTGTTTTAACTCTTATCAATTTCATTGTACTACAGAGCATTCTGACTCAAACAGAAACTCTGGGCATGAGAAAGTGGACAAAGAAAGTATGAATGTATATGTAAATAATTTGACTCTAATGTTCAACATTCAGGAATAAAGAAGAGGATTTATTTTAATAAAGCAGCTGGAAAATGTATAGCCTCCTTTCAGCTGGTCCTTACCTATAAAACATGGCTGAAAGTATGTCTTGGCAATAAGGGCAGGGAAAGAAAGATGGCAATGTACATTTCAGGGCCTTATTTAGCTGTGCTGTAGAATCACTTATGTGAACGGGGGGTGGGGGGGAGGGGCATATCACTTAAGGTTTGATCCCGCACAGCACAAAATCAGAAAGTTAGGGCAGTGAATGCTACTTTGCCCACTCCTGTTGAGCTGCAGTACAGAGCAGCCAAGTTACTCATGTCTAGTAGCAGGAGTAAGTCCTAATATGGGAACATATAAAGCCAAGTGTCTCATGCCATGCTGAGGGTTGCATTTATACTGCCATTCTCTGCCCATGCCCAGGTATCCACTGGGGACTACCATGATAAAAGCAAACTAAACTTAATTTGACACCTAAGCTAAAACCTGAACCTAGGTCTCTGGAGGTGAAAATGCTACACGTCTGAGCCCCAAGATTTCTAATTTGTTTCTCATTCTAGCTCAATATATTTTTTGTAAAAGGTGTTGTAAGTCAATGAGTTGATCCTCTGTTACTTAGTGACCTGCTAAAAGTTAACGTAAGTAAAGGTTTGGCAAGGAATTTCAGTATGTTACATCTAATAAAGCAGTGGTTCTCAACCCGGCATCCGGGCCCCCCTGGGGGGCTGCAAGTAGGCTTCAGGGGGTCCACCAAGCAGGGCCGGCATTAGACTTGCTGGAGTCTGGGTGCCAAGCCCCACTACCTGGGGCTGAAGCTGAAATCTGAGCAATTTAGCTTCTCTGGGCTGCTGTGGCATGGGGCCCCGGGCAATTGCCCTGCTTGCTGCCCCTGAATGCTGGCACAGTTGTGGCACAGGTGGACTCAGAAAGAAAAAGGTTGAGAACCCCTTTAATAAAGTATAATTTCAAGGAAGGTTTGTGGGACTGGGAATGGGATAGAGCCTATTCTCCTCTAAGACATTTTCCCTCCAGCTAGGGTGGCAGTGACAGACAGGTATTGCTTTCTGATTGCTCTTTGACAGGTTATGTGAAATGACTTACTTGTTGGTCTCAATCCATTTCCTACTGGACAGAGGTTTATGTGACAAAACCTCCATCTACTGAAATTAGTTGATGTCCTTGTTGGTAGCCTCAGCAAAGAACCCAAGGACTGGATGACCACGGAAACTCTTATTCCTAGAGTTGATCCCTTCAGTTCAAAATAAGGTGCATTTTTTACATTCTGAGGAAGTGTGCATTGTCCCTGCTCATGAATAAACAGCAGATTTCAGTCCCCCTGAACTGTCAATCAGACACATTTTACAATTATATTATTTTTTTAAAAAATAAGAGTTTAAAAAGTAGTAATTGTGTTTTTCCGCCTTAAACAGACAGTAAATGAATGAACATCAATGTGTGCTGCCTCTCCTGAATGGCAGAGTGCCCTCCATTCCTGTTAAAATCAGTGGGAGAGAAGGACACTGAGCACCTACCAGAATTAGACACTAACACTTATATTGGACACTCAGTCATTACTATAACGATTTAATGTGAATTCTTTTATAGGATTAGAACCAATATGGAGAAATACTGAAGAAGGGCAACACGCGTTTATAAAGAATAACAAAACAACATGGCAGAAAACAGAAGACTCCTCACAAACTTTCTCTTTTTTAGCAGTGTCTTCACATTAACTCTTTGGAGCAATATCAAGCCATCTGATGAAAATGAATTTATTGCAAACTATTCCAGTAGCTTACTAGAAGACCATTATGATTATGAAACCAAGAGCCTGCCGCTCTCACACACAAAGAGGCTTCAGTTTGCATCAGCAGATAACAAAATAAACCATCCCAGCTGGGATGTGGAACAAAATACTTCGAACAGTTTAGTACTGTCAAATATCCCAGAGGATGGAATCAGTGATTTAATACAACTATTGTCAAAATTCAACAAAACCTCAGGATTAAAAAATCTTGCTCTGAAAAATATAACAACATCCTGGGGAAACTTTACTACAATTCTTCAGATTGTGTGGCATACATCCACTGAATATTTCAGTATCTTCAAGGTGAAACTGATGTCACATATTAACAAGCGACGCTTCAACTACGATGGTACTTCACTGAAAGCAGTGATAATAACAAATGTTTCCATTGATGTATTCTATTTTTCACAGGATGACCTCTACTGCATATTTTCAGAGATGAACATTACAGCCTTGACAATATCTGATTCAAAGATAATACATATGCTTTGCCCTTCCAAACAAAGTCAATTTCGCTTTTTAAACTTTTCAAACAATGATTTGACAGACATGGTTTTTCAAGGCTGTAATAACTTAGATCTCCTGGAAACACTTATTCTACAGAGGAATCAATTAAAAAAACTTTCCAAGGTGAGCTCAATGACGAGTAAAATGAAATCACTGAAACACTTGGACATAAGTAGGAATTTGCTGTATTATGATGAGAATGAGAACCACTGTCACTGGGTTGGAACTCTGGCTAAACTGAATTTGTCCTCAAACAAATTGACAGACTCAGTTTTTGGATGTTTGCCAATCAATGTCCAAATACTTGATCTGCAAAATAACCAAATCAGAACGGTCCCCAAAGACATTACTGAACTGAAAGCTTTGAAAGAGCTAAATATTGCATTTAACAGGTTAACTGAGCTGCCTGGATGTAGTCATTTTAGGGGTCTGGAATTACTGAATATAGAAGAGAATTCAATTCTTATCCCATCATCTGACTTCTTCCATAGCTGTCAAAATATCAGAGAGCTCAGAGGAGGACACAATCCATTCCAGTGTTCTTGTGAATTACGAGACTTTGTTAATTTTGAAAAAAAATCACGTGGAAGGTTGGTTGGCTGGCCAGAATCTTATGTGTGCGAATATCCAGACGACTTAAAGGGAACCGAGCTAAAGGACTTTCAGTTGTCTGAACTATCTTGCAATACAACTCTCTTGCTTGTTATAGCTCTAGTTGTTACAGTAGTGGTAGTGGCTGTGACATCCTTTCTGTGTATCTATTTTGACATAATGTGGTATTTGAAGATGATGTGGCAGTGGACACAAACAAAACGTAGGGTTCGGAAGAGTCACCTTGAAGATCTGCAAAGCATTTTACAGTTTCATGCTTTTATTTCATACAGTGAACGAGATTCCTTCTGGGTGAAGAATCATCTGATCCCAAACCTGGAGAAGGAAGATGGGTCTGTACAGATCTGTCTGCATGAGAGGAACTTCATTCCTGGCAAAAGCATAATTGAGAACATAATAAACTGCATTGAGAAAAGCTACAAATCAATCTTTGTTTTGTCTCCCAATTTTGTCCAGAGTGAATGGTGCCACTATGAGCTTTACTTTGCCCATCACAAATTGTTTAGTGAAAGTTCCAATAGCTTAATCCTCATTTTACTGGAACCAATCCCGCAGTATCTCATTCCTGCCAGATATCACAAGCTGAAAGCTCTCATGGCAAAGAGAACATACTTGGAGTGGCCAAAGGAGAAAAGCAAACATGGCCTTTTCTGGGCTAACCTTAAGGCAACTATTAACAGTAACCTGCCAATATCTGCCAAAGTGGTTGTAGAAACAGACTAAGAATTATTTTTATTTAAATTGTCTTTTTATTCTGAGAAAATAATAAACATTGGATTATAATGATTAAGTGTCAGAGTGTTTCCTTTATTATGGTAGAAGCTATTTAAAAAAACACTGCCAATCAGTTTCCATGTAGTTATCAAAGCTGCCTCCTAACTTGTGGAAAAAAATTGTCATTTTAGAAATTGGGAGAGCCCTAAAGATGAAGAATATCTAAGAGTGTTAGTAGCCAGTGAATTAGATATGTGTTTAGAATGTGATATTACTGCAATAAAAGCCAGTCCAATTCTGGATAACCTACTGTATTCAGAGGCATGCAACAGAGCATGAGGTAAGCATCATGCCTACATGGCTTTAATGTGTCCACCCCTGGAATATTGTGTCCCGCTCCGGACACTGCCTTATCTGGAAGACATCGACCAATTGGAAAGATTTCTGAGCAATAGAAGTGGTCAGCATGCTGGAGGAATTGATTTATGAAGAAACATTAAAAGAGCTAAATATACATAGAGTAGTCAAATGATTACTTTTTCTCCTGATCAGATCTTGAATCACCTCATCAGGTATATCTCCATATAGACAGATTAAAAGAATATCATTATGTAGTAACATATCAGTCTATAGATTCATCCACTGGTCATGCACATAACATTTGTATATAGTAGCATGTTCACTCTGAAAGTTCTTTCAAGTTGCAATAACATTTTGTTTAGTGGGAAGGGAAGTGTATGCCGACCTCCAGCACCCAGATAGTGTATCAGCAAAGCCTGATTCCTGACATCTGGGAAGTCCCCTCCATTAGGAGGGAAAAAAACCCTGATCTTAAATTGTCAAAAGTGGCTTGTAATTTGAAGTGTTTCTGTGTTCAGAGCCTGGGTGTTTAGTACTTTTTTAAGGTTTCTGAAGTTGGGCACCCAAAAACAGGCTCCAAAAATCAGTAGTCATTTTTGAAAATGTAGGCCATAACTTTTGAAACGTTCAAAACCAATGTATAAGCAGTAGTACAGATCCACAAACACAAGCCAGAAATTCATCAGAAGGTTAAACGGAAGAGTAACCAATTCTATCACTAAACCTCCCGAAACCTCGTGCTGCCAGGGCAGCGGCGGATTTGGGGCCCCCTGAAAAATCTCCCCCTGCGATGGCCCCAGAGCTGGAGGAGCTCTTGCTCCCCACCGTGGCCCCAGGGCCATGGCCAAGGCACAGAGCTTTTCTGGTCACAGGGCTGCAGTGGGAATGGGGGCGGAGCAAGGGGGGGTGAGGCCTCGAGGAAAGAGGTGGAATGGGAGTGGAATGGGGCCAGAGCCATGAGGGAGGGAGAGGAATGGGGATGGGGCTGTGGATGGAATGGGGATGGAGTTTCAGGTGAAGGGGTGGAATGGGGTTGGGCCATGGGCAGGGCTGCAGGCGAAAGGGTGGAACAAGGGAAGGGCTCCGGGCTGGGAGCTCCACTGCAGTCCCAGCTGAGGCTGAGAGCTTGACTTCTGCCAGGGCTGAGCGCTCAGCCCCCTGTGGCGCTGACCGAGCTCTCAGCCCCTCTCGCCCCAGCTGGAGCCGTGGGAGAGAAGGACTGCACTCGGGGAGGGACTGAAAGCAGCGAGCTGGGGCTGGGGTTTGGGTGGAAGAAGCTGGGCCTTAGCCAGAAGAGGCAGGGCAGGGGGCTAGCCACCCATGACTAAAATGTTATATGGTTTAGCACTGATTTTTCAAACTCCAAGTTTGTAACATGTTATTCAAGTCACCATTATTCACCATCTGTCTACCGGAGGACCTTGTGGGGGATAACCATCTGTACTTGAGGGATTGCCTCTGGAACCTGGTCCTTTCTCTGGTGAGAAAGAAATCCTTAATTCTGCTACAAAACAGGGCCTGAGGCTGCAATCCTCACTTAGCCAAAGCACTGTACAGTAACTCCTCACTTAAAGTCATCCTGGTTAACGTTGTTTCATTGTTACGTTGCTGATCAGTTAGGGAACATGCTCATTTAATGTTGTGCAGTGCTCCACTATTACGTTGTTTGGCTGCCTGCTTTCTCTATAGCTGGCAACTTCCCTTCCCCCACTCCCCACAGCACCTCCCACCCGCCGGCAGACGCCAGGGATCAGCACCTTCCTCCTCCTCCCCTCACCTCCTGGCTTGAGGTGTTTAAGAGGCAGGAGGGAGGGGGGAAGAGCAAGGACTCAGCATGCAGGCTCCCCCTCCCTCCCCTGCCTCCTGAACACCGCAAACCCGCTGATTTCCCTGGGCAGGAGGTGTGGGGAGGAGGATGGGGGAGCCTGCTCCAAGTCCTCACTCCTTCCCCATCCCTCTTGCCTCCTAAATGCAGCAAGCCAGCTGATTGCCCCAGGCAGGAGGGAGGGGGGAGGAGCGAGACTTGGCACGCCTCCCTCCTCCCTTCCCTGTGTCAAAGTTAGACTCACGACTCACAGTTTGTCAGACCACTTTGTTTTATTAGCACAGTGCTCTGCTAATACACCCAGATAATGTGAGCAGCTATGCAAGGCCTAAACAGTCTTATTTATACAGATAAAAGAGCGGGAATTAGACAAAGGGACAAAGAAAGCAAAAACAGTAAAAATCACCTGGGGCACAGCATGCATACCCCACTTCCTTAGTAACTGTTATCATCTAAGGCTAATACTTCACCAATTGCCCTTAAACGGTGCACCTGTTCTATGTTAATGTCTGTATTCCTGACACCTGAATTGCAACATTCCAACAATTTTGCTTAAAGGTACAGACAACATTTCTTTAATCCTTTCTATTCTTACAATATAATTCATTCTACTTCCACACCTGCCTCCTGCCCACAGCAGTCAGCTGGCTTGCAGCATTCAGAAGGGAGGGGAGGGAAGGGGAGGAGTGAGGACGTAGAATGCAAAGTAAAGGGGGAGGAGGTGGGGGGGAGAAGAGGCAGGTCAAGGGTGGGGGCTTGGGGGAAGGGGTAGAGTGAATGGCCTGAGGGTTGAGCCCGGCAAAGTCAATGCCTGTGCTTGCAAGAATAGCAAGAGGAGCAGCCGGACAATCCATCCTCTTCCACTTTCTGACTCCACCACCTCAACCAAGCTTCATACTCAGCAGTGATGATTGTAGTATTAAATTGTTTCTGTAAAATTGTTTAAAACTTATACCTGTATTAAATTGCTTGTTTAAAATTGTTTAAAATGTATATAATTACTTTTGTCTGGGCAAAAAAAATAAAAAATCCCTGGAACCTAATCCCCCCCCCATTTACATTAATTCTTATGGAGAAATTTGATTCACTTAACATCGTTTCACTTAAAGTCGCATTTTTCAGGAACATAACTACAAGGTTAAGTGGGGAGTTACTGTATATATCACAGGATCTGGCTCACAACAGATACAATAATAAAACTTTAACACCTTCTGACCTCCTTTACTGCCTGAAGCATCAGCACCCAACAAGTGGCAGTGTTCACTGAAGCAGACGCCAGGTGTTAAATGCTAGCCCCATTGAAGTCAATGGCAAAGCTCCCATTGATTTCAATGGGACCAGAATTTCACTCCAGACTACCAGGCTCCAGATTTTATACCCAGTATGTAAAAGCCTCATTCCAAACTTATTCCTTATTTCTTTAATTGCACATATTATCTTATATAAAGAAATGCTTGTATAAATCAGTACATTTATGCTAATAAACCAGATTTACATTATGAAATGTGCAGTCTGTTCTAGAGATTTCACTTCCTGTTTTTTATATTACAGAGTGAAATCTGTAACTCTCCAGGATGTCTGTAATGAATACCATGAGCTGAATTATTAGGAAATAAACAACACTTAAAAATCCCACAAATCTTGTTACATAAACATTTCTAACTGTTTTTGTTTTTTTTAAATTAAAATAGAAGTATTTGGCTTGTTTAAATGGTTACTTTTGAGTTAACTCTTTCCCTCTCCCAACAAATCTTGCATCTCTAATTGTATTCAACTCACATTAATATAGCATCTGCACACATATATGCTCCAGTGCCATCCTCTGTAACGTACTCCTATGGTAACAAACAGCATTACATATGTCCCATTTAAAATATGTACTTCCCGTAGCAGAAAAAATGGAATTCCACAGTATCTCTGTTAAACTGTCGTGCACGTAGTTATGAATACTATATGTTGTACCTATGGTTGTACATATAGTTGTAGATAGGGCTGTCAATTAATCACAGTTAACTGATGCAATTAACTTAAAAAATGAATCACTATTAAAAAATTAATCGTGATTAATTACACTGTTAAACAATAGAATACCAATTGAAATTTATTAAATATTTTGGGATTTTTTCTACATTTTCAAATATATCAATTTCAATTACAACACAGAATACAAAGTGTACAGTGCTCAGTTTATATTTATTTTTTATTACAAATATTTGCACTGTAAAAATGATAAACAAAAGAAATAGTATTTTTAAATTCACCTCATACAACTACTGTAGTGCAATCTATTTATCATGAAAGTGTAACTTACATATGTAGTTTCTTTGTTACGTAACTGCACTCAAAAACAAAACAATGTAAAACTTTAGAGGCTACAAGTCCACTCAGTCCTACTTCTTGTTCAGCCAATCGCTGCAAGAAACAAGTGTGTTTACACTTACAAGAGATAATGCTGCCCAATTCTTAATTACAATGTTACCTGAAAGTGAGAACAGGCATTCACATGATGCTGTTGTAGTTGGTGTTGCAAGATATTTATGTGCCAGATGCGCTAAAGATTCAGATACCTCTTCATGCTTTGGCAGTCATTCCAGAGGACATGCTTCCATGATGATGATGCTTGTTAAAAAAAGTGTTAATTAAATTTGTGACTGAGCTCCTTGGGGGAGAATTGTATGTCTCTTGCTCTGTTTTACCTGCATTCTGCCATATATTTCATGTTATAGCAATCTCGGATGATGACCCAGCACATATTGTTCATTTTAAGAACACTTTCACTGCAAATTTGACAAAATTCAGAGAAGATACCAATATGAAATTTCTAAAGATAACTACAGCACTCGACCGAATGTTTAAGAATCTGAAGTGCCTTCCAAAATCTCAGAGGAATGAGGTTTGGAGCATGCTTTCAAAAGTCTTAAAAGAGCAACACTCCAATGCGGAAACTACAGAACTCAAACCACCAAAAAAGAAAATCAACCTTCTGCTGGTGGCATCTGACTCAGATGATGAAAATGACCATAAGTCGGTCTGCACTGCTTTGGATTGATATCGATCAGAACCCGTCATCAGCATGGACGCATGTCCTCTGGAATGGTGGTTGAAGCATCAAGGGACATATGAATCTTTAGCCGGGGAGGCAAGTTGTATGGTCCCATGGTGCCCAGACTCCAGCAATATTCAGGGCCCAAGGGCCCGGCACCACCAATATTTGGGGCCGGGTTTCTACCTCAGCCCGCCTGCCGCCCCTGTGCACCTCCCTGGGGCCCCGGAGCATCCCTGACTCTCCCCTACAGCTCCATACTACCTCCGCTCTGCTGGCTCCCAGCATCAACTGCTGCCACAGTGTCCTAGTGCCCCCCATTCATTAGTGGCAGGGCAAGCTGCCCTTACCCTGCCCTTCTGCCTCAGACCCTTCCCTTTTCTGGTGGGACCCTCCATCAGCATAGGGACCACCCTGCCTGCAGTCACTGCTTCTGCCCCATGCTGGGCAAGGGCAGCTCCATCCCCCACCCCCAGTGAGGCTGCAGTGAGGGGCAACAGCAGGGGAGGAGATGCACATGCGATGGCAGCCCCTCCCCCGACACCCACCCGAGGGGAGGCAAGGGGGCTTCCTGGACCTGAGAGGGGCCCTAGGAGCATGTTCAGTGACAGTGGTGCAAGGTGAATGTGCTGCTGGGGAGGGGTGTGAAGGAGGCCCCTCCCCTGGAGCTCGCTGCTGCCAGTGGGGAGAGGTATGAGGGGGAGTTCTCCTCTCTGGCCTCAGTCCTGGGGCAGCCTGCCTGCATCCCAGACTCCTCATACCCAGCCCTGCCCCACCCCAGAGCCTGCACCCCCCAGCCAGAGCCCTCACCCCTTGCACCTTAACCCTCTGCTCCAGCCATGAGCCCCCTCCCTCACCCCAAACCCCTCATCCCCAGCCCTCACCCACCCCACATTCCTACCCTCTGCTGTAACCCGGAGCCCCTCCCACACCCAAACCCCTCATCCCCAGCCCCAGCCAGAGCCCTCACCCCCCCTCACCCATATCTTCTGCCCCAGCCCTGAGCCCCCTCCTGCATTGTAAACCCCTCCTCCCCAGCCCCACTCCACAGCCCTCACCCCATGCCCCAACCCTCTGCCCTAGCCCTGAGCCCCCCTCCTACCCCAACCCCTAATCCCCAGCCCCACCCCAGAGCCCTCACATTTTTACATTTTTTAAAAAAATATATATTGGCTTACAAGGCAGGTGTGGGGGGCGGGTCTTGGACCTGTTCTGGGCACCACCAAAATTTATACAAACCTGCCACCTCTGTCTTTAGCACATTTGGCATGTAAATATCTTGCAACACTGGCTACAACAGTGCCATGCAAATACCTGTTCTCACTTTCAGGTAACATTGTAAACAAGAAGCAGGCAGCACTATCTTCTGCAAATGTAAATAAATTTGTTTGTCTCAGCGATTGGCTGAACAAGAAGTAGGACTGATTGCACTTGAAGGCTCTAAAATTTTACATTGTTTTATTTTTGAAGGCAGGGTTGATGTTTTTTATATAATTCTACATTTGTAAGTTCACCGCCTGCGGGAGGTCCGCTGAAGCTGCAGGACCAGCGGACCCTCTGCAGGCAAGCTGCCGAAGGCAGCCTTGACGTGCTGGGGCCTGGAGCTGCCTCTGAGCTCTGTTCACTTCATGCTTCTTTTTCATCTTCGTAGCTCTCCCTAACTCTGTTTCCCCATTTTGTCCAGGGGTGGCTCCAGGCACCAGCACGGGGGGTGCTCTGCCGGTGGCCACGAGGGCAGCAGGCAGGGCTGCCTTCGGCAGCTTGCCTGTGGAGGGTCCACTGGTCCCGTGGCTTCAGTGGACTTCCCGCAGGTGTGCCGCCAAATCCGCGGGACTGGGGACCTCCTGCAGGCAAGCTGCCGCAGACAGCCTGCCTGCTGTGCTTGGGGTGGCAAAATACCTAGAGCCGCCCCTGATTTTGTCCATTTATATTGTTTGCTATCTAACATAGTTGTGAGCTCTCTAAGGCCCAGGGCTATCTTCTTTATCTTCCTATGCAGGGGCGGCTCCAGACCCCAGCACGCCAAGCGCGTGCTTGGGGCGGCATGCCGTGGGAGGTGCTCTGCTGGTCGCCGGGAGGGTGGCAGGCGGCTCCAGTGGACCTCCCGCAGGCGTACCTGCGGAGGGTCCGCTGGTCCCGCGCGACCTTGGTGGAGCTACGGGACCAGTGGACCCTCCACAGCCGCACCTGCGTGAGGTCCACCGGAGCCACGGGACCGGTGACCAGCAGAGCGCCTCCCGCAGCGTGCTACCCTGCTTGGGGCAGCGAAATGTCTAGATCCGCCCCTGTTCCTATGCAGTATGTAGCACCAAGGAAGTCTTATCCTTGAATGGGGTTCCTAGGTCTTACCACAGTACAGATAATGAGTAAAAAATTCATATTTTGCCATCTGATAATTATATATAATAAAAGGACTTTTCTGTTCCACAGTCTTAAGCTGATTATTAAACATAGATGGGCCTGTTTTTTTAAAAGAACACTGGGTTTACAAACTTTTATTTTAAAAAAACCCTGATTCATTCTGTTGATTTTTATCTTGTTTTTGTCAGAGTGTCTTGTGCCTTCTTTTGTGCTGTATCTTATAAGACCTTGGGCCATGCTATGGCTTTGGAAAAGCAGTGCACACTGGAAGTAGTGAGAGAAAGCACTGATCCCACAATAGGCCTTGTAGGATAATAAATAATAATAACAGAGTTAGCTTAAGTTTGGTTAAGAAAAAAACATATTTGTTTTATAATTTGTGGCTACTAGGGAGAAGGCCTCAATCAACAAGTAAATGAAGGCCTTAAGTATAGTAAGTAATGTTATTTGTAGTGTGAGAAGGATGTATGGTTCCAAAAGTAACTAATAAAGAGCTGCAGTAACAAGACAAAGGGAAATTGTCTTAAAAAAACAAGCCCAAATCTTGCCATTGTTCTGCTGTGCAAACAAAGGTAGGGGGAGGAGATAAGAAGGGAAGGCCTTGGACGAAGGCAAGTGGCAAGGATAAACTGCTTCAAACTGGATTTTTGCTAAAGCTACCAAGTTAGCTGAAGGGTATAAAGAAGTCCATAAATCTGAAAGTTCTTTGTCAGAGCCTGCTTGATCATGCTGGAGCACACCAGAATGAGATGGTCATTCCTATGTCTGGCCTATTTGTTAGTATACTGACCACATGCTAATAAATATTTTGTTACTGTATTGGATGAAGTAACTGCTTACTTTAGGTTGTTAGACATGTTTAGAACAACTGCATAAAGTATCATTTGACCTTTGAATTTAATAAAGGACTTTACGGGTAAATTGGTGTTTGGGTGATTTCTCATATTAATAATTCCAATAGGCTGGAAGCACAGATTTATAGATTCCAAGGCCAGAAGGGATCACTATGATAATCTAGTTTGACCTGCTGTATAACACAGGCCATAGAACTTCTCCAAAATAATTCCTAGAGCAGATCTTTTAGAAAAACATCCAATCCTGATTTTAAAATTGCCAGTGATGGAAAAGCCACCTCTTGATTAATTGTTTCAATGGTTAATTACCCTCACTGTTAAAAATTTACACCTTATTTGAAGTCTGAATTTGTCTAGAATCAACTTCCAGCAACTGGATCACTTTATACCTTTATCTGCTATGCTGAAGAGCCCATTATCAAATATCCCCAAGTAGATACTTCTAGACTGTAATCAAGTCATCCCTTAACCTTCTCTTTGTTAAGCTAAATAGACTGAGCTCCTTGAGTCTATCATTATAAGGTAGGTTTTCTAATCCTTTAATCATTCTCATGGCTCTTCTCGGAACCGTCTTCAAATTGTTAACATCCTTCTTGCATTGGGGACACTAGAACTGGACACAGTATTCCCACAGTGGTCACACCAGTGCCAAATACAGAGGTAAAATAACCTCTCTACTCTTACTTGAGTTTTCCCTGTTTATGCATCCAAGGGTTGGATTGTTCTTTTGGCCTCAGCGTCACGCTGGGAGCTAATGTTGAGCTGATTATCCAAATCTTGACTCTCTAAATCTTTTTCAGAATCAGTACTTCCAAGGATAGAGTCCCCCATCTTGTAATTATAGACTACATTCTTTGTTCCTTTAAGTATGCATTTACACATATTAAAACACATATTGTTTGCTTGAGTCCAGTTTACCTAGCGATGCAGATCACTCTGAATCAGTGACCTGTTGTCATTGTCATTATTTCCCACTCCCCACTATCTGTGTGATCTGCAAACTTTATTAGTGTTGATTTTATGTTTTCTTCCAGGTCATTATTAAAAATGTTAAATAGTATAGGGCTAAGAAGCAATTCATGTGGGATCCCAGTAGGAATAAACCGCCTCAAGGATTATTCCCCACTTACAATTATATTTTGAGACCTATCAGTTAGAACATAAGAATGGCCATATTGGGTCAGACCAAAAGTCCATCTACCCCAGTATCCTGTCTTGTGACAGTGGCCAATGCTAGGTGTCCCAGAGGTAATGAACAGAACAGGTAATCACCAAGTCATCCATCCCCTGTTACCCATTCCCAGCTTCGGGCAAACAAAGGCTAGGACACCCTCCCTGTCCATCCTGGCTAATAGCCATTGATGGACCTATCCTCCATGAACTTATCTAGTTCTTTTTTGAACCCTGTTATAGACTTGGTTGGCCTTCACAACATCCTTTGGCAAGGAGTTCCACAGGTTGACTGTGCATTGTGTGAAAAACTACTTCCTTTTGTTTGTTTTAAACCTGATGCCTATTAATTTCATTTGGTGACACCTAGTTCTTGTGTTATGAGGAGGAGTAAATAACATTTCCTTATTTACTTTCTCCACACCAGTCATGATTTTATAGACCTCTATCACATACCCCCTTAGTCGTCTCTTTTCCAAACTGAAAAGACCCAGTCTTATTAATCTCTCCTCAGATGGCAGCCATTCCATACCCCTAATCATTTTTGTTGCACTTTTTGGAACCTTTTCCAGTTCCAATATATCTTTTTTGAGATGACTACATCTGCATGCAGTATTAAAGATGTGGGCATGCCATGGATTTATATAGCGGCAATATGATATTTTCTGTTTTATTATCTATTCCTTTCTTAATGATTCCCAACATTTTATTAGCTTTTTTGATTGCAGCTGCACACTGAGTGGATGTTTTCAGAGAACTATCCACAATGACTCCAAGATCTCTTTCCTGAGTAACAGCCAATTTAGACCCCACCATTTCGTATGTATAGTTGAGATTATGTTTTCTAATGTGCATTTCTCTGCATTTATCAGCATTGAATTTCATCTGCCGTTTTGTTGCCCAGTCACCCAGTTTTGAGAGATCCTTTTGTAGCTCTTTGCAGTCTGCCTGGGATGTGACTATCTTGAGCAATTTTGTATCATCTGCAAATTTTACCACCTCGCTGTTTACCTGTTTTTCCAGATCATTTATGAATGTATTGAATAGGACTGGTCCCAGTACAAACCCCTGGGGGACACCCCTATTTACCTCTCTCCATTCTGAAAACTGACCATTTATTCCTACCTGTAGCGGGGTGATGACCTGCTCCAGCCCTGAGAGAGTTGGAACTAGCCTGGGAGAGGGCTGGCAGGCTGGGAGAACAGCCCAGGCTGAGAGGGGAAACAGACGCAGCTGTGACCATGCCCCAAACAGACTCAGCTGGCCCTATAAAGGGATTGCTGGGGTGAAGCTGTCAGACTCTTTTTCTACCTTTAGAGGGAGAAGGGCCTGGCTGCTAGGAAGTGTACCTGGGTGCCCAAGGTGGAGCAGGGCTGGGGGAAGGCAAGAGGAGCTGGGGAGCTCCAGCTTGGAACCCCCCCACCCAAGGCTGCAGGCCTAGAGTAAGGCCAACTGGGTACTGGGGTTGCAAAGGGGCAGCCAATGGGTAGGCAGAGGCAGCAGGTCCAAACTCTTTTGCCTGTGTTGAGTGGCTGATACACTGCAGTCTGCCCCAGTGAAAGGAGGCTAAGTGATGACTGGCAGTAGGCAAGACTGAGGCGAAGTGGGGATAGTGTCTGGGGGTTCCCCTGGGAGGGGGAGACCCAGAACTGGGGGGGGGGGCGGTTACTACCAGGGGGCAGCACCCCAGATAACTGGGCACCAGGTCCTGGGAGGGACATGTGGCCAGGGGCAAGGTGGATCACAGGCCTGCAGAGGGTGCTCTGGAGCTTGGACAAGCTAATTCCCTGAGATGACCAGCAGGAGGTGCCGCAGAGGTGAGTCCGCATCTCTACACTACCCTTTGTTTCCTATCTTTTAACCAGGTACCAATCCATAAGAAGACCTTCCCTCTTCTTCCATGACAGCTTGCTTTGCTTAAGAGCTTTTGGTAAGGGACCTTGTCAAAGGCTTTCTGAAAATCTAAGTACACTATATCCACTGGATCACCTTTGTCCACATGCTTGTTGACCCCCTCAAAGACTTCTAATAGATTGGTGAGGCACGATTTCCTTTTACAAAAACCATGTTGACTCTTCCCAACAAATTATATTCATCTATGTGTCTGACAATTTTGTTCTTTATATAGTTTGAACCAGTTTGCCCGGTACTGAAATCAGGCTTACCAGCCTATAATTGCTGGGATCACCTCTGGAACTCTTTTAAAAAATCGGCATCACATTAGCTATCCTCCAGTCATTTGGTACAGAAACTGATTTAAATGATATGTTACAGACTACAATTAGTAGTCCTGCAATTTTACATTTGAGTTCCTTCAGAACATCCTCAGCTGTGAAGACAGAAGCAAATAATTCATTTAGTTTCTCTGCGATGGCCTTATTATCCTTGAGTGATCCTTTAGCATCTTGATCGTCCAGTGGCCCCACTGGTCGTTTAGCAGGCTTCCTGCTTCTGACATTCTTAAAAAAAATTTTGCTATTACTTTTTGAGTTTTTGGCTAACTGTTCCTCAAATTCTTTTTTGGCCTTCCTAATTATATTTTTACATTTCATTTGCCAGAGTTTATGCTCCTTTCTATTTTCCTCACTAGAATTTAACGTCCACTTTTTAAAGGATTCTTTTTGCCTCTCACTGCTTCTTTTACTTTATTGTTTAGCCACGGTGGCACGTTTTTGGTTCTCTGACTGTGTTTTTTAATCTAGGGTATACATTTAAGTTGAGCTTCTACTATGGTGTCTAAAAATGTTTCTGTGCAGCTTGCAGGGATTTCACTTTAGTCACTGTACCTTTTAACTAACTTCCTCATTTTTGTGTAGTTCCCCTTCCTGAAATTAAATGCTACAGTGTTGGGCTGCTGTGGTGATTTCCTTGCCACAGGGATGTTAAATTTAATTATATTATGGTCACTATTACCAAGGGGTCCAGCTATCTTCACCTGTTGGACCAGATCCTGTGCTCCACTTAGGACTAAATTAAGAATTGCCTCTGCTCTTGTGGGTTCCAGAACTAGCTGCTCCAAA
Organism: Chelonoidis abingdonii; assembly: GCF_003597395.2. Classification (NCBI taxonomy): domain Eukaryota; kingdom Metazoa; phylum Chordata; order Testudines; family Testudinidae; genus Chelonoidis; species Chelonoidis abingdonii. The sequence goes on from NC_133773.1 coordinate 101,581,016, forward strand.
AAGCAGTGATTTAAGGTGTCAAGAAACTTTATCTCTGCCTCCCATCCTGAGGTGACACATACCTGGTCTGTATGGGGATAGTTGAAATCCCCCATTATTATTGAGTTTTTTATTTTAATAGCCTCTCTAATCTCCCTGAGCGTTTCACAGTCACTATAACCATTCTGGTCAGGTGGTTGGTAATTTATCCCTCCTGCTATATTCTTATTATTAGAGCATGGAATTACTATCCGTAGAGATTCTATAGTATAGTTTGGTTCATTTAAGATTTTTACTTCATTTGATTCTATGCTTTCTTTCACATATAGTGCCACTCCCTCACCAGGAGGACCTGTTCTGTCATTCTGATATATTTTGTACCCTGGTATTACTGTGTCCCATTGATTATCACCATTCCACCAAGTTTCTGTGATGCCTACTATACCAATATCCTAATTTAAAATGAGGCACTCTAGTTCACCCATCTTATTATTTAGACTTCTAGCATTGGTATATAAGCACTTTAAAAACTTGTCATTTTTTTTGGCTGTCTGATATTACATGATGTAATTGAATGGGACTTTTTTTCATTTTACTGTTTCTCATCAGATCCTACCTGTATTTTATCATCTTCCACCCTCTCCTCCTTACTAGGACATAGAGAATCTCCATTGATAGATCCTCCCCTAAAGGATATCTCTGTCTGAACCACGTGCTCCTCCATACCTGTCGGCTTTCCCCTAGCCCTTAGTTTAAAAACTGTTCTACGACCTTAATATTAAGTGCCAGCAATCTGGTTCCATTTTTATTTAGGTGGAGCCCATCCTTCCTGTATAGGCTCCCCCTTTTCCCCAAATTTCCCCAGTTTCCAATAAATCTAAACCCCTCCTCCCTACACCATTGTGGAAATAGAGCAAGAACTGACAGGGATTTCAATGCAAACAGTCACCTCTGTGAGCAAAAGTCAGGCTAGCTGTAACCCTAATAATGTGAGATTTGTAGAAGTGAGGATTGTGTGAGGCGAGTGGGAGAACTGTGTGAGAAGTTGTTGCGATCTTGTGTCGACAATGAGGAATGTAGACTAGCGTCTAAACAGAAGTGAGAAAAATAAGATATCAAGATGACCTATGTATAAAAAAAATGCAGCTGTTGCTCATTACTGTATGTAACAAAAAGTATAAATGTTTGCTGTAATTGTTTACCTGTAGAGAGACCTGCCTGGGAGGGGGAAACCCTGTGTCCTAGGGCACGCTCTCCCTCTATGCAATTGCTTGAGAAATAAAGTATCTGACTTTGCTGCACCCAACCAGAAAGTGAGAACTAAGTTTTTCTCTGACACCATCGTCTCATCCACTCGTTGAGACCCTGCAGTTCTGCCTGTCTGTCTGGCCCCTGCACCTGGAACTGGAAGCATTTCAGATAATGCTACTATGGAGGTCCTGGACTTCAATCTCTTACCTAGCAGCCTATATTTGGCCTCCAGAACCTCTCTCCTATCCTTCCCTATGTCATTGGTACCTACATGTACCACAACCACCGGCTTCTCCCCAGCATTACACATAAATCTATCTAGATGTTTTGAGAGATCTGCAACCTCTGTACCAGGCAGGCAAATCACCATACGGTTCTCAAACCCAGCTATCTATGTTTCTAATGATGAAATTTCCCATTACTATTACTTGTCTCTTCCTAATAACTGGTGTTCCCTTCCCCGAAGAGGTATCCTTAGTGTGAGAGGATACCACGACATCATCTGGAAGGAGGGTCTCAACTATGGGATTGTTTCCCTCTGCTCCAGTTGGATGTTCTCCTTCCCGGAGACTTTTATCCTCCTCAACAGCACAGAGGCTGTCAGACCGGGGATGGGACCATTCTACTGTGTCCCGTAAAGTCTCATCTGTATACCTCTCTGTATCCCTTAGCTCCTCCAGTTCAGCCACCCTGGTCTCCAAAGCCCGTACACGGTCTCTGAGGGCCAGGAGCTCCTTGCACCAAATGCACACATATGCCACCTGCCCAGAGGGCAGTTAACCAGCTTTTAATCCATTTAATGTGTTCCATGTTAATTTTATATCATTCTAGTTTAAAAAAAATATTTTTGTGTGGTATCACATCAAATGCCTTACATAAGTCTAAGCATATTACATCAACTAAACTTGTAATCTCATCAAAAAAAGATATCAGGTTAGTTTGACAGGTTTTATTTTCCATAACATTAATTATGTTACTCTCCTTTAATTCTTTATTAATTGAGTCCCATATCAGCTGCTTCATTATCTTTCCTGGGCTCAATATCAGACTGACAGCCTTATATTTACCCTGATCATTCCATTCACCCATTTAAAATAGTGGCACAACATTAGCTTTATTCCAGTCTTCTGGAACTTCCCCGGGGTTCCAAGACCTACTGAAAATCAACATTCATTGTCCATCAAGCTCCTCACCCAGCTCTTTTAAAACTCTTGGATGCAAACTCTCTCGGCCTGCTGATTTAAAAATGTGTCACTTAGTAGCTTCTCCTCAACATGGTCTTGAGATTCTAGTGGAATGGAAAGAATGTTATCATCATCATATGCTGAAACTACATCTATTTTTCCCAAATACAGAACAGAAATAGTTATTGGCCACTTTTGCCTTTTCTGCATTATTATTGATAATTCTACCATTTCCATCTAGTAATGGACTAATACCATTGTTAGGGTTATTTTTTCTCCTAATATACTTAAAAACTTCTTCATATTGTCCTTAACTCTGCTGACCAATGATTTCACTTTATATCCCTTTGCTTCCCTTATCAATTTTCTACAATTCCTAGCTTCTGATTTGCATTCATTACTATTCAATTCCCCTTTCTTCCATTTGTTATATATGATTTTTTAATTTTTATAGCTAATGTCACTTGCCCCTTTAAAGCACCAAGTGTATATATTACTTGTCTACTTTTATTCTGCATATTCTGTGAAGAACTAATCCTGGGTGAGTGTGATGAAGACTTGTGCTTTCTAAACCTTAAAAAGATGTAGACTGTGCTTTCCTGCATCTCTCTGCTAGTATGTAAAGTGGTCTGTCTGTATACCTAATTTAGGTATTTATACCATGCTTCAAGTGGTAATGCAGTATCTTTTCTGTTGCCCCATTCAGCCCCACACCCCTTTCTGAGCATGGTACTTCTGCTGTCCTTATACTCACTAGTGCCTGCTGTCAAATTGTGACTGCCTTCTGCATTCATGGAAAAAGAATGGCTTTCTGCACGTTTTTCCCACTCGTGCATCTGTGTATGGCCAAATATAATTTAGCCCTTTAGTTTTTGGAGAATATCCCATTTAACTTAGCCTGTGTACTCCTCATCCAATGATTCTCCAGGAGACAGTTGACACTTCTTGTATGTTGGTTTGCTTGACAGTTCTATGTGAAAATCCCATGGCTTTTTGTCTAGGTCAGCAATTTGCAAATAGTCTTTCAAAGCTCAGTTAAATGACTTGTGTGGTGTGTGGCACTTTAAGAATTCATTGTATTCTTTTCCCCTATTGGCCTGAGGATAAAGGCAGATAGTTGTGGTTCATAATTCTCCCCAGGAATTCATTACATTCTGTAGATGATATTGACTCTCTTGATTTCTTTCAGGACTGAAAATTGTTAACAAAAGTTTACTTACCATTGTGGAAGTAACCTAGGAACAAAAAGCTACTTCTGGCACTTTACTGAAGTGATCACTGGCAGTAATATCTAATGGCAGGTTACTAGTACTGTTCAAAATCTTTGAGTGGCTGAGCATAGGAAGGGAATGCTTGTAAGTAGGAGTGGGAAGAAATTTAAACTTGTGGTTGGGGTCCATTCAAGTGTCATCATTCTCCTGCCTATACTTTGTGCCAGAGGCATGACAAAAAAGCTAAAATATGTGTTGTGCTTTTGCATCCAATTTACTTCCCTGATTCCACATGGGAAAAAATAGGTTGGATTGTGGTCTGTAGTCCTTTGAGCAATTATTTCAGCCTCTGTCACAGAAGAGTCTGCTGGGGTAGCACTTATACAGCTTCCTGTAAAATGAATTTTGGTCCAAGGAGAAATTGCTCACTTACATGGGGCATGACTTTTTTCTCCATGGGAAGGCCGCTGATCATGTATTCCTGTAGTGGCACTTACCCACAAGTTCTGAGAAAGGAGAAACATATTGGTCAGCAGACTCACCCACTTTCTGTGTACACTGAGGAAGTCTGTATATATTACTGCATTGAAAGTGGTAACTACTCAAGCATGTCAGTTATCAGAAAGAGGAAGTTTATAAATATACACAGGCCTTCAGTAGCCAAACAGCATTATCAGCAGACTTGATTCCTGGTGTCTCAAAGGTCATCTTCATCAGTAGCAATAATATAGTTTACAAACAAACAGAACCAGTGCATAAAGGCATTGAAGACTCACAATTGGAAAATATGCATAAGGAGGAGGCTGCCATTCTGGTAATTAAAATATTATGCAGTGCAAGCCAGATTGTCTAAACTACAGCTGACTAAAGCTCTTGGTTTACCCTCCGGTTGCACTATGTGAAACTCAGCTCTTGCTTAGCGTCAGTGCTATAGAACTCCCAAATGATGCAGAGATGAAGCTCGACTGCACAGCAGCAGAATCTGGGGACCCTATAAGAGTTTAGGCATTCTTCAGGGAGGAAATGTCAAGATATTAGTAAAATGGGTGTTTTATTAATACTTTTTATGTGGAGAGAAAAAACAGGCTGCATTTTCTTCATCCTCAGGTAAACTTTGAATAGAAGTTTTCCTGTAACACTCATCTGTATAAAATAATAAGCCAAGAGGAAGTGGTGGTGGTGGTTCAATACATGGCACTTTCCCTTCAGAAGTTAATGCTCTAGCACTGTGATTCTTGTGTAGACATTTAGCTCTGTGCAAGTTGGTGTAAAATTGTATTACATCAGAGTTCTCCACTGGCTTACATTCATGATGGCATTTTACACACACTTTTCACACCTTACATAGGGGTCTAAATGATGGCAATCAGCAAGGCTATGGAGAAGTAAGCAAACACTCGCTTGCCTGAGACATACAACCCAATGCCCTAGCAACTTGCAATCACTAACAAATTGTATGGGCCTCTTTCAAAGTGTTTGGATGAGTCCCACTGCTAATGGTCAAGTTCCAACTTGCTTAATGTTCTGCGAACTGTGGCAAGGCACCTCCTTCTCTTCCTGGGCTGCAACATTTCTCCCTTTGGCAGTGTGGGAGCCTGGAGTAAGTCAGTTCTGCTCCGGAGGTTTTATATTCTTCACTCTGGTTAATTTTTCAATATTCAGAGTATTCAATATTCAGGGAAGGCCTGAGTAGTTCTCCTAAGTGAAACAAAAACCCCATATTCACAACACAAAAGAAATACCTTTCCCTGCCCCCTCTATGGGGTGTTCCCTCACTACGCTGTTTCTGTATCGGAGGGGTAGCCGTGTTAGTCTGGATCTGTAAAAGCAGCAGAGAATCCTGTGGCACCTTATAGACTAACAGACATTTTGGAGCATGAGCTTTCATGGGTGAATACCCACTTCGTCAGATGCATGTCAGATGCATGCTGTTTCTGGTTGCCAGTCCTTCTGCAAACAGCAGTTAACTTGACTGTTTTCCCTATAGGGAGAAGGGCAGCCTTCCACCCAGAAGAAACCTTGTCTCTGTGCTTCCTGTAATTGAGCTGCAGCTTGTTTCTCATGCCTCCCTCTTCTCTTGCACCAGAATAGGTTTTTTTTTAAGACCGCAGGCAACCCATAATTGGACTCAGGTGTCTATAGTTAACCTGAGGTAGCCTCTTTTAAGTCCATAGGGAAAAAGGCCTTCACCGTTCTGCAGCTGATATATCTGTCGTCCACCACTCTCTTACATTCATCAGGCTGACTTGGCATGCTACATTATCTTCCCCTCTGCAGTTTCAAATGGAAAAGTTATTCTTCACTCCTACAAACTTGAGTAGCACTGCTGGTTCTGAATGGCTTCTATCTTCCAACCCAGAAGTGTCTGCATTTCACTGGTGGGTGAGTAATCATGGTATGTAGATGACTTTAGGCTGATTCCTGAGGAAAGGCAATATATATAAATGGAGGTGCTTATTATTAATAATAAATACAGATTTATTTAATAATGCATCAGCTGCAAACAAGCAGCAAAATAAAGATCACAGACAGAACTAAGATATTTGCATGAATAGAGACCTGGTCACTGTGGAAAGTATGGAGTTTAGTCAGAATGCGTAGGATACATAAAGTGAAAAACTTATACTTTTTGTATTTTTAATGAAATGATTAAATCAGTTCAGATAAAGCTTTGCTCAGATAATTAATAGAAATAGCATCATGCAGTTTCTGTGAATGAAGAGTACAATGTTCAGAATAGGACTTTCTTTAAGGGATACTAATTAATTCCCCTTAACATTTGGTTACTATGGGCTTGTTTACACCTACAGCGCTGCAGCTGGGCTGCTGTAGCACTTTGTGACTACAGATCCTGACCAGAAGGAGATTTCCCGGTCAACCAAGATCTCTTCAGCATGCCCAATCCCAAAGCACAGACCCAGGCACTGGAGTTGCCCTCTAAAACCGAGGTGGAGAGCCACTCTGAAACTGCTGCAGAGGAAGCTCTACTAGTAAATATTTGGTGCTGTGTTATAATACAAATGTATAGGGTGATTTAAACTACTGCCTTTTGGGGCAGATGAGAAGTATAAGCCTCTTTCCACGTGCTCATATCACCCTCCTGTTCCCCTCAGCATGTTCAAAATGACATCTGTGCCAGAGACTTTAAAGGCTTAGTTCCCTGAGGTATCAAATCCCCCAACTATCAGCCAAACATGCTGCACTACTTTTCCATTCTGCTTGATTCTTCCTTTCCCTCCCAGTCAACTGCTCTTCCTTCCCCTGCCCACTCAAGATGGTGGCACTGTGGGAGTTAAAAATCAAACATATTGCATGGTAGATGTGTTCATTGTAAAGGCAAGGACAGAAAGCAATAGAAAAAGTACTTTGGCTCCCAGTTTAATCAGCGCCCTGAGCTTTTAGCTGCCTTTAAATTTTATGAGATATATTGCCACAATTAGGCTACAAAGACATTTCAAAATGCACAGAGATTATAAGAGAGACAAGGTGGGTGAGGTAATATAGTTTATTAGATCAACTTTTGTTGCTGAGAGAGACAAATTTTTTGAGCTACATAGAGCTCTTCTTCAGGTCTGGGAAAGGTACTCAGTGTCAGCTAAATACAAGGTTGAACAGATAGTTTAACATAAATTGTTAGCACATATTCTAAGGCAGTGGTTCTCAACGAGGGGTCTGGAGGCAATCAGGTTTCAGGGGGTCTGCCAGGCAGGGCTGGCATTAGATTTAATAGGGCCCAGGGCAAAAAGCTGAAGTCCCACTGCATGGGACTGAAGCTCAGGGCCCTGCCACCTGGGGCTGAAACTGAAGCCTCAGCAAGTTAGCTTTTCAGGGCCCCCTGTGATGTGAGGTCGTGAGCAATTGACCTCCCCCTAATGCTGTCCCTGGCTTTTATATGCAGGACAACAGTTGTGGCACAGTTGGGCAGTGGAGTTTTTCAGAAGGAAAAAGGTTGAGAATCCCTGATCTAAGGGACCATTCAAGGGTGAAGTGATCCATTAAACACCCCTATAGACATAAGACAAAAATACCCTATCAGCTGTGGGTGAACACTTTTCACAAAGTGATCACTCTCTATATCTGACCTATCAGTCCTCATCCTCAAAGGAAACCTGCACAACGCTGTCAAAGATGAACCTGGAAGCTTAAATTCATAACTTTACCAGACACTAAAAATCATGGACTGAACAAAGACACTGGATTTATGGCTTATTGCTGTGATGTGTTGGACCCCCCTGACTGGGATGCCACCTGATGTACTGGGATTTCACTGAGCCTCTCCTGCTCCACCAGCCAGGGTTCCCTCTCGCTGCTTTGCTGAATGAGGCTTTCTGGCCTCTTGCAGCACACACACACAGGTAGGCCACACCCCGCTGCAGCCACAGACTGAAGTCAGCTCTGTGTGAGAGGACTCCTCCCAACACTCATGTGCACACCCCTTTTGGGAGATAAACCCAGAAGAATACTGTCTTGCAATGTATGGAAAAATCTGCACAGCGCAAACTCATAAAAAACTGCCCTCTTCCTTAATGTGAAGAGAGATATGCATGACTTCTCCCCCCGCCACACCCCATTATGAATTGCACAAACTGGGTTATATTATAAATAAGAAATAAGTTTATTAACTACAAAAGGTGAATTTTAAGTGAGCATAAGAGATAGCAAGAACCAAGCAGATTACTAAGCAAATGAAACAAAACATGCAAACTAAGCTTGACACACTAGAAAGGTAGGATACAAATTAGCAAATTCTCACCCTGAGTGATAAACAGGCTGGCCGATTCTTAAGGCACAAGTTGCCTTGGCTTTCCCAGGTTTTCATACACAGGCTAAAGATCTTAGCCTGGGAACATCACTTCTCACGGTTCAGTCTTTGTTCCTCAGTTGTTTTCAAGTGTCTTGTTGTAGGGAGAGTGAGTTTCCCTAATGTTGTCATTGTTCATCTTTTTATTATCTTCCCCTCAGTTTCTGGAAAGCTTTTTTGCTGTGATCTGGGTCAAATAGTTCTCATTGTATAGAGCTATCTGACCTGGGTCAAACAGTTCCCATTGAACCTTTCCATGAACCCATTGGCATGGGGGTGATAGGGGGCAGTCTTAAGTAGTTTCATGCCACACACCTTCCATAGCTCATTGAACAACTGCGACATAAAGTTTGCCCCCCGATCAGACAAAATCTCCTTAGAGAAGCCCACTCTGCTGAATATAGTGAGCAGTGCTCTTGTCACTGTCTCAGCTTCTATATTAGACAGAGCGGCCACCTCAGGGTATCTAGTGGCACCACTAAGATATACTTGTTCCCGCTCCCAGCAGGGCATGTCATTGGACCCACAATGTCCATTGCCACCCTCAGGAATGCCCCCTGTATGACAAGTAAGGGACGCAGCAGAGCCCTCTGGGGTCCTACAGGTTTTTTCCTCTCCTGACACACTAACACAAGACCTACAATAATGTTTCACATCATTCTATATTCCTGGCCAGTAGAATTTCCTCCTTAGCCTATCATAAGTCCTTTGTACCCCCAAGTGACATGCAAAGAGACCCTTAAGGGGTCCAACCTGTCACAATTACAACAATAGGTAACCTACTAACCACCCCTTTATGTCCTATGACTTGCAGGTGTGTTAACAGGCCACTTCACCTTAAATAGTCCCATAGAATACATGCTAACTACTTATGCTAAACTAGCTGTTTGACCTTGTATTTAGCTGTGACACTGAATACCTTTCCCAGACCTCAGGAAGAGCTCTGGTGTAGTGCGGCTCTCCAAAATCGCAACGCCCTCTTCTTCCTTGACCTCCAGCTACCAGCCAGCCCTCCTGACCTCACTCCGATAACTGGACCGAGCCAAGTACAATAAGTCCCTGGAGAAGCGCTGGGCTGAGGCAGAGCATCTGGCAATCCATGCCTGCCTCAATCTTCCAAGACTTCCCTGTTGGTGTGTTGTTTGGGATAGGACCCATTCTCTTCTGGTGGTACGTCATCAAAACTGACAGGGATCATAAAGAGAAACTTATCTGGGAAGGGAAGTATGAGTGACCATTCAGTCTCAGCTCCTAAGTCCCAGGGAACTGGATGTTGCAGTGCTGATGTTGAGCTATTCATAGAAAGTGCTGTATATTTTATCAAAATACATTTTACATTATTATAGTCATACTATTGTAAAAATAAACAAACAAAAAAACAACAAGAGAAGTTGGTCCAATCAAAGATTTTACCTCACTGACCGTGTTGCTCTAATATCCTGTTACTGACATAGCTACAACAGCACTACATACAGAGATTATAAAGCTTTCATGGCTAATTTTGATCAGGCCTTCAGTTTTATTAATCCCTTGGGTTCAAGCCAATTACTGCAAAAGTCTATTAATCAGGTAAATTTATTGAACTTGTGCTGATATGCAGATGTTATAAAAGAGAATTTAAGTAAAAGAAAATGCTGTATTTTGACATGCACATTGCAAGGCAATGCAGCGTTCTCAGGGTCAGCCATACATTTATTTTTTCCCTTCTATTCCTGCATCAGCTGGTGGAATACCATGCTGGTAAATAGCAGTGCTGCCATGTCTTCCCAGTTTGCCTTTTTGAACAAAACCCTTCTCTGCATCTCAGGGATGTGTCTCAGGATAACGTTCTCCAACATAAGAACAGTCTGCTGAGGTGTGCATGCATTTACTAACCTTCCCCCTGCTACCGCCTCACCCTACCCTGAGCCCCCCAGCAACCCTACAGCCTACCACCCACCTAGCTTTACAGGGGTCCTAAAGAAAGGAAAAGTAAGGTGGAAAATGTCTTACTATCTCCAAGTGCACCCCAGAATGGGAAGAACAGATGGCAACAACATTCCAAAACTGAAGAAAAAAGGATAACTTTTTATAATTGTAGGCCTGGAGATTAGTATTGGGACAATAACTTCTTGTGCAGGGTCTCTGCTCCCCTGTAGCTGAAATGTCATGACCTTCACAGCTAGGGGCCTTATCAGCTGCTGAATACTTGAAAAATCTCCGAAGGAAGCTCAAGAGGATGAGGAAGGAGATGTTGTCTGGAGTAATAAGGTGCAGAAGATCAAGCAATAAAAACCTCGCAACACTGAGTCTCAGAGCCCAGGGCAATTGACTCAGGCTCATGGGACTTGGGCTGTGGAGCTAAAAATGCAGCGTAGACTTTTGAGCTCAGGTTGGAGCTCAGCCTCTGATCCCCACCCCCTCAAGGGGTTTCAGGTCTCAGGCTCCAGCCCAAGTCTGAATGTCTTCACTGGAGTTTTTAGCCCCACAGCCCAAGCTCCTTGAGCCCAAAACAGCAGACACAGGCTAGTCGCAGCTGTGCCACAGGTCTTTTTTTTTTATACTGCCAGAATCTTTCGATGGAGCACCTGGACACAAGAAGGGGAGCATTTGGAGAATGATGAAAAGACATACAAGAAAGTCTGCAGGACATGATGCAGAAGCAAACAGCTCTGCTGGAGAACACTGTGACACTATGTTCAAACCAGCAGGCCAGCTTAGCCATGGCCTGCAACCTGGGGAGAGCACACGATATTGGGAACCCTCTTTCAATTCCCCATGTCAGGCCCTTCCCATGTCACTCCACCCCACAGGACAAGGGGAACAGTTTTGATCCCCCTACCCCACACATTTTTGTGAGCCCATCAACACAAACATGAGCACTTAGCACTTGAGGCATGGTCTGAGACAAGCATCATAGTGTTCTCCAGAGGTTTTAAGTTTGTGCTTGTCATGTTGGAGGAGGAGCGTGGAAGAAGTGCCAGGGAGCCCTTCTGTGTACATATGGCTAGAAGGCCAGTCACAGTTGTAGCACCACTGTAAACAGTTCTCTTAATAAAGAGCTTCTCATGTTCTTACGTGAAACAGCACTCAACATCTTGCATATTGAGCCCTGAAAAAGGCTTCAGTACAATGTGAAGTTGACAGTGAAGGTTTTGCTTCCTATTTTTTGTACATATGACTGAGGAGAGATGTGGTAAATCTTGACATCATCTGTGCTACTATCAGAAACATCCATTGTTAGACCATCAAACTTGTCTCAGTATTATTTTAAGCAGTTTGACTTTGGTAAATACTCTATATAGCAGGCAGCTTTACTTCCAGATAAGCCATACGGTCATGTAAGCATGCCATATGTTAAGATGAGTGTGTAGACAATTGTTTCCTTGTACTGAACTGTAGTATCAGTATCTTAATAAAATGCAGTGAGATTCTGTTGGTCTGCAGAGGACCAACATGAAAACTTGATATCACTTAAGTCCTGCCTTGAAGGGGTTAAGTGGGACTTAAGTGTTGCATAAGCCTTTTGCTAGCCCTTTGCTCAGGAGTACATTTCACTTGCTATTGACTTTGTAGACTGTGTTCTGTATATATCCTTCATATTTTGGTGTGTGCATGAAGATGCTTTGAACTGGGAGACAAATGCCTTTAGAGAAAGGAGATAAAGAGTATTTAATGGCAAAATGGACAATAGTGGCTCATACTGTCTCTATTCACCCCACCACCAGACTCCAGGGGGCTGGTGTTGTTTCCTCTAATGTTGACTAGAATTATTTGAATTTTGAAATTTCAGTAAAAATTTTCATCTGAATGTTGAATTTCAACAAAAAAGGGACAAAACTGTAGCAAATATCTTGGCAAATTTCCCCATTTCCCAACCAGCATAAAAGGGAACTAGGAGTATCACTACTGCTGCCTCTTCATGTTAGCATTCTCTGGTAAGCTGAGCTGCTTCAGTGTTTGACGTTAGCACCAAATAGTGTTATGCGCATGCGGAGCCTGTCTCAGATAACACTTCACCATAGTTCATACCACAGCAGCATGGTAAATTTAAACACAAGGGACAACAGTGCACAGCTTGGGTCCCTCCACATTCTCACTTACTACGTCGCCTGACTTCATTTTCCCACAGCAGTGGGATCACCTTCTTCATATAGCTCTGTGTTTTACTGGCATTTGGGGTCCTCTGCCAGCCATGACTCAGAGCTGCAGATGAATGGGGTCTGCCACTGTTTGGAGGGGGTGTGGGAGTCTCCCTGCCCTGGTGCTTCCTGGGAAATTTCAGTATAACCCTATAGATCAGTCTGAGCTTGATATAAAACCAACTTCTGCCCTCAGATGCACTCATACAGCTCCTGTGGGGCAGAAGCTGACCCATATTATTATAAAACATTGCTTTCCTCAGCAGTTACATTTCCACTTCATCCTGTTACTCTTCTGTTGTTGCCTTTATTAGCTTTATTTTACATGTATTTTTGCTTTCCTTGTCTCAAAGAAAAAAGGGAACTGAGAGATGAGGGGAAGAGATTTTTTATTAGTCTAATCAAATTAGCCTGGGTCTAATTAGGATTATATCATAGAATACGTAAAAGTTGATTCTTGATGGTTATTTAAACAAAAATTACTTTAAGAGTGAGCTGAAAAGCATTTTACCTGCCTAGAACCAAAGTGCAGGGTTTTATATTTCTTCTGCAACAGTTGATGAGTCACTAACACTTAAAGTCAGGTGTTCATTGCATTAATTACTTGCCTTGGGGTATGTCTATCATCATCACAGGAGGGGATTGCAGCTCAAGTGAATGCACCAGAGCTAGTGCAAGTACTGGAGCAGGGAAGCTGTGGCAAGCTTCAGCATGGGTTAGCCCTGTGAATAATTACCCAGGGTTCTGAGTGGGCTTTTGCAGCCCATACTGAAGAGTGCACTGTGCATCTTCATTGCTCCAGGACCTGAGCTAGCTAGATTGAAGCTAGCTCGGGTATGTTTACTTGAGCTGCAAGCACACCCTGTGAGTGTAATATGGACATACACTTAGATGATAGTAATGCCACCAACATTCTTGGCCTGTTGTTGGGCAAACACCCCTTCAAGACTCTTCATAATGCTGAAAAGTTTGGCCATAAGATTACATTGGGCCAGTTTCTGTCGCCACAATATCTGTCCCCATGGAGATTTTAACCCATAGATCCTACCTTATGCTGTTTTCCTCCTTGGCCTTTCTTAGAGCTTCTTGGTCTGTCCTGCTGCCACTGCAAGGCAATGCAGGGCTGAAACTAGCAGACGTGGGGGCCTTTGCAGTGCAATGAGGTTAGTGCTAGCTTTGTGTGGAATACTGGATCATACAGATATATTGACTACATTATGGTCACACTGTAATCATATTGTAGTTGCTGTACTTAGGAGGAGGGACAATTCTTCCCCAAGCTCACTAGTGCACAGTGGGAATGAACACTCAGCGCCATCTCTGTGGTGTAGCCTGCTCTCCATCGCACAACTGGCTGGCTCCTTCAGCTGGTGTGGGGGGAGTGTAGGGCCATGATTACACTAACTTTCCTGCCTCTAAACCAGGAGGAGAAACTACTGTGCTCCTCTGAGTGTAAGGACTGTGCTTAGCTGACCTTTGGGCAGGGCTGCAAGGCTTGTGGCAGCTTTGTCACCTATTGTGTCAGGACCAGGCCAATCTAGAACATCCTATGGAAGACTTTAGATCTGCAGATTCTGGGTCACAGTAAGATATTCTTATTTACATGAGATTTTTCCTTTAATGCCTAAATACATCAATACTGTTTCAGTTTGTTTCATTTTAAAGGTTGCTGAGAAGTTTGTATTGCTAATACCTTTGCAGTTTCTACCTGTATTTTTTCTTTAAAAAGGCATCAGTGTTTGTATTCATCCTACTGAAAAATACTAAATATTTAACAAAATAAAAGCACAAGTCTCTTTGTGCTGCTTTACCTTTATACTTAACAAAGAAATTGTCCTTGAGAAATTACCCGAAATAAATAATATGAATTTGATACTAATTTAGAAAAATAATGTGCAGGATATCATTTTTATTATATAAACTATGTGGTGAAATTATGCTCTACCACATAACCTCATCTCACTAAACATACAAGAATATATTCATGCCATTTCTTTTTATAGAGTTGCAGTCAGCGCTGAGAAATGTTAGACAGAAAACACAATTATCAACATCTTCAAAGAGCCAGCATAATACTAGAGGAAACCATGGGATTCCCAGCAAATATCTTTCTTTTTGCTTGTATCTTTACATTCACTCTGTGGAATAATATCCAGCTGTCTATGGAAAATGAATTTACTGCACACTATTCAAGCAGCTTTCTGGCTTGTGTTCCAAAAAGCCAGTCAAGACATACAACAGTGTTGGATTTATCTCAGAAAAATATCTCTGAACTTCATATCTCAGACTTCAGTTCTCTGCCTGAACTGCAAGTATTAAATCTGTCTCATAATCTAATCAGAGAGCTTTTCTTCAGTGTTTTCAAATTCAATGAGAAATTAGAATGCTTAGATTTATCTCATAACAACTTGTGGAATATGTGCTGTCAGACTCTTGCTGGTCTTAAACATTTAGATCTTTCCTTCAATAAGTTTAAAACTTTGCCCATCTGTCAGGAATTTGGCAACATGTTGAACCTGGAATACCTGGGATTGAATGCCACAATGATACGAAAGTCAGACTTCAGAGGTATTATACATTTGCAACTGCACACTGTCTTCCTAACCTTAGAAGACCTTTCTCACTATGAATCCAAGAGTCTGATCGTATTAAACACAAAGAATCTTCACATTGTTTTTCCAATAAACAAAAACTTTGCTTTTCCCCTTTTGTATGATGGAATGAACACTTCAGAGAAGTTAGTATTGTCAAATATTATATATAACTCTACAGATTTCCCTTTCCCTCCTTTTGACCCTTTGAAATTCAAGACACTCAATCTGAGGTTCAACAATTTGGATTTGTCCTGGAGTATCCTTGTGCAAATTTTCATGATTGTTTGGTCTACACCTGTAGAATATTTCACTGTGAAAAAATTGACCTTTAGGGGATCTGTTCAGAGTACAACCAATACTGACTTTTCACTCTTAAGCTATTGGGCACAATCTGTCTATTCAGGTAGTTCAATGAAAGCACTTATACTGGATCATATTCGTACTAAGGTTTTTTCTTTCCGTCAAGATATTCTGTACAAAACATTTTCAGATATGAACATTGAAAATTTGACAATATCTGATGCGTATATGCCACACATTCTTTGCCATTCTTCCACTAGCCTGTTTCAATATTTAGATTTTTCATACAATGCCCTGACAGAGGAGGTATTTAAGAACTGTGACACTCTGACTCATTTGAAAATGCTTATCTTACAGAGAAATCAATTAGAGAATCTTTCCAAGGAGAGCTCCATGATGAGTAAAATGAAATCATTGAAACACTTGGACATAAGTAGGAATTTTCTGTATTATGATGAGAATGAGAACCACTGCCACTGGGTTGGAACTCTGGCTAAACTGAATTTGTCCTCAAACAAATTGACAATCAATGTCCAAATACTTGATCTGCAAAATAACCAAATCAGAACGGTCCCCAAAGACATTACTGAACTGAAAGCTTTGAAAGAGCTAAATATTGCATTTAACAGGTTAACTGAGCTGCCTGGATGTAGTCATTTTAGGGGTCTGGAATTTACTGAATATAAAAGAGAATTCAATTCTCATTCCATCATCTGACTTCTTCCATAGCTGTCAAAATATCAGAGAACTCAGAGGAGGACACAATCCATTCCAATGTTCTCGTGAATTACGAGCTTTTGTTAATTTTGAAAAAAAAATCACATGGAAGGTTGGTTGGCTGGCCAGAATCTTATGTGCGTGAATATCCAGATGGCTTAAAGGGAACCCAGCTAAAGGACTTTCAGTTGTCTGAACTATCTTGCAATACAACTCTCTTGCTTGTTATAGCTCCTGTTGTTACAGTGGTGGTAGTGGCTGTGACATCCTTTCTGTGTATCTATTTTGACATAATGTGGTTTTTGAAGATGATGTGGCAGTGGACACAAACAAAACATAGGGTTCGGAAGAGTCACCTTGAAGATCTGCAAAGCATTTAACAGTTTCATGTTTTTATTTCATACAGCGAACGGGATTCCCTCTGAGTGAAGAATCATCTGATCCCAAACCTGGAGAAGGAAGATGGGTCTGTACAGATCAGTCTGCATGAGAGGAACTTCATTCCTGGCAAAAGCATAGTTGAGAACATTATAAACTGCATTGAGAAAAGCTACAAATCAATCTTTGTTTTGTCTCCCAATTTTGTCCAGAGTGAATGGTGCCACTATGAGCTTTACTTTGCCCATCACAAATTATTTAGTGAAAGTTCCAATAGCTTAATCCTCATTTTACTGGAACCAGTCCCGCTGTATCTCATTCCTGCCAGATATCACAAGCTGAAAGCTCTCATGGCAAAGAGAACATACTTGGAGTGGCCAAAGGAGAAAAGCAAACATGGCCTTTTCTGGGCTAACCTTAACACTAACCTGCCAGTGTCCACTGAAATGATTGTGGTGTAGACCACAAGATAATTTACCAATTCTTGGATTTTATCTGTGTTAATTTTGCTTATAATACAACTAGATGTGTAAGAAACTCAATTGTTTTACTATGGAATTACACAGTGTTAACCAAATCACCATCTTGCTCATAGTATTCATGATTGTGTACCCAAAAATACATGTAATAAATGTAGAAATTATTTTCACTTCTATTAGTGAAATCATTGTGTAAAAAGTGTTCTTATATAGTTTGCCTATTATAAAAGGGCAGAAAAGGAAAATATTCATAATAATTCTACTGTTTTAATTATTTTATGCTCAGATGTTCAGGGTGAATTTTTTTCTGGAGCTGTGTTCCCTTTAATACTCGTGATAATTGAAAATAATGGAAATGATGGGTGGGTTGGATGTAATGAAGTTCTGTAGCATTATGCTTTTTAAGGCTGAAATATGTCCACAAATAATTTTGTGCCTGATGTTTTGAAGTTATGGTCTTATAAAATTTCTTGCTTGTATTAAGTAAAAGAAAGTTCTTTCTTAGGACTATCATTGGATTTTCAGTTATGTAGTACAGCTTAGCTGTACTAAGTAGTAAGAACATAATATAATGGCCATAGGGAGTCAGACCAATGGTCCATCTAGCCCAGTATCCTGTCTTCTGACAGTGGCCAGTACCAGATGCTTCAGAAGGAATGAACAGAATAGGGCAATTATTGAGTGATCCATTCTATGGCTGCTTCTGACAGTTTAGGGACACTAGAAGCTTGGGGTTTCATCCCTGACCATCTTGGTTAATAGCCATTAATGGACTCATCCTCCATGAACTTACCCTAATTCTTTTTTGAACCCAGTTATACTTTTGGCCCTCACAATCTCTCAAGGCAACAAGTTCCACAGGTTGACTGGGAGGTGTGTGAAAAAGTATTTCCTTGTGTTTGTTTTATTATTATTTTCATTGGATGAGCCCTGGTTCTTGTGTTATGTGAAGGGGTAAAGAACACTTCCCTATTCATTTTCGCCACACCATTCATGATTTTATAGTCCTCTATCATACCTCCCCTTAGCTGACTCTTTTCTAAGATGAACAGCATGATGTATTCACAGACTAGTTGCATTCAATGGAACTATTCATGTGCTAAATACTAAGCACATACTGAAGAGACTGAGTCAAAGCCAATTTATGTCAATCAGAGCCTTTCCCCCATCCATTAAGAAGCTTTCCTATGTAAGGCCTACAGGATTTGGCCCTATATTCCTCTTTTAATACTTCTTGCTTTGCTGCACTTAAGCATCCCGGTTGGCCTAGATCTACTTACAAAGGGGGTACAGAATTTCTCAGAAATCTCTATTAATTATTTACTGTATATTAGTTAATACCTGAAGTTATGAAGAAAAATATTCAACATGGTAATACTCAAAATTGCTACAATCTACAGGGATCAGATCAGTCCGTAACAGCTCACTTTTTTGGATCTTATTTTTGAAGAAAAGAAGTTACTATATATTTTGATAAAGTAACATGGTTTCTATTAGGAATTGACAAAGATATAACAGGAACAAAAGAGTCCTTTACTCTTTCAGTTTACCACTTTTTTGACCAGATTGCCCTTACTTGGAAACACCATAATGGCTTGTTCATTTATAAGACACATTTTATTTTATTATAGCCAGTTATCTCCTTCAGCAACTAATGAGCAATCTACATTACTCTTCATTGTTTTTAGCTGATGAAAGATTAGATAGACAGACTATACATAGTTTTGCGGATATTTAGAAAAGGTATTACATAAATTGCATTAAAGAAAAGTCCCTTTTATTTACAGAACATCAAAAACAAAACAAAATATGCATTAAAACGGGGAATTCCGATATGTTCTAGTTAGCGGGATTTTTGGATTAGCAGAACTGATACTGAATTAGCTGACCTGTTTAATATTTCATTGCAGAAACTTCTCATTTTTGGTAGATTTACTTTCAGCTCCAGACAGTGTATTTTAACTCTCATAGCCTGTTCTCTTTGCATGTGTGAGAAACCCACAATGGATTTAGCCACAGGGTTTGGAAGGGAAGGAGTATGATATTGAAAGGAGGGTCTGGGGTTACTGACATTAGTGTGGCTACATCAGAGGTCAACAGCTTTTCACTTCCGTTGCCTGCTATCTTACAATTGTGTCAGAGTTTTGAGGCTTACTCAGAGGGGAGTTTGGCAGAAGTCCCAGTCACCTCACATGGGCTCAGGTTTGAGATATGGGAGAAAAACAGATGGTGCAGACCCCACACATTGGGGTTGGAGTCTGTCATAGGGTAGCTGTTCCCATGGATAGACCAAGTGAAGCTCCCCTCGACCAGAGCAGGCACGTCCAATCCAGTCAATTAAAGAGGGCTGGGCTACACCTGGGCCTACAAAGGGCTGCTAACAGGCAGTTGGAGGGGAGGAATGGAGACAGGTTATGCGCCTGAGGAGAGAAAGCCATACTAGAGTACAGCTAGTTCCTGTGGTGGGGACTCTGGAGCAAGAGGCAGGGGCTTGGGCTCCTGGAAGCAACCCTAGGGCTGTTGCCTTAGGAAGGGAGTGGAGCAGACTGAAACTGGGAAGCTTCCAGGGTTAGAAGTGCCTGTAGTGGATCACCCTGAAGCCTGAGGCTAAGTAATGAGTTAATTATTCATTATTGAAGCTTTCTTGATTAAGAAAATAAACCTCCTTGTTGGAGGGGGAAAAGGCTGGCCTGGTGACAGAGTCATTATTGCAGGGGTAGGAGAGAAAAATTCAGACTCCGACTCACACAGGGAATGCTGATTCATGACATAAGATCACTCTTCCAGGATCCGCGGGGAGCCTCAGGACTTTGAGGGTTCTGTAGAGGTTAGTTGAGAACATGATTATGCAGGAGTGTCAGACAAAGTGGCAGTTCTGCAACACTTACGATAAGCTATTGAGAGGTGAATACATAGACATCTTATCACCGCTGCACCGGGAAGCTACGACAGACAGTAAGATGGGACAGGACAAGCAAAGCAAGGACAAGCCAAGCATCCAAGGATGGCTAGAACCTGGACAAATAGGGAAGCATCTTTTTTAATTTACACAGGTGTCATTTCAGAACAATTCCTGGGAAGAAACTTGGATATAATCAGGATGGCATATAATACATTTGGAGGCATGGCTTCGTTTAACTATGATGAGCGATTTAGACTGAGAGCTACAACTCAGACTAGGATTTGGTGGGACATCCTGCATCATATGCTGTGGATGGGATGCATGACACCATGGGGGCCAGGTATTCACACTGATAGTGGCCTGTTCACTACTCAGCATGTCCACCAGAGACTTGATGCTCTAAATAACGTTTGCTGGGCTTTTAATGAGCGTAGGTATTTTTGGAACATCTACAGATTTAAACATGGCTACAAGCTGTGTTTGGGGCCTATGCAGCCCACAACTGCTGTAGCTTTCAGGGAAGACCCCAATATGATAGAAGATTGGGAGGTAAAACCATAGGCGCCGACCCTACAGGTGCTCCAAGCCCCTTCTCCCCCTCCCAGCCAGTGACGGGCCCACATTGATCAGCTCCTCGCCCTCCCTCCCAGCACATCCCATCTGAATCAGCTATTCAGTGGCATGCAGAAGGCACTGGGGGGAGGGGAGCAGCAGCGGGAAAGAAGAGGTGGGATGAGAGGGTGGAATGGGGCAGGAAGAGATGGGGCAGGGCTGAGCATGTATCGGGGGACTTCTCCAGATTCTGGGGAGTGAAGGGATGGTTCCAGCCCCTTCTGGCCCCTGGGATGGTGCTTTGCAGCATGGTGGGCTGGCAGCTGCCTGAGAGAGCCTGGCTGGGGAGGTGGCTTCCGCTTCTTGCCCGGGCTTGGGTGCCCAATCTCGGGCAATGTGCAGAAGCCTCCTCCCGAGCCAGGTTCTCTCAGGCAGCTGCCAGGGAGCAGAACAGCACGTTGGAATTGGAAGGGCCAGTGTTAGAAGCCGCTCCCTCCCACCATGGAGAGCAGCAGAGCATGCGGGGTGTGTGTGTGTGTGCTAGAGACACCAGGAGAACAGAATGCCCCCCCCCCCCGCAGGTAACATGCTGTGGGGACAGCGCAGTGGCCCTGTTCTGGGTGGTGGTGGTTGCTGGGGGGACATGTGACCTCCCCTTAGGCACCAGTTGTCTAGGGGAGGGGACAGAATGGGGCAGGAAGAGGCAGAGCAGGGGCATAAAGAGGTGAGGTGGGTCCTTGGGGGGAAGGGGTGGAGTAGGGGCAGGGCCTGGGACGGAGCGAGGTTGAACACTCCACGGAAATCGGGAAGTTGGCGCCTATGGGTAAACCTACCACCCCCTGCTTACTCCAGGTTATGAAACTGGGGACGGAGTTCAGGGAACAGGAAAGAGGAGCTGGCAGTGGGGGTATTGGGAAAAGCTTTGTCTCCAATTAAGCTCTGAGTGTTTCAGGTATTCGGCTGAGGTTACCCTAACAAGAAGTTGTGGCATATTTACAGGAAGTTTTTAATTTAATCTTTGACCAGACAGTGAACCCTCTGGAGATGCCTAATGGCTCCTCTGGAGGACAAGGGGTGCTTATTAGCAGCAATGGATCCATCCTTGGCATTGGGAGAGATGTATGAGGAAGCCTCTGTATTCCAACTGCCTTCTGTGTGATCTGTACGCTCAAATCCATGGGGTGCAGATTTGGGTACTCTGTAGCACTGGGTCTTGTGCCCTGGTAGTAACTCATGCTTCAGTGAAGACTATTCCAGGGGTGAAATCCTGACCCACTGAAGTCAGTGGGTGTTTTGCCATTGACTTCAGTGGGACCAGGATTTTGCCCATATGTCTAAAGTATATGATACTGTCTAATAACGTCACTGTGCCAGTATGTTGAATAGGCACCTTTTCAACTGTGTGTAATGATCATGCAAATATAATAATAGATTTAGAAAAACAGACCTATTAGTAAAGGTTAAAAAAACCCGGGCATGTTTCGTCTTGAGAAGAGATGACTGCGAGAGAGGAACTGATAACAGTCTTCAAATACATTAAGGGCTGTTATAAAGAGGATAGGGATCAAATATTCTCCACGTCTACTAAAGGCAGGACAAGAATTAACAGGCTTAATCTGCAGCAAGGAAGGTTTAGGTTAAATATTAGGAAACATTTTCTAACTATACAGGTAGTTAAGCCATGGAACAGACTTTCAAGGGAGATTGCGGAATTCCCATCACTGGAGGTTTTTAAGAACAGGTTGGACAAACATCTGTCAAGGATGGCCTACGGTCACTTGGTCCTGCCTCAGTACAGTGGGCTGGACTTGATGACTTCTTGAGGTCCCTTCCAGCCCTGTATTTCTATGATAGGTGCTGTACCCAGAAATGGTCCTCCAATTGGATACAAAGTGGTATAAAAGAGAATGAAACATTCCTGAATTTTTTTTTCCATTTTGGTAGCAGTAACTATTTGAGGAATGGATTTGGCAAACAAACGTGAGTTTCTGAAGTGACAGCATGGTGGTGGTACATGTTATCAATTGCCAGGCCTACAGATCACTCTGGGTTATGAGCTTGGTAAGGGCATTTGTATTAGTGGTTAAATCTTAACATGCGTTTCTCTGCCAAGTATATGCCTGGGAATGATAATGCAATAGCCTGTACATTGTATTGATTTCAGATGGACAGATTTTGGGACCTAGACCAATAAAGAATCAGAGCAGATGTCAGTAGCATTCTGGAAACTTAGCGTATGATGGCTTTCAGGGTACTATGGTGATCGGTATCACCATGAAACTTTAGGGCCTATGACAGGAATTTTAACAATTTTGCGCAATTTGAGGAGGAGGGAAAGCCTGGCAATGATATTGCTGATTACAGACCAGATGCTTCAATACATGGTGTCTCTGGTAACCTAGGGGCTTGCAGCATCTACCATCTCCATTCGCCCTCCAGGCCTTACATTTGCCAGTAGCATGAGGGGTTACCCAGATCTTTGTAGTAGGTTCCTAATTTGAAGGATTTCAGTGGATTGGTCTTGGGACATGGATCCTAGAAAAGATCCATGTCACCACACCACTGTTCAAATGCATAGAGACTTAATGCGAGTTCTTAATCAAATATAGAAGCAGATAGGAAGCAGCGTTGTTCAAGGGTGCATTCCTAGCAGCCTGTTTCGGAGCTTTTAGAGTTGGCAAATTTGTGCCTGGGTCAGCAAGGGATATTTTTATACCAGGTTTGGAGTGGAGTGATTTACAATGGGTAGAGAAATCAGCCCATCTTAACTGTGAGGAACTTCAAAACCAATGGGGGAGGCGAGGTGAGTACATAATGCTACAGGCATAGACAGCAGGTACCATAGGCCAAGGATGCTAAGCTTCCCCTAACCCAGGCCACACCCTCACCCATGCTCCACCACAAGGCATCTTTCCAGTAATTTGCTACTACGTCCTTCCACTCATTCAGATGAGCTCTTTCATTGTGGGTCACTTCCATGATTTCCGAGAACATTTCGTCTCGCGTCTTTTTTTCCCGCTGCCTTATCTGAGATAGCCTTTGGGATGGAGTAGGGAGGCTTGAAAAATGTGCAGCTACATGAGGGAGGGAAAAAAGGGAGAGAAATATTTAGAAAGATACATTTTACAGAATAATGGTTATACCCTTTCACGGTGAACAACACTATTCACCTTACATTGCACATGTGATCTCACTACAAGGTCGCATTTTGCATCTTAATATTGAGTGCCTGTGGCTTTGGTGTTAGAGATCTCACAGATGCAGGTCCGGGCAGCAGAATTCATCAGAATTCAGTTTGTGGCCATGGTAAGCCATTGTCTTTCGGCTTCTGCAGCCTTCATATATCCAGCGTCCTCCTTTCCCAAATATCAAGCAAATCCCATTGAGTGCTGCTTCTTTCCTGTTAACATGCAGCAGCAGAAACCACCCCCCCATCCAATTCTCTGCGATGATCAGTTTACCCCTCCCCCCACCACATGGCTGGTATCATGGAAGATCACTGCTAATCACCCGCTCCCCCACCACCGCATGGCTGGTAGCAGGGAAGAACCCTGCTAGCCAAACGCGAAAAAGCTCAGTGCCATTCCCCTCCCCTCACTTCCCCCTGCTTGGCTACCTGCAAGGAAGGATTTCTTTTAAGCAACAGGCAAACAGCCCAGTAGGAATGACCATCTCTGTCCCCTTAATTAAATTCCTGAATTTCAACCAGGTTACATATACGATATCAGTCCTAGGATAACACAGCGAGATAAAGAAAAGGAATATGGCTTGAGATCCAAGCAATCACCCCATATCTAGCTTTATACATAGCAATGTACCAGAGCACTGTTACCAATGCTGGCATGGTAAAGTGTCTATCAGGGGACGGAACAAGGGCTGCCTGCCAGACCTTCTGCAAAGGCTTTGGAGTACCCTCAGAGAGCTTCTGGAGATGTCCTGGAAGGATTTCCGCTCCATCCCAAGATGTTTAACAAACTTTCCAATAAACTTACTGCCGGCAATGATCCAAGTCTCAGGAAATCAAATCATAAAAATGCTTTTTAAACATGTTTTATATTTAACAAAGTACAATCACAAGAGGTCGGCCCATGCTTCATTGTTACTTGGGCAGTGCTTGGGAGGGCTGGTAGCGGTAATCCTCGTCGAGAAAAAGTCCTGGCTGTTGGGAGAACGGAGGCTGTGTCGTGCTACTCTGCAAAAGCGTCTTTCTCTTTCCTCCTTCACATGCTCTCAACTCCCCTCCACCATTCAGATCGCATGGTCTGAATTACCACCACCCACCTTGAATCCACGACAGGGGGATGTGGGGACCCCTAAATGCAATGCAGCTCAGCGTAAAAGCGGCTGTTAGCCCTGACCCGGACTTCCGTTAGCTCTTTGTTTCTGAAGCTGTGTCTGAGCGCCTTCACTTTCACCTTCCTGTACGAGTCCCTGGTGAGGCCTTCTCCCATCGGCCTGGAAATTTTTTAAATGTTTTTCAATTTTCTTTGGAGGATTCTGTAGCACAGGAATCCTCTCCCGTATATGTGATCAGATCATAATCTCCTGTGCGGTCCACCTGCTGGAGCTCTTTTCGTTAAACAGAAGATCTGCATTGTTACTGTGCTAGAGCCTGCGCGGCACTGTGGCTCTCACACTCAAATAGGAAATGAAATTCAAAATTCGCGGGGCTTTTCCGGTCTAGCCGCCATTACGATATGATGCTGTCCAGCACGCTCACATGGTGTACTGGTGGGATACCGCCCAAGCCAATACGTCGATTGGCGCCACACTAACTCTAATCGATATGGTAATACGACTCAGCACTACTCCGCTCGTCGGGAGAGTACAGAAACCGGTTTAAAGAAGCCATATACCGATATAAAGGCCTCGTTGTTAGACAGCAGCTTAAATTGTTAAACGCTGCGAAAAATCATATATAAACACGTATTAGACCAGCCTGGAAATGCAGGAGCTTAATGATGCTTGTTTCGGTCTTCACCGAGAAGTAAGAAGGAACCTAACAAAGTAAGCAAGGAAGGGGTAGTGAAATAAAATAAAAAAAGAACAAGTTAAAAATCACTTAGAAAGAGATTCCTGCAAAGTCAAAGCACGAGGGCCTATAAAGCACCTAAATACTCAAGACAGCTAAAGTCGAAGGAGTAAACTTTAGCTTTTCATCTCTGGAAAATCATGGAAACAGGGGAGATGCCAGAAACGGAAAAGGGCAAACATAGTCCTCACCTATAAAGGGAAAGAAAAATAACTCCAGGAAAGTACAGACCATAAGTTTAACTTCTGCCAGGGAAGATAAGAGCAATAATTAAGAAATAGAGCTCAAACACTGGAAAGGCGTAAGGTAAGGGGAATGTAGCTAGGCAGGGATTTGTGCATAAAACAATAATGTCAAACCAATCTATAGCTCCTTGACCATTAAGGAGCCTTAGGGGATAAGGAGAAGCTGACTGGTATACACTAGACTTAGCTGAACGTCCGCATGATATCTAGCAATAAACAGCAAATACAACTTAGATGGGGCTACTATAAGTTGGGTCATAACGCTGGATAACCAACTCAAGAGTAGTTTTACCGGTTCCAATCCTCTGGAAAGTATAACAAGTGGGTTCCGCAGGGGTCTGTTGGGACTGGCTCGTTCAATATCGTCATCAACGATAGAATATATGCTTGATTAAGTTTCGCTCCGGGAGGATGATGCAACTGCGTGGAGGATAGGATCTAAAATTCAAAATGATCTGCAAATGGAAGAAAGTAACAGGATGAAAGTTTAATAAAGACAAATTCAAGGGCTCCCACTAGGAAAGGACAATGAAGTTCACACCATTAATGAAAAGATGAATCACCGGTATGGCGAAAGGGTCGGGTTAATGGAAGCACAACAAATATTAGTCACATGGTAAAAAAAGCACATTTCGGATGCACAGTGTGCACGGTCAGTTACTTCTAGCCTTCTGCACTGGTTAACGCCTCAGCTAGATCTATTGTAGCCATTCTGGGCATGCAATTCACAAGAAAAAAGAAACATGGAGAGGATCCGGAGAAAGAGCACAAAATGATTAAAAGTCAAAGAACATGACTAATGAAAGAAGGCGAAGAATTGTTTGTTAAGTTGGAAAAAGAGAAGACTGAGAGGACATGATAAGCAGTTTTCAGGTATTAAAAGGTGTCATGAGGAAGAGGAGAAAATTTGTTCATCTTACTTAAGGATAGAACAAGAAGCAATGGGGTCTGAAACGCAGCAAAGGGAGGTTTAGGTTGGACATTAGAAAACTTCTAACTGTCAGGGTGCTAAAACTTGGAATAAACTGCCTAGGGACGGATGTGGAATCTCCATCTCTGGAGATATATAAGAGTAGGTTAGATAAATGTATATCAGGGATGGTCTAGACAGTATTTGGTCCTGCCATGAGGGCAGGGGACTGGACTTGATGACCTCTCGAGGTCCCTTCCAGCCCTAGAATCTATGAATCTATAAAATCCTAAGACTTCAGTGGGAATTGGTGTGTGCATACTTCATTGGGCTGAGTGCTTAATACTTGAAATTCAGGCCATAGGAGTATAGTGCTATTGGTGAGTATATTGGTGTTTCAATATGTGGCACTGTTCTCTCTGAGTCATTACTGAATCAATGCCCTGGAGGTGACTAGAGAAGATGTATAAAACTAATGTTCTGATCACTCCTAGTTGTTAAAGACTTAATGGAATTTTTCACAAGAAAGCAATGTGACCTTTGGTGTCACTGCCAAATTCCAGCTGGGATAGTTACTTGCCTAATTTCTCCTCCATCCCTACAATGTCAATTTGGATACAGAATTCTTAATTTACTGTCCTAAGGTGCTGTGTAATATTGCTGTATGCTGTTAAAGAGCTGCCTGCCTAAACTCCAGAGGTGGCTGCATGTCAGCACTGGATGGACTGACATCTATAATTATCTCTTTACATACTGCAGCAAACAGCTATAGTAATAGTTATTAGTAACACAGGCCAGCCATCTGCCTCTACCTATATTGGACTTTTTCGAGTATTAAATTATACAGCAAAGAAAACTATCAGTATGTCAAAAAATACATATTCTTCTGTACCTTCAAATACATTTACCTTTTCCCAAAGACCTAAAACAAAGTGAAAACATTTAAACAAATGATTATCATTAATTTTATTGAAAATATTGAGGTTACATTTACCAGCACTTATTCTGTCCTATTTACAAGTGTAAAAAAAAGAAGTAAAACATCTTAACTTAGATTTCCTGTCCTATGCAAAGCAGTGAAATCAACAAGCCGTTTCTTCCTGTTAGCTAATTTCTGGTATTCTGTTTGGTTGAAGCTCTCAAACTTAGTTTTGCTGGGAATCATGATTTTTTATTTTTTTCTAATTTGCAGGTAGCTCAGAAAGAGATAATTTGATTCCTGAAGTTCTCTAAATATGATTATTAACCAGTAACATTCTCCTATACTTTCCCTTTCCTCTGACAAAAGTCCAACTCACAGGCAAAGTGTTAATTTCATTGTTTACATATCATACCGTGCTCTAGTGGCATTTCTAATACAATGCAGAGTCCCTCGCAAGGAGTAAACTTTTTTTTAATTTGTTTTTGGAAATGTTCCTTGTAACTTGTTTGTTGTAAATATAGTTTGTTTTTCTGAAATTGAATAGGACAGTGTACTTCTGGCCGGGGATACACAAAATGTTGGTTCCTCTTGGCTTTGGCTAAATGCCACAAGAATTTTCTTTTCCTCATAGGTAAAGTGAGGAAATATGCTATGGCCAAGAGCTTTAAAAAATGGATGCCTAAATTTAGGCTCCTAAGGAGAGACTTTCAAAGGCACAAAGGAGGATTTAGGCACCCAGCTCTCATTGACTTTTCAGTAGAAGTTGGATGTCTAAATGCCATTCATACCATGGAAATTCTCTCCTTAAGTCATAAGAGGCCTGATTTTTTTTGAAGAGTTGAGCACCAAGCAGCTCCCACTAAGTCATAGGCAGTGACACACCATGACATTTTTAGTCAGCCGTAGAATTCTACTCTTGCATGCAAAATGGCATCCTCTATGCTGTGACCTTGCTCATGTGGTGTGTGCAAGGTCACACTGTGTGGAAGATACTATTTTGTTCTACAAAATGGTGTCCTCCATGTCATCTGGAGTTCGGACGGAACTGCCCTGCTGTCACAGCTGGTCATAGGGCATGCAATGCATACACAGGAAGCACACAACTGGTCGTAGAGCTTAAGCGGTACATGATATTTTAGTGGTGCCTCACCTTTGTGCTGGCCCCTCCATGGGGGTAAATTTCAACACCAGAGAACAGGATAAGTGTATTTTATAAACAAAAAATAAATATTTAACAAAGATTGGGAGTACAATCTTGAAAACATTAGTAGACCTGGGAGTGAAAGACTGCATGATCAGACTCTCTAGGGAAAGCTAGATGTACTAGCTGATTATTTTTTTAAATGTCTGATGAAATTTTTTAATTGTAATTAATTTACTTATTTCTTAATAAATTTGTCATTTTCCATGTTCATCTGTATTCATATGGAGTAAGGGCGACATCCAGTGGCCAGCTGTTTAATCATTGTTGAGTATTTCCTGTGTTTCTCTTAAAGGATAGCTTACATTAGAATAGATAAAGCACACTCTTCTTCTGAATAAAATGTCACAATAGAAAGGTAATGAATTGCTTATCCAGTTCAATACATTCAGGAACATCTCCCAGTGCAGGTTCATGTACAGCAAACAACATAACATGCTGCTTAGAGCATGGGACTCAAGATGAAAAGATTTGAGTGCTATATTTACCAGTGATTTGGGGTTTGCCTTTTGGAAAGTCAGTTACCTCTTGGTGCCTCAGTGTTCCTATTTTGTAAAATGCACATATCTACTCATTTTTGCTAAATGCTGTGAGATGTGCCAATGCACAGCATTGTATAGGCACTAAATAATATCACGTTTGGCCCTAACAGGTGGTTCCATTGAAACCATTAGGAACAGGTGCTAAACAGATGCTTTTATTCTCATTTATTTCAATTGTTGTTTGTCGGGACTTATTTTAGTGCATTTGTTTCTTCTGTATAGTTACCCAATACCACATTACTTTTGACAATTTTTGAAATTAAAGTAAGTGCTCATGATTTTGATTTGCTGGGCCTGTCTCCTCTCCCAGTTACTTCAGGGGGTTTTCCGAGTATTTTGTGTGTATGTATGAAGGGAACACACAGAAGCTCAGAACAGACAAAGGGGGTCAGGGCAGGCTCCAGGGTTTTTGCCGCCCCAAGCAGCAAAAAGGAAAAAACAAACAAACAAAAGCTGCGATCGTGATTTGCAGCTCTACCGCCGTCGCTTCAATTTTCGGTGGCAATTCGGCGGCTGGTCCTTTGCTAAGAGAGGAGGTGAGGGACCCGCCACCGAAGACCCACCATTTCTGATTGGTTGGGGAAGCCTGCTGGATGGTGCCATACCCCGCTGGCCGCCCCAAGCAGCTGCTTGCTGGGCTGGTGCCTGGAGCCCTCTCTGAAGGGGATAGAGGGGACAGGCAGAGGCAAAACCCAAGAAAGCTGAGCAGTAGATTGTGAGCACAGTTTGACCCTGGAAAAAACTAAAGAGGCAGCTTTTGGGTCTGCTGTTGGCTGTAAGTTAAGAATCTGCTCCTTTTTATTCTTGGTTCTTGGTTCCTCCAATGTTTGGAGGAGCAGGACTGTGACGCAATCTTGATTGTTTACACTGAATATAGGAAGAAAACACCAGACTCCATCAATTTCTACTTCCAAATGGAAGAGGGCCTCACAATTTGACTAACCATTCAGCTTGATTTTTCACACTTGCGCCCTGGTCATCCTAGTCATATCTCTTGTTTCAACTGAAAGAAGGTGCCTCAGACCTGCTTGGGGAATGTCACAGTTTACACTGTTGGGCTTGAGTGGAAGAAATTTTCATTTTTTTTCTCAGTTTTTAGCTCAGATGACTAGCAACTTGGCATGATTGTTAAGCTTGGCATAAAAAAAGATCAATCTGTTTTATTAGCTCAATGAATGCCAAAATGTTTCCTAGAGGACTCACTTTTGTCATGACTGCTAAGTGAAATATGAGTGTGCCAGAAAAATAATTAACTCAGAAATATGAGCTACAATCTTCCTAATTGCAGCTGGTCTGTAGCGTGAAGCTGATACTGTAATGAACTGTCTAGCAGAGGTTCTCAACCTATTTACCATTATGGGCCACATATGCAGCTCTCTATGTGTTATGTGGGCCACATCCACACAATATATATACTACCTGTATGGCCCAGAGGATGTAACATGGGTCACATTTTGGTGCTGATTGGGCTGCAAGCAGCCGGTGGGCTGTAAGTTGAGAACCACTGGTTGTGTAGCCAGATCATGACTCAGCTGTGTATCTTAAGCCCAATACTTATAACAGCTAAAGGAGATTCTCCTTTAGCTCAAAAAATAGTTACCTGTGCATCTGAGTTCTCTCCCTTCTGTTACAGTGAATGGCCCTGGTGTACAGCACAGTGATGATGGCTAAGTCCTAGCTTGCCACAGATTTGTTACAGTAACTTAGATTTTTACTGACTTAAACTCTCAGTAAGCCTTGCTTTCAGGGCAGGATTCAGGCCCCACTGTGTTTGTTAAAATCAGGTCTAGTTACTGGTTTGAAATTCATGTATTTTAGTTTTCCCTACCAGGAGATAGTTGAAAATATTTTGCAAAGGATTTTAATAAGTAAGTAACTTGTGTACAATGTCAATCATTAGTTGCCTCTGTTAATATTAATTCAGAACAAGAAAGAGTCTGTTTCTGTTTTCAGAGTGCCATGCATGAAAGGCTTTGTATGGGTTTCTGGTCCTTGCTCTGGCTTCTTCACACTGTTCCAGTGATGCAAAACTGCCAGAAAGCCCGTTTAACCAGCTACCTCATGATACCCCAGTGTAGGGGCATCCCAAAGTGAGATTGGGACAACACAGGAAATCTTACACCACTTCCCTCGCCCCAGCCTATGGGATCAGGCTGCAATGTTGCTAGATTGTCCATTTGGGGCCACAGGTAGCTGGGCATTAGAAAGACCAACCTCAGACCATGTCCAGGATCAGCACAAAAATGGCTTAAAGCCACCATTTCCCTACCTTGCTCAGAACATCATGTTGAGTGTGCATCAGCTGGAACATAATAAGCAGAGTTATTGAGGCCACAAGCAGGAACAGTTCCTAGTCCTTTGTCTTTAAGAAAGATGCTCTGAAGCAGCCTCTTGCTGTGGTACCTATGTATTTCTTTCTGTAAAGAACAGTAAATAGACACATGACATGCATAACTGAACAACATGTAGGTCACTGCAACCTGAAGCTACAGTAAAATCCACATCCACTTAAAATTACTTAAATCTCTGGATTTAATGGTCAAATGCTTATTCCACCCTCCTTGTGGCCTCATATAACCCTTCCATGTAGCACAGATGCATTTTTCAGAATTAAAAGGCTTTGGTAAATAGCGTAGCACTGAAATCTGTCTGACTTTGTTTCTTCAGTTTCTGTAATGCTGATGCTTTAGAGTTGAGCTGAAAGCTTCTGCAGGGTCTACATCAGTGGTGGGCAACCTGTGGCCCACAGGCTGCACGTGGCCTGCTGGTGTGCTGCCAGCCAGTTTGTTTATATTTGCATGGCCGCCCGCAGCTCCCAGTGGCTGCGGTTTGCTGTTCCCGGCCAATGGGAGCTGTGGGAAGCAGGGACATACTGGCCGCTGATTCACACAGCTCCTATTGGCCAGGAATGGTGAACTGCAGCCACTGGGAATTGCAGGTGGCCATACAAATGTAAACAAACTGGCTGCCCGTCAGCCGCAGATGGGCCACAGGTTGCCCACCAATAGTCTATATGCTTCCGTGCTGACTGCTGTGCACAGCAATTATTGACAATCCGGAGCTGCAGATTATACCGTAAGTCTACATAAAGCAGTGGTTCTCAATGTATTTTGCAGCCCACAATTTGTTACTTGGGCTGCAGGTTGAGAACCAGAGTGCCCCCCCGCCCCAGCCTCCCCACAGACCCTTATGCCCAGCATCCCAGCCCCTGCCCAGAGACCTTTCCACAGAGTGGGGCCAGGAGCGGAGCCTGCTGTGGGGCTGGGCAGCAGGGCAGCCCCAGACCCAACTGTGCAGCAAGGCAAAGCAGCCCTGGTGGCCCCGGACCCTGCTGTGAGTGGTAGGGCAGCTCACCAGCCCTGGACCCCCCATGTGGGCCAGGGCAGGGCAGCCCCGGACTCCACTGTGCAGGGCAGGACAGCCCCAGACCCCACCACATAGGCAAAGCTGTCTCGGACCCCACTGCATGGGGTAGAGCAACCCTGGTGGTAGGGCAACCCACCCTACAGCACCGGGTGTTAGGGCAGCTTGGCCCCTGGACCCGCTGGGGTGGGCAGCAACATCTGCCTCAAACATTATTTATTCATTCGTTAAACTAATCTTGACTATGAACCTGAAATTCACTTTTTGAAAACATTAGTATAAAAAAGTTTGATTGCTAGGGAATTGCAAATAATAAAGAGAGATGGAATCAAAATCCAGTGATCTGTTTGCACTAAGTTTTTAGTTTTGCTTTACCCTCTTCATTCAGATGTATCCATAAGATATGTGGTGTGTGCACTGTAGTGAATCTAACCTTAATCCATATGATTCATAGATCAGCATACTCTTTAATGGATATAGAAGTATTTTGCATGAAAATATGTATGGTGCTTTAGCTACTCCAGCAATCTGACTTCTAAATGGTTTTTTAGGATTCAGAAATGGGAAATTGTGGCTTCTGGATTTTTTTGTTTTGCATTTTAACAAGTGCTGATTTTACATATTTCTAAAGCTTCTTTTCTGATCATCCTGGTTCATATGTAAGTATGCTCTGTATGGTATATAACTACATGATCACATTTAATATTCTGATAGTTTTATTAACAAGTATAATACATATTGTATACTGTATATAGTATGAGGACTGTACAGTACAAATTTATGTTCACAGTTTGACATGACAAAATGTCATTACTGAATTCCCATTGGACTACCAAAGTAGAAACAGTGAAAGTACATTAAACATTCACATTTTTAGTAAGAAAGATTACCAAAATGTTTCAGTATTTGCAAGTTATAGTAATGCATGCTAGAAACCTTTAATTACCCACTCAGTCTTATTAGCTTATAAAATATATTACATTTTATTAAAAAAATTTCTGTATAGTTTATACAAGTATTAAAGTAAATGGAATATCCCTGCTATAGCTGCAGGTAATGTTTTAAGAAATGCTAAGCAGAAAGATTATTTTGACCCTCTAACATTTAAGGTACATAAATAGCAGAAAAGTGCTAATATCTGTAAGACAATGAACATTTTTGTAACCCTCTTAATATATGTAAAATGTTTGTTGCTTTTTTTTGAGAAAGGATTTGCATTAATTTACAGTTTGCTAACCTTGACAGAGACAAAACACAGACAACATATTCAGACAAGTTTGTGGCATTAGACAGATCACTACAGAACTACAGTGTATATTTAAATAAAACCACATTACCTGTCATACCTGTTTAACTCTGAAAGATTGTCTTGGAAATATGTAATCCATTATTATGTTAAATGGTACATACAGGTATAATATTACTATGATTGTATTCCAAGTTACATACTATACAGTGCAATACGGCTAGTGCACAGGTTTTTCTTTTAAATATACAAAGCAAATCCTGCAGCGGAATTGTGTGTGTGTCTTTAGACCCAGTCCTGCTTCCATTCAGGTCTACAAGAGGAGGAGTGAGCTCTTTAGATTGGAGCTGATGCTTGTTTAGTAATTTCCTTAGTTAATTTTTTTTTGATGCACTCCCCAAACCAAAGTTAGAGTTAATGCCCCATTTAAAATGCAGATTCACATTTTAAACTAAAAAGATAAAATTTACTTTGTAATTGCTTTTCTGACTTCCCAGAAGATATGACACCACATATATAAAGTGAAAAATCCTATTACAAGGCATTTACATGAAACTATCCTATTCGGTTACAAATAATTAAGATTCTATTTAACGTTTAAATTTAAACCTGCGGTCAGTGTCCTATATCAAAGCATATGGCCAAGGGCATTTTATAATTATATTGCATCTTAACAGTGTTTCTCCCTACAATTCTTTATCAATATCTTTAAACAGAGGCAAACAGGTTAACAGCTGATTTAATAGCCTACATCTCAGCGATTTAATACTCTGCTGGAGTAATTTCATTAACTTCAGTGGAGTTATGCCAGAAGAGCATGTAGCCCAGATTATGGTGAGCAAAAGATACAAACACTTAACAAAACTGTTTTTATGAAAGACCGCTCCCCCCACCCCCCAAAAAAAAACGCACAGGAAATTTAATGTCACACAAAAATACCAAATTTGATGCAAATATATTAGTTAAAAATAGAAATGGAATTAGAATGTCTGACACCTGCCTTTCTTTATAGGATCTTATCTGCTTGTTTGCAGGTTATAATTGAATTGTTTTCATCCACAGCATGCCAAACATCTATCCTCCTGTGATATGTTTCAAAGTTCAAATTCAGGAATTGATCCTGTGGCAGCTCATTGTGTGGAGCCCCTATTAAAGTCAAGGAGTTCTTCATGTACGGAATAGCTAGCTGTAAATAACTAGAGCTTAATTTTGATATCAATTTTGATTCTGTGATGTTACTGGCACTTTAAAAAAAAAATTGGTGCTAGTCTATGCTAGTTCTCTTTCCAGGAAGTTTTTTCATGTTAGTGACAGAGCCATGTATCAACAGAAGGCTGAGAAAATTTACCTGGTAATTACATTTCTAGCCACTTACACAACTATAAATCTGGCATAGTTTCAGTTGATACCAGGAAAGTTACTCCAGGCTTATAGTGGTGTAGGAGAGCAGAATGTGGCTCAGATCTCTTACACAAAACTTCAAGTGCTGGGAGATATGGCATGAAAATTCTCATTCCTCACTGTATGTTTTGACTGTGTGACACCACAGCACTGCAAAAGGGTAAGAGATTCCTTACATCAGGAGCTCTCAACTTTTTTCTTTCTAAGGCCCCGCCAACGTGCTATTAAAAACTCCACAGGCCACCTGTAGCACAACTGGTTTTCTGCATATAAAAGCCAGGGCCTGCGTTAGGGGGTAGCAAGCAGGGCAGTTGCCTAGGACCCCCGTGAAGCTGGCTTTGGCTTCAGCCCCAGGTGGTGGGGATTAAGGTCTCGGGCTTCAGCCCCATGCAGTGGAGCTTCAGCTTTCTGACCTGGGCCCTAGTGAGTCTAATGCCCTGCTTGGGGGAACCCCTGAAACCTGCTCATGCACACTTGGCGTTAAAGTTCAGATAGCTGTAAGGTCTGATTTTATTCTTTACCCTCCCAAATGTCTATACATTGGCCTATATTTACACTACTATAGATGCCCCCCTTCCTGCCAGTTCTGCTGACAGAGAGGAGCAGCTGTGGATGTCAGGTAGATGTGAACCACATTGCCAAGAGAGTAAACTGGCACAGCAACTCTTGGATAAGCAAGATTTTCCAGGTGTCCACAGTGTTTAGGGTCATGAACACTTCCTGCGTCACAAGGTCTCAAATTCCTTCCCATAGAGGGCAGCATGCAGATATTTGCCTTTTCAATCGGTTTTTCCATGAGGTGAAAATTTGACTATGACGTTTTCATATTGCAGGAACTATGCCTGATTTGCACGATGAACTAAACAAAAAACATTGTGGTGCATAACAGTCTAGACAAATACATCTTGTTTCCTTGTGGTGTCACAAAAGCAGCCAACTAATAAATGCAGGAACCTCCCTTTCAATGCAATTAACACCTCCAAAGTTCTGGAACAGATTTAGCATCAAACTTTACATTGTTTTATTTGGGTATTTATTTTATTTTGTTAACTGAAATTGGGAGTTGAACCTTTCTGATTCAATTTGTTAATATGACAAGCACATCCATGGGATCTCTTGGTCCACCTAGCATCAAGAAACCAACAGAACCACAAATGAAATCAGTCATTAAATGGCTTATCAAGCCTACTCTCTTCATTTGAGACATTTACACAACTCAGTTTCTCATAGGAAGTGCTTCCTATTGGATGCCATTTAGCCTTTTGCCATCAAAAAAATCTTGTGAACTAAAATTTAAATACTGTAGTGTATCAAATTGGCACTCACTTCCACCAATGGTACAGTTTTAAGCATTTTGATATGACAACTGCTGCTTCTGAGGTATGATGAAGTTTTTAAAGAACAGGAAATGCAGGGGAGTGATTATCGAGGGATACATCTTTACCCCTGAAATGAGGTATGGTAGGTCTCTGTGAAAATCATTTCATGTCATGTCATAGGAGTACCGTGTGTTCCACCTATAAGGTTGCACAAAAAACAGAGTTTCACACAGGAATCACACACTTAAGGAATCTACTGAGGCATCATAAACACAAGCTCATGTACTACAGTATAATACAAAAGATAGGTGAAGTTGTTTAGAGGCACGATCATGGGTATACACCAATTTCTGCTGATGATTCTTCAAATATTATTCATTTAGTCCAAATCAGCTATCACGTAATCTTTCATTTACTTAGTTAGTTATTACAGTGTCATTCACTGTCTTGGCAGAGGGGATTTCTACAGTGAGAAGGTGTCTTTCTAAAACTGTTGCTTTAAACATGCTGCTGTAACCAGCAATGTTGGAAAGTCCATTCATTGCACTGTTGAGCATAAAAGGAGAGTATCCTTTGCAGGGCTCGTAAATAAAGTCTCTGGCAAGGACTGGATATTCAATAACATTTACTAGTTGATCAATTTATGCTGGCTGATTATAAAACCAACAAAGTTGCTAGTTTACAAATTCCCTTATTCACAAAGGAATACATTACACATACTGTCTGTAGGAAGGGTTTGCTTAGCATCCCTAGAAAAAAAAAATGTTCACATTCTTTAGGTCTGACCCGTGGCAAGGACATAGCAGGGTTAGATAACATCTATACTGACCATATGGAAGCTTTTAATTGTGTAAGCACAGAGATTCAGACCAGCTGAATCCAAATTAAAATGCACACGTAAAAAAGAAAGCGTGATGGGCAGTTGAGGGACAAGAGACATTCAGACTAGCATATGGCGTTTCCTGTGGAGAGCAAGATGGTCCGAGCGTGAGAAACTACGGTCACAGTCCGGGCACTGGAAGGGTTTGATTCCGGTATGTTTACGGAAATGTCGTGTTAGTTCATCAGAACGAGCAAACTTCCACGTGCATCCCTCCCAGGTGCACTTGTATGGCTTTTCACCTGGGAAAGGGAACAGAGAACAAGGAATTTAAAGTGGCGAAAAAAAGGCTTCTCCAGGGTGTTTCTGAATGTTATCACACAAATGTTAACTGCTTTATACCATATGATTCATCCTCTCTCTCTCTCATTCAGACTCCAACTAATTCTTTTCCACTCATCCAAACTGACCTACCTAGCTAGCATAGTTTGTGAAGTTCTTGGTTTGCTTATGAATTTGTAAATGTGCACGAAGTAACTATGTCAAGAAGGTTTTTGTGTTACATTTTGTTTGTATTACTCTGTCAACCCATCCCTCCCTTTCTTACCCCTGCCATTGGTTTGTTACACGTGGTCAATCTTCGGTCCCTGATCCTGCAAAGACTTAGACTTAAATAAAGTTAAGCACAAGCTTATGAAACTATTCATGTGCTCAAAGTAAAGCTTGAGTCTAAGCATTTGCAGGATTGAGTCCTTATGTTGTAAGTTCTTTGGGGGGTTGATGATTGTCTCTTCTATACGTTTGTCAGCATCTAACACTAGAGGGTCCCAGCCTGATTGTAGTCTGTATAAGTTACCGTAATATCATGATGTTGTCATAAAAGGTTATACTTAAAGGGGGGTCTGCTTAACTAATGTCTTTTCTATGAGCCTGATTCTCATTCACACTAAGCTCCGTGACGTTGCTGAGGTGTAAATGGCCATAGTGTAAATGGGAATCAGGCCCTGAATCTTCTCTGAACATGTCTTATTGTCACACACTTCCAGTGTTTGTCCAGATGTGTCAGGGCATACCTGGAATATGGTGATTGAGAATAGGTAGGGGGACATCTTTATTTGAAAGGAGCTCTTCGAAAAGAGCATTCAGAAGGAACTGGCCAGTGTTTAAGAGTGGCTGGATGCAATGCCCAAATCTTAAGACGCTTTACATTTGGCACCCAGTTCAGGCCTGTGTAAATGAGTGCTACTCCTATGGAAGTCTCAAAGCCAAATGTAGCAGTGATGTAACTTGTGAGGCAGTGCAACTTGCATTGATTTGGCATTTGGTGAGTGTGCAAACGGGTACCTTGCATACCATGTGGGCAGAAGCGGGTATAGTAGGGAAAAAAGAAACTAACACAAGGAGCCTGCTTTGACTTACAACCTCCTGTTAGCTGCTTTTCCTGCACCATCCCCCTTCTACTCCATGGCCTGTAAGGGCTTACCTATGCCTGGAGTGAGGGGTGTTACTCCCAGCTCAAGGAGACATACACTAGTTCTGACTGACCTAGAGTACTAAGAATAGATTTTTGCTGGAGCAGCACAGCGGGCAGAATGGGATGCCTAGAGTATGTACCCAAGACCATAGGCATGGGTGGCTAGCCCATCCCATTGCTCATGTTGTTGTGGCTACACTCTGTTTGCAATGTGCCAGTTCAATCAGAGCTAGTGTGAGTATTTCTCCTTGAGCTTTCACACCGCTAATTTCAATTGTAGACATACCCTATGTAACACACATTTTAACATAAGAACGGTCGTACCAGGTCAGACCAAAGGTCCATCTAGCCCAGTATCCTGTCTTCCAATAGTGGTCAATGCCTGGTGTCCCAGAAGGAATGAACAGGTAATCATCAAGTGATCCATTCTCTGTCACTCATTTTGTAAACCCAAATGAATGTCAAGCCTCTCTAAACTGCATGACTTCACCATTTATACCTGACATGTAACCTACCATTACCACTGAATTTTAATCTTGGGTTTCTGTAGCCAACCCAGACTAAAGGGAAGATTTTATCACTACATGATGGGACTTCCTGGGACATGTGACTAGGACTCAGTGAGCTGGCAGAAGGAGATACATTTAGATTGCTTTACCTGTTCTTTCTTTAGAGTGTTTTCTTGGTGGTCTTTACTTTATCCAAATTGTTCTGTTTAAATTTATGCTAGCCTATATATTTCCTTTTGTTTGAAAAAGCCTGAAGCACCTGTTATATCTAGAGCTGGTCTTCTGCAGAAGCTAGAAGCCTGGCCTTGACTGATCCAGACCAACATGGATGAAACGAAAGTGTCCCAAGGCTCATACCTGTATGCGTTCTTCTGTGAGCTTTTAGGTGGGAGCTTTTAGTATAGACCTTGTTGCAACCTTCGTAGTCACACCTGTGTATTCTGCGTTTCCTTTGTGTGTCTGGAGATTCCACAGGTAAAGGTCTCTTTCCTGGCTGAACTATAACTGAAGGGTGATTCCTATGAAGTGAAGTTATAGTTATGACTGATGAAAAGTATTTGACAAAGTAAACCACATTGCAATGATCCACAATAGAGCTCCTTTATTCACTACCACTCTGTCTCTTAGCAATGTGAACTACATTACATGCATGTAAAAGAATTTAAGACAACTTAGCAAATTTCACAGATTTTTAGCAGTAATATTTTGATTCTTTCCTCTTTTGAATTTATTCACTTTGTGGCATGAGCAAAACCAAAGATGTTCTTCTCAGCATGCTTGGATTTTAATTTATTTTTACTTATAAAGGAATGGAAGTCAGACTCGTTTCTCAGGCAAGGACGCACAGGATTTCCAAACTCTCTCAGTGAGTTTCCAGTTAACTTTCATTGCTTTTATTTTCATTTTTTATTCTTCCTTAGAAGGCAGCTAATTTGTTTTTAATTTAAAACAGCTTTTCCATATTATTATAGACATCATATCTTTAGTCTTAAAGCAGAACTCAGAGTCTTTATTGTTCCAGCCACTCCTTTAGAGAGTAATTAAGAATTTCCTGTTTGGTGCTGACAGAAGGGTGCGGCCTCCCTTTACGACTGACGTCAATTCCTAAAAGTAGAGTTTAGACTGCATATCACACCCACAGGATGTCTGAAATTGGCACACCACCTTCATAAACATGATTTTCTTGCCTTTAACCCCACAGGTACTATTCAGGTAAGACATTATATATATATATATATATATATATATATATATATATATATATATTGCATGTACAATTTTATATTATATATATAAACAATTATGTGTATATGTGAATAAACACACCCTTCTAAGGATATTATCAGCTGCATATATAAATCACTGGGACCACTCACGAACCTGCCTTCTATGCCAATGTTAGAGGAAGGAAAAGAGCAAAATATATTATTTTTAAACAGACAGGCCTCTTAAATCACATGTGGGTGTTTTCCCTCAAACAACTAAGAATGTCTTCCAAAAATCATGTTATGACAGTTTGTTTAAGCCCGGCCTTGTCCCCACACCCACAGCCCACGTGATGATGGTAGCATGAGTCAAACTTTGATTTCACACAAACAAGAAAACACAAAATTAAGGCTTCATATTACGTTTCATCCATGTCTGTGTATGGCAACAGTCTGAGAAGAATACATGAACTTTGATTTAAAGGGAGAACTCTGATATTTCTTTAATTCCCATACAAAAGACGTTGACTTGGGTTAAGATAGCTAGATTGTACAACCCACCAATGCTTATTGTAAGACGTCAACGGCTTTTATGTATTTTACATACAACCCCTCCCCCCCTCCAATATTTAGATAGCAAATTCAAGAGTTAGAAAATGCCAGATTTATGGTTGCTTTTGCCACCTTCATTCAGTCTCCTTGTATGTACATCACATGCACTGAATAAGGCAAGGGTCCTGTGGAAAGATAGTATGTTATTATATAAATATAATAATGCATGTTCAGAAGGGGACCAAATTAAGGTTACACAGGAAACTCAAAATTTGACTTTCCTAACTTTCAGGTGCTTGATTTTGCAACTAAAAGAATGCTAGTTTAATGCAATATTTTGTATATGATATCTTAGGTTTTTATGAAAGGACAAAGTTAAAAACTATTCTGTACAAATGACCTCCCTATCATGCATCAGTAGTAGGATCTGAACCATGAGCCTTCAGCACTACAGCAGGACTAAAAACACTACATGGCAGTAGGAGAATGCTGATATGCCAGAGTGGAGGAAGGGCTGCTGGTGCCCAGTGCTGGGTCGAGGGGGTGATCAAGGGGAGTCCAGCCCAGCTCATTCTCTCTGGTCCACCCTAGGCTACTATTGCTTGGTTTGCTCTCCCCCCACCCCTGGGAGGCGGAGGACTCCTGTCCCGTATGATGCTTCTGGTGGTGATGCTTCATGTGCCAGGCTGTCGAGGATGGAGGGATTATTGGGGGAAGCCCAACCCAGCTCTCTCCCAACTACTGCTATAACTGTTCTGGCATTCCCAGCACAGTGTCTGCTGCTTTGGCAGAAGCATGGGCCAGGCTCTCTAGAATGTTC
Source organism: Chelonoidis abingdonii (assembly GCF_003597395.2). Taxonomy (NCBI): domain Eukaryota; kingdom Metazoa; phylum Chordata; order Testudines; family Testudinidae; genus Chelonoidis; species Chelonoidis abingdonii. The sequence goes on from NC_133773.1 coordinate 101,623,046, forward strand.
AGTGGCTATGGTGGCTGCCAGAATTTTCCTGAGGAAATGGTGATTTTTAACACTACAACTGAGGTAGATCTGAATAGAGTTACATGGGACAAAAAAAGCATTTCTGAAACCCGAGGGGTTTCTCCCTAGCAAATACCACCAGGAGGTGTTGCTCCTTCTCTAAGAAAAGGTCACAAAAATTCACCCCAGCCCCAGTGTAATATTTTTTCAGGTTACCACAGTTTAATACCTGTTTAAATATGGGCCCAGTTCTGTGGGACTATTACAGGAAGAACTATTATTGACTGCACTAGAAGCTCCATTTGTAGTGGTTTGCAGGACTGGGCCCTATATTACTTTAGGAACACATTGTACAAATATAGAAGATCTATCTAGTTCACCTGTACATAGCATGCATACTAACCATTACATTGTTGAAAACAAAGTTGAGGCTGAAAGTCAGAGGAGGAAAAAACTAAGCACAAAACCCAATTCATTTACAATCTGCAACCCTTATTTATGATATTTTACTAAATGTATCAAAGCACAGTAGCTTTCTCCTCAAAGAACCTATATTTTGTAGCTAGTGTATATGGAACCCAATGTACAGCAAGGCAGTATGTTGCATTATTCAACTGAAGATAGATACTTTAGGACTAATTACTTACTCTTGCAACATTATTTGCTGAGGAGACAAAGAGGTCATCATTGGAGGAGACATTTGTTCAGGATAGAACTCGGTCCCTGGCGATTCAATTCCTGGTTCTACTTTGATTGTTTTCTTTAATGTGGGCTTCTCATAAGATTCAATTACAGGCACTAGAGGGGGAAAAAATAAAATATATAGAGTGTTATGTGAGTTAAAGGAAAGACAAAATCTGTACAAAACCGCCCAAACTAACAACATGATATCTTGCATCAAGACTCGTATTAGAATACAAGACTTTTCAATTTTCAGTCTACCTCGTGAGGAATTAGAATGCAACACAAGTCTATTCTTATGTATACCAGTTCAAATCTAGATTACTTCTGTTTATATGAATAGATTTATATGGGTATCAATGAGAGCAAAATTTGATCCAGTTAAGACCAGGGGAAATATTCACACAGTAAAGCCTAGGCATTGTATGTTTTAGAAGAAGATAAAAGAATATTTGTCTCCCTTTTCCATTTCCCTTCAAAATATTTTGACTTATCCTAAAAAACTCATGGATCTTTCTATGATTTTTCCAGATCTGACTAGCAAAAAAGGAGTAGTGTCCCTAATTGCTTTGCTGGAAGAAAATATGTCATGTCCCCTCTCTTCCCCCCAGCAACTGAGCAAAACAAAAAAACCCCAAACCACACCACATCAAAGCAAACTAAAAAGACAAAACAACTCCTCCCCCTATAGCCAGCTGAATGGAGTGGAGGAACACCTCCCCAACCCCCAAAAAACAACCCCAAACCACTGAATGGCACAGCAGTACAGCAAGCCCCCAGAAGTTGGCACCCAGGGCAACTGCGTTGCATAAAAGAGCACCGGTCCTGCATAAAAGAGAAACATAGCACAACAGCACCCACCTGGCATGCTACTTGGATTTTCCAACTCTTCTGGAAGAACAGTAGACACCATTATAGGTTGCTGGAGATGTGGAGCATACATAAAAGGAACAGGCTGGACCACAAGTGGCTGTATAATTGGAAGTATTCCAGGGCTCCTAAGTCCAGGGCGTGAAAGAGCAGCCATTACTGGAGGGATTGTTAATGGCATGGAAAAAGGTTGAACTCCTGGGGGAGGTGGTGGGGTGAATTTTTTCATAGGTGGGCTGGGTGAGGACAAAGTTAATCCAGGTGAGGCTCTTCTATGTACAGTCTGAAATTTCAGAGGAGAAGGAGAACTTCCAGCTGAATGTGGTGAGCTTCGTTTATTCACTGTAAGGTCAACTGGCTCCATTTGGATTCCATTAGATAGTCCTTCTGGGGGTTGATAGAATTTATTGTGCAACATATTTGGGGTAGGATAAATGACACTGTATTTGTTTGGCTTCATTTGGTCCATGTAATTGGACTGGTATGACTGTGACAGGAGGGGAGAAAAAAAAAGGATGAGAATTGATACAGAAGCTGTAACATAGGGGAAAAAAATAAAAATCTAGCGCTAAGTTACTAATGGCTGATCAAGTGAAGGAAAATAAAAAAGATGCAGACATGGCATTTTTATGTACTCCTTTCTCTGAGAGAATGTACAAGATTTCTCACAAGGGAAATGATTCAATTTCTGATTCACTAATCAGCTGGGAAGCAGTACACAATACATGATGAAATGGAATAAAACCAGACAACTCAAGAGTTATTCAAAGTGCTTTACAAACATTTATTAAGCTTCATATCCATCCTGCATGGTAGGTACATTAGGTACTATCCTCATTTAGAGATGGATAAACTCAGGCACTATGGAGACTAAGCAAGACAGTGGTCAAGCTGGAAATAGAACCTCAGGCATCCTAAATCCCCTCGATTGTTCTAGTAACTGGAAAACACTGCGTCTCAATCTTCACTAAAACAGAAATCTATTCTACAACAAAGCCCCCCAAACCAAAACGTATGAAACTCAGCTCCGCAATCAGTATCAGAAACAGTAAATATGAAAAAGCAAAGAGAGAAATGAGTACATCCTAAACCATTTTTTCTTGGAGAGGAGTTGGGGAGAATGCAGCTAACTTGCTGTTTTAAACTTGGAAAATAGCTATCCAGAAGAGGGGGCAAAGGGTCGGATTATCTGAGGTGCTGAATACTTCCTGTAAGTCAAGGGGAGCGAGCTGATGATGCTCTTTCAAGATTAGGCCCATGACTGACCCTTTCACACCTAAGCAATAACATTTTCCAGTAAAACACTGAGAATCATCATAGCACTGTATAATATGTGTCACCTCTGAGATACTCTACTGAACAGTTTCTCATATTAAAAATGTGTAAAACCATGTTATTTTTAATGAAGGTAACTAGTTATATGAACTGATGAGATGTGCCAAAATATGAACTATACAAAGTGTAGACTATCCATTCTACTAATTTTTTATATCAGCAGTTTTATTAACTGAGTTTCCACTTGTGGTTCTTGGACAAGTCAATCCTTGCTCTGTAGCTATGCTGTTTCCTGACAGTAATAAAACACAGTTTAGATTTTTTGGCAGCACACTGGACCAGAAAGGGGATGTGGGGCAAATTGTTAAAAACGGTAAGGATAGAGATAATTTATGAGCATTAAGTTAATGGATTCTAGTATACAATCACTCCCATATTTTTAAATGCATTTTGTTAGGACTAAAAATTCTAGCTAGATCTTGCCTTGCTTTTACACCTGTATTCTTCTCCTCCTCCCAGGTATATTTTAACTGCTATTCATTTGAAGCTTAGCCAAAAATCTTATTGTAAAATGTATTGGAGTTATTGCCTTTGTTTTGATTATTGCAGGAAACAATTCTATGACACTTCAGAAAATGGGAAGTTCTTCCATAGCATTGATATGATTGTAGGTATATACAGCAACGAAGCTGAGTAGTTTATTCTGCACTCTATGCGTACACATAACTAGCATTAATTGAAAAAAAAAGTTACATACACAGGGAAATTAAAAGAGAACTGCCACCTATGTGGTTGGTAATAACATTTTTCATTTCTAGAATTTACTTAAAATTATATAATGGATTAAATGTAAGAATCTTTGCAGCAATTATATTCAGTTGATCTTACAGGATTATTTTTCATATAAAATAGAACTTATGCTTATACCTATAGTAAATTAATAATTTAGCTATCATATCAGTATTTGTTTTTGATAATGAAGTTCACAGGAATTCAAGGTTTAGATCTTTTAACTATTTTAGCACGTGTGCCTCTCAGAGCAAGATATACACAGAACTCACAAGCACTCTTGAATAAGGAAATAATTATATTTATTAGAATTCTGAATGATCAAGGCCACAGACTACTGATGGAGTTTAATATTTAACACTTTTTAGCATCTACTGAATCTGATTAAGGCACGGATGTAGGCAGAAATTCAAACACTTAATACATAAGTAGTATTACGTGTTTGTGTTAAAACTTATGTTATTGGCCTACAGTGCAAAGTCCACTTGACTTCATTATACCGTAGAAACATTTAGTGGTACAACTAGGCAACAGTGGAACCCTGGAAGAATTATCACAACATCACTGTGTGTACATTAATTTTTTGAACTTTGTTCCAGTATCAGTGAACAATAGTGGAATTCCTAGAACATTTTTCATCCAAGTAAAGTAATCTTATATTCAGACAATATAAGGTCCTGAATCTACAGACATTTGCGTATCTGCCTGCCTTCATGCACAAGAGTAGGCCCATTGTGTCACAGTCTGCTAAAGTTTCTGCAGAACCAAGGCCTAACCAGTCTTTCTGTTTTTAAAACCATACTGTATTGAGAACGCCTAGGAGGATTGTAACAGAGTAATAGAAAGGCAAAATAAAGAAAGACTATCCAATTAAAATCTTAGTTTAGAGAAGAAAATTTTTTCAGTAAAGTAGGAATCTGCAGAAGAATGAAACACCTTTGGGCTATAACCTAGTTCATTAAAACATTTTTCTTTCTTTCAAGACTCCAAGTCAAAAGAAACTCACATTGGAAAAATGCCAATCTATTAAAACAGTAGTGCAGAAAAATACTATAATGAGTCTGAGCTGTTTGGGGAACTTCTTAGTATTAGTTTAGAAAAGTTAGAGATTAAGTTCAAAGTAACAAAGACTTTAAAAATTAGGATGCTGACAATTATATTTTTAAAACAGTTGATTTTTTGGGGATTCAAACCTGCTGCCGACCTCTTGAATTGCTTTGAATGAAAGGTTTTCATTGTTGTAACTAAATTGGCACAGATTTGACTTCAGTCAGCTATTCTTTTGTGCCAGTCTGGAGAGGTTGTTTCATTTTTCTAAGCTTTCCTCTACTCTGAGATTTTACTTGCCATGTTCCTATTTGAACTGCAGATAATGTTAGCAATAGGAAAAAAGTTGGAGACAAAGTTTTTCTTTACAAAACTAAGTAGGAAAAAATTCTGTAATCTTAAAAAGCAAAAGAAGAAATGCTAGGTATAGAAAACCTTAAAAGTCAATAAAGGTATAAAGACAACAGAAAAAAGTACAACAAACTTCTCTGTTCAGATTATACATATAAAAATCATCCAAAACATAGTCAACCATTTTCTACTTTATATTAGGCATATAAAAAACTGAAACAAAAGTGCAGGCTATGACATTATAGATTAATGTAAAGTAAGAGTATTCTGTCAATCAAACAGACACAAATAGCATAGACAATACAATCCACTTATATTGCAACTCATATAGTGCTCTAGTGATGCTGCACTTCAAGTGAAGGGAAAGTCACTTTCAGCTGAATCTCACTCCTCTTATACTGAAGTTTCATTTGTCTTCTAGAAGAGTGAAACTTCATTATGAATTAATTTTAATCCCTCTGGAATGCAACAATTACCATTATCAGATTGATAAGAATTGATACTTTTCAAAAAGATTGTGACTGCCCCCTACTTCTCCAAGCTGGCCTGGAAAAGCTGGCCATCACATAGAGGGAACAGTAAAGAAGAATCTCTTACTAGAAGAACTCCCAACAGTAACCAAGAGAAGTGGTTTGTGATCTTGCTCCCCACTAGGAGTAACTGCTTGGCCTTCCAGAGCCTCCGGTCACAACAGCCAGTGGCCCTGAAGCCTGCAGTTTCAGGGAGTGAAGAGAGGTCTCCCATAAGAGATCTTTTTCTACTGGTAGATCCCATTCTGCTATGTAGGAACTCCGCTAACAGTGATGGTTTGTGTGAAAGACGTACCTAAAGATGGCTCCGAATAAGCAAACAACTTAATCACATGAGCCTTCCACTGAAGCCAATGATACTACTAACATGCTTGAAGTTAAGCATGGGATTAAGATCTGTACTGAGCTGAAGGCTGTTAAAGAATCCCACCGTTGTCCTGTGACTGCAGAGGTGGTAATAGACCACTACACCTTGATTGGTCCCTTACACTATCTGCTACTACTTGTGCTAAACAATGTGTTCTACCTTGCATCTAGCTGTGATGCTGAGAGCACCTTTCTTAGACCTGAAGAAGAGCTCTGTGGGGCTGAAATCCTGTCTCTCTCACCAACAGAAGTTGGTTCAACAAAATACATTACCTTACCCACCTTCTCTCTCTAATATCCTGGGACTGACATGGCTTCAACAATACTGCATACCCATCAAACGCATACCCCTTAACTTTACAGTGACAATATACAAATGTTTTCTGTTTTTCAATGCTAAAAATAGAGGATCTCCTGCCGATGTAAAAGGAACATTTTACAAGTAAGAGAGTAATGCAAAATACCTTAGAATATAATTAACCCCAATTTAGAGTCAATTGTAGATTGCCGAAATACTACAGGATACTATATCGCCGCAGAAGATTATTATAAAGGTGCAGAACTGTATTTGAGCATATATTCCTTAACAGTTTCTTATCTAGGTACCTACATGGCCCACATCACTGGTTTACCTCTTTGGACCAACCAAAACTTTCTCTCCTTAGTGTCTGTCCTGATTAAGGACAGCAGGATTTGACCTGTGGGAGGACAACTCAGTGGTTTGAGCATTGGCCTGTTAAACTCAGGGTTGTGAGTTCAATCCTTGAGGCGGCCGCTTAGGGATCTTAGGCAAAAATCAGTACTTTGTCCTGCTAGTTGAAGGCAGGGAAATCAATGACCTTTCAGGGTCTCTTCCAGTTCTATGAGATAGGTATATTTCCATATATAGGTATTCTCTCTATGAAGAACAAATGCAGGTAATTTGCAAGGTTTACTTTTTTGGCTACAGCTATTTGAAGGTAGTCAGGTAATTCATCTAATTGAAATTCAAATATATCACTCATTCAAAAAAATAAAAAAAGAAGCATTACTACACTTCTCCACTTGACAATCTGGCAAGATTAAGGGGCAACCAAGTGTGCCATATGCACACCTATTCCCACCCACAATTGGCTGCTCCCATAAAGAGACATTCTGAAGGACTACTCTAAATATTAACTGCTACATTCCATATAAAAGTTTGTAGTGAAACAACTCGACTACTTGACAGGCTTAGTGGTCCAGCTGAAGTCACATGAGAAGGGTGACCAGGATTTAACCTGAAATACTATATAATTTCCCCCAAAGCATTTTTATTATTCATGCTTACAAGATGAGATTTATTCACAAGTGCATTAGTTACAAAACACCTCAAGATATCATATAGCTAAGGCACTTGATCTTAAAAAGTTGCAAACCAAATAGTTTTGGAGACTGCTTTGGGACACACAAGTTGTTCACTTCAATTCCAAAAGAAAGTAGGTATCACAGAAAAAAAGCAACTTTGGCAAGTAAATTGTCACTGTCTTTGCCCAAGCATTTAACAAATGCTTGTAACAAATATTCACTTTAACTGAGATAACACTATAACTAGATCTATTACATACCATCATTTAAATGTTTTCTTCATTTAATAAAATGTGCACAATAATTCAATGCCACAGACTGTATGGACCAATAGTAGGATGACAAAATACTTTGCGTGTGTGCTTTAACCATCTGAGAAGTGTAGCTAACCCTTTAAACCACATACCTTGAAAAAATCTTTGGTGTTAAAACTTTGTAATTTGTTTCCTTCCCCCACCCCAAACTTGTTAATGTCATAAGCTAGTGGTGTTTTTGAACAAATTTTCCATATACAATACATGGTGCATTCTGACATATTTTAATCTGGTTTTGCTATTAAAATAACTAATGATTTTTAATAGTTTAACTTTGTTTGATATCAAAGCAGCAGATACAACATGTTTAAGGCCTGATTTTAAAGGCTCTGAGCACTGTCAGCTCCCAGTGAAGTTAATGGAATACTCACTTCCTCTGAGAACATGGACAATAGTGCTTCCACTATCAATCCCATGGGAGATGATTAAGAAAGTTAGCTTGCTTAGGCCTGGTCTACACTTAAAAATTAGATCAACCTAGCTACAGGGCTAGGCCCTGGTGCAGTAGTTAAACTTGACCTAACCTCTGTTGTAGATGTGGCTAGGTCAGTGGAAGAATTCTTCCATCAACTTAGCTACTGTCTCTTGGAGAGGTGGATTAACTACATAGATAGAAAACCCTCTTCTGTTGATGTAGGAAGCATCTATGCTATAGCGACACAGCTGGAGGATAGACATCCCCTTAGTAGCTATGCTACTTTTCTTGCCATGCTCTCTTCACACTGAGATCCCCTCTCTCTTTAAAGGGGGCTAAAGGCCAGCTATCTGCTAAGGCCATATCTACACTTCAGCATAGTTATGGAACTGTAGCTATGCTGCTGTAGCCCTGCAGTGTAGACACAGACTACAGAGATGGAAGGAGTTTTTCCGTCACTGAGCAATGGTAGCATTATTCCATCAACCCAGTTACGTCGAGACTGGAGGCTGGGTTAGCATAGCGATAGTTCTCAGGGGTATGGATTTTCCACATCCCCAAGCACAGCGGCTATGTTGACCTATGTTTTAAGTGTAGGCCAGGCTTAAGTAGTTCCTGATGGCCTAGCTCCAAGGGAGCTGCACTACTAGGGACAGATGGGAAGACCAGCATCTCAAGGGTTTGGGGGACTAAATGGCCAGTTTGCCCATAGACGTAGACTCAAAACCTCCTATTCTCCTGAGGAAGAACTGAGGAATCTCTGAGAGGGGAATTTCATAGAATTTTCTTTCCTCCTTTGTACTTCTTATAAGAGAACCTACAATCAGGCCCAACATTATTTCCTTTTCCTAGATACACTCATTTAATGCAGTAAGTAAAAGGATAACATGACTATTTAATAAAAGGGAATAGCCCTGTGATGGCTGGCCAGAGTGGTGGCAGAAAGTAATCTGCAAGACAGCGTTGAAGTCCCAGCACAGGGAAAGTACAGTTTATCTTCAAATAGTATATGGAAGCACAATATCCCAGTCCTGGGCTGGATTATTTAACTAAAGAAACACTCAAAGGGTATGGGTACACTAGAAATGTATGTGGACCTATTAGATCGACCTGTAGCCACTGTGGTGCGCTACCCTCATTGGGTCGGTGCTGTGTGTCCTCATCGGGAGCACCTCCCACCAATCTAAGAAGGGCAGTGTGGGGAACTGAGAGCTTGGTCTCCCCTTTTCTCCCACCACCACTCCCACAATGGTAGCCAGGCAGCCATGTCAATGTCATGGCTCACGCCGCCAAGGCTTCTCCCCCTGGCTCCCAGCCTGGAGTGGGGTCCATTCTTCCCCTGGAACTGGGTGACAGATGGGCTCTATCTGCCTGGCAGGGACGCAGTATCTACACAGACACTATGTCACCCTAACAACACCGACATAAGCCTTACGCCTCTTGTGGAGGTGGAGTTATTATGTTGGTGCAGTATGGCATTTGCATCGGTGGGAGAAAGGGCTGTAGTGTTGACATCGACATAATTAGGGTGACATAAGCTGCCTTATGTTGACCTAACTGTGTAGTGTAGACCAACCCATAGTATTTGTCAGCTGACTAAATCCCTACTTCTCATTGCTAGAACAGGCATTTCCCTGCCTCTGCTCAGAAGACTGCAATGAAAACAACACAGCAAAAAAGTAAATTGTAGTTGTAAAATTCAAGCAGTTTAAATAATCTAAAGGTATTTTAGCAACCAACATAGACAAAAGTATTTAAAATTGGATTTAAATTGATAGTGCCTCTTTTACATTTTTTAATTGGTGAAGGCAGCAAACTTGTCACTGTAAGCTGCTTTCTACCAAATATTACAAATAACAATATCCATGACAACTTTGTTTCTAGGGCCTCAAACTGACCCTTAAGTCTTGTATAACCACTGTTGGCAGGAACAGCAATAGCCAAAACAGAGATGATCTAATTTTATAAGTTTCTCATTACCAGCTTTCTGTCCAAATTTTTCCCTTTGCAAGTATTTTCCAAGTACACAGAAGCAGAGAGACCTATGGCACCAGACTCACCCTAGAACAGCCTAGGGCCCAGATGACCCTGCAAGGTGTTTATTCTTTTCCCCTCCCTCCCTCCCTCTGCATAGCTCTCATGGTAAATCTCAAATATCACCATGAAAAGTAAACATAGGGTTGGCATCCTGACCAATGTAAGCAACACTAATGGCACTGTCTCCAGAAAGAGAAAATAATGCTACTAATGTGCAAATTTAGCTACTGCTGTTACTCAGGTATTCCGTTTCACAGCAGTTCTCCGAGGAGGCCAGGCCCTGTGAAGTTCACAGGAGTTCTGCTATTGATTTCATGGACAGCAAAAGCAATCCCTACATGGCAATCAGGGTGATAACATGTTTGAAACTTACCACTGAAATAGGTTCCATGGCTTCTTGCTTGATAGGGACTGGGTCAAACATTAGCATCTTTTCAGTGAAATCTTCTGATGCTGTGTCGTCCTGGATTATAGGGAGGGGAAAAAAACAAGTTAAGTTGTAGGAATGCCTAGAATCAAGTTTCTGAATTTTTTTAACCTATTATTCCATAATATTAAATTTATTTGATTTAATTCTTCCAAATCTATGGATAATCTTTATGTTTTCAAATATTCTATTATACTAAAACTGTTTGGTGGTAGGATATAAAAGTTACTTTGTAATTTCAGTAAAACCCTATGATCAGCATATATTTAGGCATAGTCCAGTGGATGACTGGTCAAAAAGTACCAAACAGGCATTCCATATATTTTTTTCTATAAAAATAACCTTAATGAATTTATAATGAATGGAAATTTGTCATTAATTCCACAATGCATAAACTATGAAATATCCAACTGTATATAATAGGTCTTCTCAACGAGTATTGGACCATGCTTTTTAAAATTCCTTAAAATGTTCCAGTATTATCATTTGCACAGTACCTTCCTAAGGAGACCAGTCCAATTGCCATGAAAAGGCATCCATTGACTTCAACGGAAGCTAGGTTGGGCTTTTAAAGTGCAGATCAGCACACCTACAGCATGGAGTTACTAGCTGTAATTAGCTGCAAGTTGCTGAAGACAGTATGTCCCAGCTCAGATCATGCACTTTTTCTACCATTCCAAGTTGAGATTAATTTAGGGTTGCAACTTTCTAATTGCACAAAACCAAAAATCCCTTCTTCCTTGCTCCTTCCCTGAGACCCCACCCTCACTTGCTCCCCTCCCTCTGTCGCTTGCTCTTCCCATCCTCACTCACTTTCATCAAGCTGGGGCAGAGGTGTATGAGGGCGCTGGTTAGAGGTGTGGGCTCTGGAGTGGGGCCAGGGATGAGAGTTTTGGCATGCGTGGCAGTGCCAACCAGAGCCGCAGGGTCCCTTTTCAACTGGACATTCCGGTCTAAAACCAGATGCCTGGCAAACCTAGATTAATATTTGTTTAGCTGTAGAGACAGTGAACATGAAAAGATCTGAATCAGATTCAGGAAGAATGGCAGCCCAATACTTGTCAGTCTCCAGTCAGTAAGCCTGATGGCAATGTTGATAACACTCTGGTGCTTTGACACCTACTTCCACGCAAGGAAGAAATTAAAAACAAAGCTAATTTGGGGAGGTACAATAGATAGCCTCCCAATCAGACGTCACAACTGATAATTCAACTATTTTACCAAAAGGAACTATGACACCTCAACCACTATTTTGAAACAACTGTACAGTTCCAAGAGTTTCCTTATTAAAAACATGATTTCAGAATTTAGACTGTGTTCTGCATAGCCGAAATTGCTTTAAAAAGGGAGCCATCTACTTTGTTAGCTTCTTGAAGCCTATTTTCAAGTCTATTTCATTTATAGTAATTTAACTATCCCAGGTAATAACCATATTTACACATTTACCAAGGGTGACAATTGTGGAGGAAGGATGTGAAGATGTCAGGGAGGACTAGGAGCCTTTGGAGTAGGACAGAGAAATACTAGAGAGGCTACATGGTAAAGCCAAATATTTTAGACAAGTGAAGGAAGTTTATACTCAAAGACATTAAAAAGTTCCAGTTGACAAGTTTTTTTTTAAAAAATTGAATATCATTTATGAGAATGCTGATATCATATATGAGAAGGCAGAGCCACAAAACAGATTCTTCCAGAGTACAGCCTGGAGGACTGGCAGAGTATTCCAGTTGACGAGGAGAGTATGGGACACAATGTCACCATCCTAGACAAACTGTATGTCCTTTACAGTATATGCAGCGTTGTAGCCGGGTTGGTCCCACAATATTAGAGAGACAGGATGGGTGAGGTAGTATCTTTCATTGGACCAATGTCTGTTGGTGAGAAAGACACTTTTGAGCTTATACCGCACTCTTCAAGAGCGTGAAAGCTTGTCTGTCTCACCAATAGAAGATGGTCCAATAAAAGATATTACCTCACTCACCTTGTCTCTGTACAGTATAAAGACTGATGTTAAGTATTAACACATTCAATTGCATCCAGTAGGTGGCACTAGAAATCCATAACAAATAAAATGTTACTGTACTCCGTCAAGACAATTTCACTGGGCGTAAGCTTAAGACTCACTAATATATTAAAAAGTTTTAATTGTGTCTGGAATTTAACAGTTTAAATGGGACACAAAAATATATATGCCCCAAATTAGACCAATTCCAATAGTCCTATATTAATGACCAATCATGCAATAGTCAGTGTGTACGCATTTGAGAAAACAATTTGAGATATGTGAGAAAAAGAAAGAATGAATTGTTTCAAGCCTACCAGGGATTTACTTTATAAATCAAGGGTAAAGTTTAATAATTTATGGAAAATACTACAACAGTATACTTCCTAAGTACTTGGAACGAACAAAGCTTGACTTCGAAAGAATAAACTAAAGCATCATTGAATATAAGCATGAATATCATCATCCTGGAAAAAGGGGAGGGCCTGATTAAACCAAGTTGAGAAAAAGAGAAACAGATACAGTAGTTCAAAGAAACTGCTAGTTTTGTCTAAATAAAAAGTAAGTAATAGCTTTGAAAGATAGAAAATTTTATAATTTGGATGTGTCTATGTTCATTTGTCAATATGCCTGTGAGAAAGTTGAACAATTATGAAATCTTTCCTGCAACTTCAGGGAATCATTTAAATTAGATATTTTTCTGAATTTATGCATTTGATATAATTTTCTGAAAAATTAAATTTTCCTAGTCACTCTCCCATGAAGGAACTTTGTCTATATATGACTTCCCAAAGACACAGATATATGCATCTAACAATACGTGAATGGATAAGGGATATTCCACAATGCAAAAACAACCCAACCCTACACTGCATGCCAGTCTTCATATATATGAGAATTTGTAAATATTTGCCTTCAGAAGCTTTCCAGATGCTTTCCATTTTTTAATTTAAATGTGTTTTGGAGAAGTGACACCATCAACTTGTAATCTAGTCACTTGAAGGGAAAAAAAAGTTTAATAGTTTCAGATAATACACCTTCCCTCCTCCCCCAACCTATTCCCTCTGCCATTTGTTGTAGTTTTGAAAATCACATTTTTCTATTTTTAAGGTTTATTTTTTCTCTCCTGCTGCTATGTGAGAGACCCACACAGAAAATCATAGAAAGCGACTAAAACCCATATCCTGCAAACACTTAGCACATGCCTAACTTTACATATGTAAAAGTTACATACACATATTTGCAGAATTAGGGACTAACTGACTGTACAGACGTTAGAATGAAACTGACAACAGAAAGTGTCTTGCAGAGAGTAAAAGTGAAAAATTCTTTGTCCTTCATAGTCATCTAAAAGAGTAGATAACATTTTTACTTTTACTGCTGTATCACAGTATATAAGTTGATGTGTTATACTGTTCTTTTACTGTACTATTTCTGCCTAAATAGTAAGAGAGGCTGATTTTGGAGAGAGGACACTACATTATGCATGATCTTTTGGTCCTGCCTGTATTCTCAGCTGGTGTAATATGGTGTAGCTCCACTGGAATCAGTTTACACCAGCTGAAGGTTAGCTGAATTGTTGTTCTGGGATAAACTCTAAGGGGGAAAATAAATGCATGGAACAATGATCTATTTAAAAGAACAATGCTTGAATGGAAAAAAGACACACTGGTTGTGAAGCCTGAATTTATTTCAAGTAAGTAAATAAAAAAAATTGTATTTTGTTATTTCTGATAATATTTTATAGTAAAGGTTCTGTAGTATACTTGTAAAAATCATACATATGTAGGCATGCAAGATCACACTATACTCCCCTGCTATTAAATGTTTGAGAAGCAGGGGGGAGACTGCCTTATTAGTTTCAAACATAAGGTGTGAAGAATAGTAGGGATCTGCCTACACACCGATTTCGTAACATACTTGTTTCACAGTCCGCAGCTTGTTTAGTAAATAAGATTATTTTATAGAAAACTAAAGTATCTTCTCAAGCACCTGTGGACCCTCCTGACAGCAAAGCAAGGAGAAACCATACAATTCACATAAACCATATTAAAAAAAAATCAGAAGTGTCAACTTTATCTTTCTCAAATTAGATGAGCTACTTTGCACAGAAGAGTTTTTATGTGGGTAAAAAAATGTATGCTGTATGTAATCTGAAACTAAATAATTAACTGCAATCCAGTAGGCAAACATTCCACCCTCTCTCTCTCTTTGCTAACAAGCCACCCAGTTTTACTTTCCTGCCTCCTCCCATTCACTCCACCCTATGGATCTTTGCCAAGGCAGTCCAACTTGTCCAAACAGGACATGGCTTTTGATAAGATTCTGCTCACACCCTGTATTTCTAAAAGACAAGCCAAGCAATTCATTTTTGTATGTAAATAAGGACAGGTGCAAAGGTAAAGTCCAAGCAAAGTCCCTCAACATTTTCACAGCTAAAGCCAAGCGAAAAGACAGCAGGTAAGAAAAAGACAAACCCCTGCCCTTTATTAAAGGAAAATGCTACGTTCAAATCCTATGGAATTTTTACCATCAAAATTTTCTTGTCAACATCAGAGACGTCTCAGTTTTAACTTCTTGACATGTATGGTTTGATGTGAGTAAGAGTACTTAACACGTGTTCCAACAATAAGGATTTGTACAGACTATTTACTCTGGATGAGATTCGCCCATGGGCATAGCAGCTACAGCACTGTATCACTAACAAGATGGAGGGCAGCTACAAAACACAGAGGGCTCTGCATACCCACACATTGGCCTACAAGCGCCCTATAGCTTTCTGTGAAGGGAGGTAGTTTTGGGTTGGGGGCTGGTCTTAGCCACACAGTTCAGCAGTTACAAATCCCCAAGAGAGATGCAGAAGGGCTTTGGCCCAGTTCTAGTTACATATCTGGAATAGTGGTAACCAATGATCTGATCCACACAATGGCTAGGGGTGGTGAGAACAGATTCTGCCCCTCCCATCCTCTGCACAGCACCCCACACAAAGCTTGTTTATTCAGTTTTTGTGTCACGGGGAAACAGGAGATGGGACCCTGTTTCTGCGTGAGGCTCAATCATTGTTTAGAAAATGCTCTGTATTATTGGCATAATTACAAAGTAACTTAATTATTGCCACTAAATCAGCACTACGTTAGTGCCCACCACTGTAGCTTTTACAGTAATGTATCACAGGGCAACTTGAGTCAAGTGCCCAAGATTTTCAGCCATGATCTGAAACTACTTCTTCCTTTATGAGTCTCAAGCTAAACTTCCCCCCTGCCCCAATATTAAGGAGAAGTGATAATATTGGAAGAACTATACTGCTGTCATCCAAAGGCCAGGGAGGTTTTCTGAGACTGAATGAGAAATAATCTTCAATGAAGCCTTAAAAGATAGCAGAAACTGGTTCTCCTCTGTTGAACTAACAGGAGTCCCTGGAAGGGGTAAAGGAAATCCCCTCCACAGCTGGCAACAAGATTTCTTTGTATTTGTAGTAGTAGTTGCTGATCCAGGGCCTTGAGGAGCAAAATACACAAGAACATACTCTGATTTCCATGGGAAGTAAGCATGTGCTTAACTGCTTTCCTTCATCAAGCCCCAAAATAGCACCAGACACAGAAAATCTCAAATTTAGATTAGCAATTAGATTCAGTCAAAGGGAATAAGAGAGAGAAGACTGAAAATCCAGGGTGTGTCTGCACTACAGAGACTATATTGGCATAGCTATATCGCCATAGCTACGCCTCTGTAAACCCGTAGCGTAGACACAGCCTACACAGATGGAAGAGGTTTTTCAGCCAGTGTGGGAACATAACCCCCAGTCCCCAATGATGGTGGCTACATCAGTGAAAGCATTCTTCCCTCAGCACAGCTGTATCTACAATGGGGTTTAGGTCAGCATACCTATGTTGGTCATGAGTGTTTTTTTTTCACATCCCTGATGAATGTAGCTATGTCGACTGAACTTTTAAGTGAAGACAGACCCAGAGACATCACTGCTGGGGAAAGGATCAAAGCAGTTTGGCGCACGAAAAGCAGTACTGGGGAAAGTTAAAAGGAATTGGCTGTGCAACAAGAGACAATTTCTACTAATAGGTAGCTTTCCACCCTCCCCCCAATAAAAAAACCCCAGTGATTTTCCAATGGGAATTAGAATAACTCCTGAAACATGCTAGTACAGTACTGAGATTCAGAAAATGCACATCACAACCTTCTCATTACTATAAATCACTTTGTTTGATCTAGAACTACTTTAACATATTAATTTGTCAGAAGCCATATAGCATAGTCTGTATTTCACTGAAATTTACAACTGTGCTGTTCTGTACACTCCAATATGTGTACACTTCAGTATGGCTGAAAAACACATTTTTCCATATTAAAAAAAAAGTCTTAGAAAACAGTTTCTAAGGGTATTCATGAAAGGTATTTGTTTTTTGAGTTTGAAGTTTCCACTGAGAAAACAAACTTTGCATCCATACAACCTTATGCAATCCCTATTTTATATATCTATTGGCCCTAAAGAAGAAAGAAAGACAAAATATCTTTAGCCACCTCCTTAGACAATACTGCATACAATACTCTCCCTTATCAGGGCAGACTGCTGTCTGGTTTCCTGTCTCAAGCTACTGCTTACAAGGAGAAATAGTTTAGTAAAGAGAACAGATCAGACCTCTGAAAACAAGTGAAGTATGCAGAATGGTATGACAATCTTTCCCTTCCAAACAGAATCTTCTTCTTATTTTTTTTTAACTAACTAAAAAGTTAATTTTAAAGAGAATTTGAAAGGAAGAATAAAAGTAGCCTTTGTTCTATTCAGGAAGACTGGTTGGGAAATGGAGAGGCAGAAAGAGTGTGACAGACCTCAAAGCTAATTTACACACACAGAAATGAAAATGTGAAAAATCAGATGGAGTGTCAAAAGAAAATGTCAACATCAGGATACAAAATATCATCCTCTAATATTAAGGTACAAGTCTGCTCTGTTTCTTGATCAAACATATTCCAGACAGATTTTTACACCTTTGACCACATGAGGCAGAGCTGAAAATCTCTAACGTGTGTGTGTAGGGAAATGAAGAGAAAGTGAATGGTGACAATGAAAGAATGATTAAATAAACTGGACTCTCTAGGAGTGGAGGTTTTGTCTCTCTTCTCGTGTACCAAAGTGTGTTGGCAACCTCCCCAATCCCCCCCATCTCTTTCCATTATGGCTTATTTTAGTATTTAAAATCTGTTAGAGATTTAGTTTTTCTATTTAGCTAACACATACTTATACTAGTTTCCCTTGGGACAGACCAACAATCGCTATTAAATTCCTAAAAGGAAACCTTGGTATTAGATAAAACATTAAAAGTGAAGGGTTAAATCTGTTCCTAAACCCGCTCTGCCAAACTTCACATTCTGGATTGGAAGCAACGAGCCTTGGAATGAAAACACAAAGCTTCAATACTGGCTGCATAGAAGAGTTTTATTTTTGAAAGAACCTCCTTCTAGCTATGACAGTTAATTTAAAATACTTGTTCTACAAAATGCAGAATTTTGTTGTAATATGAATCTCTGTTTCTGATTTTATAGAAACTTGACTACAGAAAGTTGTGAATAGCAAAATTTACTATACTACACACTGCTCCCCGGTACTAAACTAAAGCTAGGTCAACACCTTTTGCTGATCCAGGGAGAAAAGATGAAATGTGACTGAGGCTCAAATCCTGTACAGTTTAACTAGTAGCTAAATTACAATATTTATTCACTGTGTAAGGACAATATACTGTATATAATTTTCTAATAGCAGTAAAAAAACAAAAGTAAAAATCCCTAAAAGAGAAAATAAGGATTCTTAAAAATACAACTTACCAAAATTAATAGCTTGCGGGTTCACTTAAAATAATTCTTACAATTTGTATTTCTGAAGAGACAAAAAGCAAAATAATGTAAGTATCCATATATATGTGCATTTCAGTGAGTTGCTACTTATAATTTAGATATAGTTAAAATTTAGTTATCTATGTTCAGTACAAGTGTCTCTAAATCCTATTATGCTTTCTGAAAAAAATACTGGAACTGTGTCCAACATAAACTTCCCCTTTTTTAAAATGTAACATCTAAAAGCTAGCATTAGCAAAAGAAAAATTTCAAAAACAAATTAAATAAAAATGATATATTTAAAGATGGAAACATTTCTGTGTGCATGCAAGGAAATGTATTTTTTTTCAAACATAAGTGAGAGAGAAAGACAGTCCATCTCCTATTTTCATATGATTTCTCATTCATTTAGGGCCTGATTCAAAGCCCTTTGAAGTCAATGGGAATCTTTGTATCAATTTCAATGAGCTTTGGTTCAGGTCCTTAGTTCTCCTACACTCAGATGCAGAGTAACAGAAATATTTCTTATGTCCTCTTTTTGAATTTCCTCTTGATGTTTCTTTCTGTTGGTCCACAGCAGACAAATGAAAACAAAATATAATATCAAAGTAGAAAAAACATGTACTCTGCTCCTTCAAAAAGTGCTCAGAGTTTAGCAAAACGTAGCACTGCCATACCCATTGAATCCAAAGAAAGTTGTTAGTCTCTCATTTTCCTGCATTAAATCTGGAAGAGTACGGATCCTTGAATTCATGTAACAGCACGATATTTCCTCCCTTCAAAAAAAATGGTACAATTCTAATCTTGATCAAAACTGGAACAGAAAATGATCACGGTGGTATCTTCAGAACAGATGTGGGGAGAAGCCAATAGGTTTTCACATAAATGAATATACAGGGCTGGATTCTCTTCTCACTTGCACTGGTATTACACCACTGCAACTCCATTGACTTTAATGGAATTATTCCAGACTTACATTGGCACAGATGAGAGGAGAACTCAGACTCAATTTTTTTTTAGAGTCAAACAAGTTTTTAGAAAAGAGAATGAAACTCATTATTCACCCATGTAAATATATCGGAGTAGAGGGTGTGTTAAATGGTTAACTCAGACTTCTTATGCTGACATAACACAGGCAACTTAAGCAATCATGAGTGTGTAGAGACATGATAACTCACTGGGTGGGGACTGAGAGTTGCAGGGCAGTGACAAGGGGCCTAGACTGGGCTACTGGTCTACTTAAAAAAACAGCCTGAAACAGGAAAGAGCACACATATGCCACTTGGAATGTATGACGCAAACCCCAGCCTTGAAACAAAGAACAGGAAACAGCTCTGCTGGCTGTGCTGGAGAGAAAGCACAGAGAAACATTTAGGCGGCCCTCTCTGACCCTATATTCATGAGCAGCTGGAGTTTTTTAAACAACAACAGTGGGTGGAGGTGTTTGTTCCTTGGGTGTGAATACAAACACTGTCTTTATACAGGAGACCTGCCCTATTTACAAACAAGCAAATATCTACACTAGAAGAGGACATGTGATTTTAGACACCACAGATCATGGTAATTAACCCTAGCCTTCCCTTGAATTTCTTTTTGCCTCTAAGCTGCTAATATTTAACTACAGCCTGAATTTTATAACACCATATAGCTAACTCTTAGCCTAAAATTATCTTCTTCAAAAGAGAAAAACTGAACTATCGGGTCATTACAAGAATTAATTTTAAAAGTACAGCCTATTTTAGAAATTGGCTATTTTCCCACTGCAAAAATTCAGTATGATTTGACAGCTGAAGACTGACATAATTTAGTGCACAGTGTTGCTGTATCTGTTGGTCCCAGGATATTAGAAAGACAAGGTGTGTGAGGTAATCTCTTTTATTGGACCAACTTCTATTGGTAAGACAGACAAGCTTTCAAGCATACACAGAGCTCTTCTTCTCAGTACACTGATGGCAGAACTTAATTGAAGAGTTATTAAAGACTCACTCTGCTAAAACACATACCAATAACAATCCACACTAATTTTCACTTTTCTGTACTTTTTCTTTAGTTGCACTTATCAAATGAGATTTTAACTGTAGAACCAGTTAACCACAAATATTTTTTTTTATTTTTGACAAATCACTAATACACATCACACTAAAACCATTAAGCTGTTTAAAGAAAACATACTGAGAATAAGGAGTTATGGGGGTTAAGAAGCACACCTCATCTAATGAAATGTATCAGAATAAGTTTATACTTAGTTTCATTCAGCACAACTACTTCACTATTCTTCCTTTTACAACATGCTTTGAACTAGTTCCACAGGGTGGGTCGGACAGCTGCTGTACCAGATATTATCAGACATGGAAATGTGTTACTGCAAGTTACATGGATTAGCAGCCTAGTAATGACAGTAACCACCGTACATTTCATTTTAGTAACAGCAATTTCAGAAGTACGAGATTACAATTGGTTACAGAAGAATCTACACAACAGTGTATGGTTGTATGTTCTATAGTTATATTACCACTTCCATATTTTCTTCATAATTAACATTTGGAAAGGTAAGTATCAAAAGTATCTAGGTACTTGATTAGCTCCTCATCACTGTAGTATCCTAGCACTTTCAAATGACTTAATTCACTTTTACACCATGACTTACCTAAACACTTTTGGTTTTGTAGTGCTGTAGTCATGTTGGTCCCAGGGTATTAGAAAGGCAAGGTGGGTAATATGGTTCTCGCCCACCTTGTCTCACTTGTGGTTTTGGCTGATACTATAGCTGTTGTGTAGGTGTAGTGTATTTTCATAATATTGTAGGGCACTCTCATAACAGTTATATACTGACAACATTTCAGTTTCCTCACAAAAGGAAAGGACCGTTTTATGTCTTCTTTCTCCACCCACCTCCCAACACCAGGCTTCACCTACTATTATGCATTAACCAGTGTCGGCAAAACATATTTACCTGCTTGGATAAAAGGAAAGTATGCCACTCAACTAAACTCTGCTGCAGATTCTTGTATTTGAAATATTAGTGTTATCAAACTAAATCATACATTTTAAAGCAAAAGGGATAAAGTTAGTTTGAAGTAAGTGTCCCCAGGGTCAAACAGGATTATCAAATCCAGATGTGGTTCCTCTCATAAAAGAAGTTCCTTATACAACAACCAAGACAGCACATCTTAAAACTATTCTATGGAAAAAAATACATGAGTGAGCAGCAATTGTATTCTTTGCTTTCAATACAGATTAAAGAACATTTATGGACATTAATTTCAATAAAACCAAAACCATGAAGTCCCTCCATCCATGACCCAAGCTTGGCTTTTCATAATAACACCACATTCAAAGTTGAGCCCTGTGAATAGTGACACTTCCTGAGTTTTCAAAGGGCCACTATGTAGAGGCAGAGCACAAGCAAACAATGCAGGTGCAGTAAAACTGAATCAGAATGGATAAAGAAATTGATTTCATCAAAGATTTTCTGACAATTTGAACAATTCTAAACTGCATCTGACGAAGTGGGTATTCACCCACGAAAGCTCACGCTCCAAAACCTCTGTTAGTCTATAAGGTGCCACAGGATTCTCTGCTGCTTTCACAGATCCAGACTAACACGGCTACCCCTCTGAATTCTAAACTAGGTATTACTCCTGATTTTTTGCTACTTCGTGTAGAATTTCAATGTGGGGTCTTAAAGAACGACTTTCTCTAGTCCATCCACTAACCTTGCACCCCCCAGCCAATTTCAGTATAATAACTTACATCTGACAAAGACTGAACATAAATATTCCTATTCCTGTTTAAGAGTAGAAAAACAACATTCATATAGGCAGGAAGTCAATTATGGATGTCATTTCCAATTCCTTATAAAAGTTAAAATATAAAGTGTCAGAACTAAATATCATATTAGAGATTTGAACTTATTCCTAGAAAAGTGTTAAATAAGACTAAATACGTTAATATTTTGTTTTAAAAACATTTTAGGACTAATTGTATCCCTGGTGTAACTCCACCACATTCAGTCAAGTTATACCAGGGTTAAATTTGGCCATTAAACTATTCCACAGTGCTATGACCCTAACCATAATGTACTAGTGATAGTGTACTATTTAGAAAAGCCAAACAACAAAAACAACCCTCTTCACCTTTTTTTCTCCCCACAGAAGACAAACATTTATAATCCAACAGAAGTGAATGAACCCATTACTTTGTCCAACTCAATTTTGTACTTTAATAGCATTAGCAAGCTCTGATGACATTTTAAATTGTAGATTTGTGTATTGCACTGCAGTCCTCCATCTGCCAAAAGATGCTCTGGGGGTTGAAACAACTGCTACTGAGTAGCAGGAGCCCAAGAGAACTTCTCATGTTGTCCAAGTCAAGAGCCGGAAAGAAAAGGACTCCCTTTTACATGGAGACAATGGAGCGTCTCGGGATCAGCACCAGAGTGCCCAGCCAAAGGCCACACCAGGTGTGTCATTTTTCTAACCCAACCTCTGTAAAAGCCAGTAAGACAGAGAAAACCACACACACCAGAGCAGACCCCCTCTATTTTGTCCCACCCTCTCTTGCAACCTTTGCAGCAATCTCAGAAGCTGGAGATGGAAACAGCCGCAGAACCCCCGCCCCCCCTACTCGGCCCCCTATACACACGTGACCTTCTGTCCCCTCTTCCCAGAAAGAGACACGGAGTTGGTAACCCCTCCTTCCGCCCTTACAAGCAGTGCAGAAACAGATACTAAAGTACCACAGCAGTTGGAGACAGAAACATCCATTCTCCCCCCACCCCTGAAAAACTTTCGCAGAAGTTAGAGCGTGTCAAGTCGCCAGGACGGTCCGCGGGCGCAGCGCCGGCCCCCAGAGCAGCCCGCTCCCTCCCGAGCTTCAGCGGGCTCGCAGCTTTGCATGCACCCAGGTCGCCCCAACGCTGACCCCCCCCCTCCTTCTTCCAGCAGCTGGAAACTTTGGCATGTTGCAGTCAGACGCGAGGACTAACCCCCCTCCCCTACGCTCCCCGCGCTCACCCTCAGCAGGGCGGGGGGGGGTGTCTCCGCCGCCGCCCGAAGCCCTGCGATGGGGGCTGTGAAACAGAGCAAAGCACCCGGCCCGCGTCCCGGCTCCCTGCGGCTGAGGCTGTGCGCTCCGCGGTGGCCGTGCGTCTCTGGGCGAGGGGAGGGCGCTCGCTCGGCTCCCCCAAGCTCCTGGCACTAGTCTCCGCTGTCACATGACGCCGGCGCCGCTCGCTCTGCCAGGCTCCCTTGGCCGGCGGGGTAAAGGGAGGGTCAGGGAGGGGAGCGCGGCCAGGGCGGCTCCCAGCCCGCTGGGTGGAGGCTGCGCTGGAGGGGCCGGGGCGAGTCACTGGCTCGCACACCCAGCGAGGCACGCACTGCTCCCCCCGCCCTGCCCCGGGGAGGCAGACAGACTCACAGACACTAATTATCCCCAGCACAGCGGAGCCGCCGCCCGACTGGCCCTTCCAGCTGCTCCTCCGCCTCTCCCTCGCTGCGTGTCAGGCAGAGGCGTGCGCCTGGCATCCAGCGCCAACTACACCCCTCTGCCCGCCCCAGCAGCAAAGCTGCGGCAGCAGCCAAACAACCTCACGGCGGGCGCCCCCGGGGCAGCAAGAAGGGAGGCGCGCAGGGCGGACTGCCGCAGAGCTGGCTTCACAAACACGGGCTGGGCAAGGGCACTTGCACCCAGCCGCCCACGAAGCCCTACTCTGCCGCCCTTTGCAAAGCGCCTGGGGGGCACGGGCGGGTGGAGCGCTGCCCGCGTCGTACAGGGCGCGCGCGGCTCCTCTGGCCGGGCTGCTTGTGCGGCTGCTGCCTGGGGGCGGACCCTTCTCTTGGGTTAGGAACTCATGTTCCATGTAACGTGGGTGCACCCACAGGCTCTGTGTGGGGCTGTTTTTAGGACTGGGCTCCATTGTGGCTCAGCGTTAGAGAACAGGGGCATCGCATACATGAAAGAGACGACGTGTAGCCTCCTTGCTGTTAAATGAAAAGGGGAAACAAAAAAAGAATTCCTTCCAATAGCAGGAGGGGCTACGTTCTGCTCTCTGATACACCAGCCTGCTGTGCTCAACAGCTGAGCCAACTTCTTATAAGTAAGTGTCTAACTTTAGGTACTTAATAAGGTTGGCCAAAGTGACCAGGTCAAGGCAACACAAGAAATCCTGAATTATGCTCTTGGGCACACCAATGTAAATCTTAAAGGAGTAACTCTGAATTTAGACTGCTTTCAGAGTATACGCTGGCCCTTAAGTGGGAAACAGTGTGAGGACTAAAACTCACATCTCCTGACTTCTAGTATGATCTTTTAACAACAAGACTGTTATTGTTATTTATTTATGGCCAGGTTCTTAAGCCCTTACTCCACAAACAGCCCCATTAACTTCAGTGGAACAATGTGTGGCCTCACATGCTACCCAGCCTGAATAAGGGTGTAAGAATCTGGACCTTAGCGACACTGGTGGGCTCAGTACTATTCAGACTATAGAAGGAGATTCTGTCCTTGCCCCAAGGAGATTACAATCAAATACAATACAGTACAAAAGTGATATACAAGTTGAAGGTCTAAAGCTATTCAAATTTTAGAGTGACACAAATAATGCGACAAATTTTGCTCTCTCACACACGCACCCACAGCATGAAAGTGGTATTTGCCCCCTGTCTCCAATTTATCTGCTTTTACTTAGGACAGGAGTCTCAGTGGAATCTGCTGAGTGCTCAGGACTTTTGAAAATCAGGTCACTTGTTTAGATGCCCAAATGTGGATTTTAGAGCCTAATTTTAGGAGCCCATTTTTGAAAATATTGGCCTAAAGTTCCGAGCTTCATGGTTTAGACTATGATTCTGCCATTAGGTTGACACATTATGGTGTGTGAAACCATGCATTCCCCCAGGACACCTATAATACCTAAAAATAAGACAGGCAAGGGGCAAATCCTGCCTTCACTAAGGCTCTGATGCTGCAGTAAGAGCTGTGTGGACAGATGAAAGCCCATTGGAGCATTCTGTGAATGCAGTGGTCCTGTGTGTAGTTTTCTTATTGCAAGATCAGGGCCTTATTTTGTAAGTCAATGGGAGTTGCTGGGTACTCAGTACTTTTCAAAATCAGACCATATATTTCAGTACCTAAATAAGGACTTTAGGCATCTGTTTTTCAGAAGATTGACTGTAATGTATTCCATTCCCTTTGATATTTTTTATAATATTATAAA
Organism: Chelonoidis abingdonii; assembly: GCF_003597395.2. Taxonomy (NCBI): domain Eukaryota; kingdom Metazoa; phylum Chordata; order Testudines; family Testudinidae; genus Chelonoidis; species Chelonoidis abingdonii. The sequence goes on from NC_133773.1 coordinate 101,648,536, forward strand.
AGCAACACAAAGACCTAAAGGCAAAAAGCCCTAGTTATTTAAGCATTCTGCTATTTGCTTTGTTTACAGACACATTACAATCCATGCTTTTTTAGTTCAAGGATATTTTAATGTATTCTTTGGTTCATCTTAGCACATTCTCTAGGCAAACATGGTGTTTTAAAAACTGAACTAAGCACCAGTCTGAAACCCTGAAGAATATACGCAACAATAATGAACCCTGGGATACAGGAGCTTGGTGACTCCAAAGGTGCCTGCTGAGTGATTATGATGCATCACATCACTATGCAGTGTTGTTGAAATATTATCATGTAACTCTTAAAATGTGAAATTTTATGTTATAAGGTTATAACCTATATCAAAAATAAACACACGCGTATTGTGTCAGTGCACACCAAATAGTCACAGACATCTCATTGTAATGAGGAGGAGCTGCTGCAATGCTCCTATATGCATATGCTCAAGTATAGGGTAAGATAAAAGTAATACTACTAATTATGTCCCAATTCTACCTTAATTTATTCAGGTGGAGTTATCACTGACTCCACTGGTAATTAAATGTGTGAAATCTAGAACAGAATTGACTTAATCACAGTGTCATATTGTTGGATATATAACATATATCCACTAGGTCCCTCTGCTGTCCCCCGCCCTGATATCAAAGGGAGTTTTGCCTGTTATAGCCTGATTCTGTTCCACCAGTGTAACTCTGTTGACTTCAGTGGAGCTACTCTGGATTTACACCAACACAAGTGAGAGGCAAATCAGAACTGTGAGTCATTTTTGGCTGAGCGAAGTATAGCCCTACACTTAACTCAATGTCTGTCTGTAATGCAATAACTTTTGAATGCTGCATCCTATCACTTTCAAATTTTCATGGAGTGTTCTAGGCATCCATGGGCACAATCTTATTGATTTGGGTGAGAATTGAAAAACTGGAAAGGGGAAATGAAAAACACGCAAAGCCCGAGGCACCTGGTCAGCACACACATTAGCTTCAATCAGATCTGAATCTGTTCCTAGATCAAAGACCTGCTCAATAGCAGTCATTAATACTCTCTATCTCTGTCCATCCTTCCAACAGAGTTTAAAATGTAGGGAAAATGGGGGACCTTGGTGTGGTGGAGGGAAAACAGGTTCACGCAGGGTCCCTGGCATGTGGCAGAGGAGGAAATGGGGGACACACACAATCTCTGGCATAGGAGAGGAGAACGTATGGGACTCTGGCATAGGGGGAGGAAGAATGAGGGGGCATCACTGGGTGGGAGAAGGTGAGAGAGTTGCAAGAAATCACTGAAAAAGAGGTGTGGGAAGGAGCTAGTGGCAGAAGGGGGGCATAGAAGGAGACAAGGAGCTTCTGTGGTATGCAATGAGCTCAGAGTACAGCAGCAATGAAGTGGACCCTCTAGTTAAAATGCTTAAAGGGCCAGTCCAAATTTATGGTAGAGGACCAAATTCTCCCTGGTGAAATTTATCCCTGCTGAAGTCAGTTGAATTACAAGGATGAATTTGGCCCAAAGTACCTATAAAATTATGTATATTAAAAGTAAGCCACTTTTTTATTTTGCTTTCTAAGACAAAATTAATTTAAATGAAATGCTGTAAAATCCAGAGTTGAGAACTCTGCTGCCACAAGCTTTGGAGGCTTCTATATTTTTAATCATTTCACTAATCTTTTGGTGCCCTGCTGCCTACAGGAATTCACAGCCCCAAGTTAGATTACCAGGCTCCCTATACAAGGCATGAGTAGAGTTAGACATCTAAAAAAGGAATTCACAAAACGCTGAGACAAGGGTGAGGCCTCAGTCCTGCCCCTTAAAGGGAGTTGGCTGTCTAACTCTGGGCCGGAAGCATCTGTCTCTACTGAGGATTCACAGCCATTGGAGTTAAACTCTCAAGTCAGGTTTGCTGACTTTCACAAAAGCCCAAGAAGAAACCAGTCATAACCTGGTGGTCAGAGTACTCAACCAGGAAGTAGGAGATTCAGGTTCAAAAACCCCCTTCTACCTCATATAAAGTAGGCCCTGGGGGTGACTGCCGTGTTTGACTCAGCCCTATTTTCCACAATCATTTCTCACTCAGTTCTGGATGCTGGCTGGGGATCGAATCAATTTGCTGCTCGCGGTGAAAGCTTCTTGTATGGCCTGTTGTAGAATCTCCACAATCAGGAAACACTTTATTAATAACAAATGGAAACTTCCCCTGTTAAAAAGTCAAGCCCTAATACTGCACACACACACACACGAGTAACTTTTTATGCATGTGAGTGATCCTGTTTAAGTCAACCCGCGTAAGTGTGCATAATTGGGCCCCTATTGTTTAGGTGGAGGAAGGGTTGGGGTGAGAAGTAGCAAGGTAGAGCTCCAGTCTGTGTCTGTTGTGCAGGTGCAACGGGAGGAAACAATTAGAGACATTTAGGTAGGAGCAGATTTCAACCAACACAACATGGGGCTGTCACCACTGCAATTAGTCAGTATGGTGCTGGCTGGCTGCTCTTTGTCAGTCCAAGCCCTAAACCTGCTATCACCATGGTTACTTTCCTAGCACTTTATTAATTAATTTAATAATGATTATTTTTATTCATCATTATTATTTATTATTATAAGAAATCTAACTCACAGCTGCAGCAATCAAAAATATATTGAAAAGACTCAGGCCAGAGTTTAGCATCTGTGTGTGCCTGTGTCTGTGCGCTTTTGGGATCCAACATGCTTCTGCTGCATTTGTAATTGGCACTGGCTGCTGGGCTTGAATTTCACTACTGAAGGTCCACAGGGACCACTGTTATTATTTATAACATAGATTTGATCCAGGGAGACCTAAAATTTTCATATTCTAAAGTGCAGCACTAATTTCAATAGCAAATAGTAGAGATCCACATGTAACTACTCTAGACTCCAGGGACCTGATTCTGATCTCAATTACAGTGGTGTAAATCCAGAGTAATTCCATCTGTATTGACATAACTAAGATCTCCATCCGGCCATGTGTTCTTTTGAGAGCCAGTGTACAGCTGCTCAATTCCTTTCTTCTACTGGCTGGGCTTGAATTTCATTACTTGAGGTCCACAGGAACTACTTTAGATTTTGGTACACAGTGATGCTGAAATTCCTACCCAGTGGGTAAAATGAGGCACAGAAAGATGATGTGATTTACATAAATAGGCATATGGAGTCAGAGTTGAGAAATAGAGTCCTGTTGACTACAGATACCTGATCTCTATCTACAATACCACTCCCAGAAAAGCTGACTGGAAGCAAAGTGGATAAGCAGTTCAGAAGAGGTGGAATACTCCTTTGAGCTCAAATATTTTGTAGCATAATTATGTAAACCAGGCTTCTTTATGTTGCTGATGACTCCTGCTGAATAAATACTTGGTCCTTCTTTGCTCCCCGAAATGAGCCACAAAAGTCCTGAATGAATGATACTGTGCTCACTGATGTGACAATTGCTGCATTCAAAGAAACCTCACTATCTCTGCTGCTACCCTCGCAAATTCTTCCTTCAAGATCCATTTCCACCAACTATGGCCTAAATGTCTTTCTGTGTTATGGTCATTTGGACATAAAGGGCTAGAATCTCAACGGTTGTAATTTGGCATAGCTACATTGACTTCAATGAAGCTATGCCAATTTACAACTGCTGCGGATCTGCTCCATCCCGTAGAGGCTGCTTTGATTTTGCTCAGTCAAGCAGTTCAATGTGTGTATTGCTGAGTTCCTTCTTGCAGGCAATGATATCCTGGATCTAGCTACTGTAATTAGCCTAAACTACTGTATTTGCAGCGCTAGCTGGTAGTTATTTGTCTTGACTTACTGCTAAAATACTTAGGTCAGGCTCAAAACAAGATTTTTGTTTCTTTTTAAGATCTGCTTTGGGTTGATTTTTCCCCCCATTTCCAAAGCTTTGGGCATTTTTATTGGCACATGGCTTCTGTTTATCATAATTTTCTTTTGAACTATATAGATGTGAACACCACAGAAACTTTTGGGCTTGGGGCATCCACAAATTACAATCTGTTATATTTAGTATGTATTTTTTTATAAGAAGGGCATAGTATGTTGGGGGCAGGAAGAGGGATTTGGGTTTTCTATTCTCGGGGGAGCATTTTTGGGTATAGCTTGGGGTGATTTTTTTTTCTGTTTCTAGTCTGTATTTTATTGGAGGAAATTACTTTTTGCACATAATTTACATTTTTATATATAGGGTGAGTTTGTTTCTATATATAGATTAGAAGGGGTCATCAGAAACTCAGTCAAATTCAGGCCTGATTTAACTCTATTGACTTTAGTGGAATTTCCACACTGACAAATGACTCATAATGCCTACTATTCAAAAACAGTCTCTAAAGGCGTGCAATTTGAAGTGACAGTGTTTTGTTTATCCCAAAATCTGGATTTTCATGAAATCTGTAAATACAATTTGAAAAGCTGCAGCTATTGTAAGACCATATGTCTTTGATTCTATTTCATTTTAATATCATGGAATATTTATTAAAAGTGAGCAAATTGCTCAGCTACTCTGTGAAGTCCTAAATAACAAATTTCATTTCAGACAGAATCAATTCTTCCATATCAGCAGGTGTTATGAACTCAGTGTGATACAGGTCAATGTCTTCTTTCTGTTTGAAATAATCCTGCAGAATCTGTTTAAATTCTGACTGGAGTTAACCATTGGTACATTCAAACCACCATCTCATTCCAGTTCCTTCTGTGTTTCAGTAACTAATTTTCAGCAGAGGCTATGACATCTGAAAACACATTGGCAAAATAATCTGATCCATAGCAGTACATTAAGAGCCAATGTAATGAGGGAGATAAAGGTCATAATGTATCAGGTTCAAAACAGGCCTGGCCTTGGAAGGCTCCATTTCTAATTTTAAATTAGTATAATTATCCAAGATGGAACATAAATAAAAACAACTCCCAACACGAAACTCATATTTACAGTCACCTTACCTTCACATAATAATCAAAACAGTAAAGTAATAACTGCTGGTTCTTTTTATCTCTCTTACCATTATGTAGTATTGTATGCATTAGCAAGAGCTATTCAGTTCTACATTTTCACCAGCAGGTATTGCCAGCAATTTTTATTTCACTACAGTACTGAACTATAAATGGAGTAGTCAGAGTTTATTGTAAGAGACGTGTTTTAAATTCTTACCAGAAAAGTTTTCTGGATAAGACTTATTGCTTTTAGTTTTGTGAGGGTTTTACCTAAAAGATTTTTATAAGTGATATAAAATCACAATTCAAATATCCGTTTATTCCTAAACCCCTACCAGCCCTCTCTCCCTACAACTTAACCTGAACACAGTTTTGACCTTGAAAAGGAAGAGCCAGAGACTCCACGAAGTCTGCTAGGGACTTTGCTATAACTAGTGCTTTTATCAAAAACCACAAGGAGTCCTTGTGGCACCTTAGAGACTAACAAATTTATTTGTGCATAAGCTTTCATGGGCTAAAACCCACTTCATCAGATGCATGAAGTGAAAAATACAGTAAGCAGTATATATATCACAGCACATGAAAAGATAGGAGTTGCCTTACCAAGTGGGGGGTCAGTGCTAACAAGGCCAATTCAATTATGGTGGAAATGGCCTATTCTCAGCACTTGACAAGAAGGGGTGACTATCAAGAGAGGGAAAATTACTTTTTGTAGTAACCCATCCACTCCCAGTCTTTATTGAGGCCTAATTGGATGGTGTCCAGTTTGCAGATTAATTCCAGTTCTCCAGTTTCTCTTTGAAGTCTGTTTCTGAAGTTTTTTTTGTTGAAGAATTGCCACTTTTAAGTCTGTTACTGAGTGTCCAGGGAAATTGAAGTGCTCTCCTACTGGTTTTTGAATGTTACAATTCTTGATGTCTCATTTGTGTCCATTTATTCTTTTGCATAGAGACTGTCAGGTTTGGTCAATGTATATGGCAGAGGGCATTGCTGGCACACAATGGCATATATCATATTGGTAGATGTGCAGGTGAACGAGCCCCTGATGGTGTGGCTGATGTGGTTAGGTCCTATGATGGTGTCCGTTGAATAGATATGTGGATAGAGTTGGCAATGGAGTTTGTTGCAGGAATTGGTGTTTTTGTTGTGTGGTGTATAGTTGCTGGTGAGTATTTGCTTCAGATTGGGAGGCTGTCTGTAAGTGGGACTGGCCTGTCTCCCAAGGTCTGTGCAAGTGAGGAGTCGTCCTTCAGGATAGGTCGTAGGTTTATTTGGGGGCTGTAGGTAATGACTAGTGGTGTTCTGTTACTTTCTTTGTTGGGCAAGTCCTGTAGTAGGTACCCTTCTGACTGTCATTCTGTTTCTTCACTTCACCAGGTGGGTGAAGTGAAGAAACAGAATGATAATATTTAACAATGCTTGATAGAGATCCTGTAGGTGTTTGTCTCTGCCTGAGGGATTGGAGCAAATGAGGTTGTATCTTAGAGCTTGGCTGTAGACAATGGATCGTGTGATGTGGTCTGGATGAAAGCTGGAGGCATGTAGGAAAGTATAGCGGTCAGTAGGTTTCCGGTGCTTTTATGTGGATGGTCAGTGCTTTTATGTGGACGGTTCTCAGATATTATAGTGATGGGCAGCAGAATAAAACCCTAAAATAGATTAATATGTTATAAACATGCCTTTATGATTATCTAGCTGTGTTGAGTACTTATAAGCCCTCCCTCCCCACCATTCTCATAATATATGAGACTCTCCAATCTTTATTGTTTTTATCCTCACAATACCCCTGTGTGGTAGTGCTATTAGTTGCACCATATAGATGGGGAACTGAGGCACAGCGAGACTAACTGACTTGCCCAAGGTCACAGAAAGGTCTGTGGCACAGCAGGGAACTGAATGAGCATCTCCCAAGTTTTATACCTTGTCTACATCAGCGGCGGTATATAAGATACAGACACTACACGTGAAGCTGCATGCTGCAGTGAAAAGCAGGCTGCATCCACACTGTAGCTCCATGCAGCAGTGAAAGGCTGTGGCGGTGAGGCTGACTCCACTTGCCAGAGCCTTTCCCTGCTGCTGGAGTCTTTCTGGGACACGAGGAAAGGCTTCACCAGCAGGGAGGCAGAGGGACAGTACACTACTAAAAATAGGAGTGTAGATGGGAGAGGTATTGCTTGGGCTTGTAGAGAGCTGTGTAAGAGAGCTCTAAAATTTTGGCATGTCTTTACTTGCCTAAGCAGTGCCTCACCATAACACTGCTATTACCTGTGCTAGGGGAGTGTGCATTGTATGTACCCTACATAAGGAGTGTGCAGTGTAGACATACCTTTGGTTAGCACCCTACCCACTGGACAATCCTTCCCCTCTACATAGAGTAGCTCTGTTTATTTTTTAAAATACTTTTTTCCCCCATTTGGTGGAGTTCCTTATTGAATATTCAAAATTGTTTAATGTAAAAATACATTGGGGAAATAGTTACAGCTGCACATTGTTTCATAAATATTTTTCTTATAAAAGATTGATGTCTCATTTCTGATTTTTTGTTTCCATTTTCATGTTTCCAGATAATATTTTTAAAAATACTGTCTCTTATTTTATTTGAGCCTTGCAAGTTGTGAATACACAAGCTTGTTCCACTTGTGCTATCAATCATCATGTAAAATGCAGTCTGCTTTGTTGATGTTTCTCTCTCACACATGTGAACACACACAGTGACAGAAATATTGATGTTCTCTCATATGTACATATTTTAATGAAAACCTCACTAATTAAATAAATAGTAGAATGAAATAATCATCAATAAAACCTGTTCAGAGGAGTACACATCTTTATGTCTGCACATCTGGGTCACAGAATTCAGAGAGGGACTATACCTATTAGATTATCATTATCTTGAGTACCTCACCCTTACATTTGCAGCTGTAGTACAAAGCATATATATAATTTCATCATTAGAATATGAGCAAATACTTAGAGACTCTACAGCCAGCAGAAACATGAGATGAGGTTTATCTTGTAGGTCTGGTTTTTCATCCTAGACAGGGTGTGGTGTTACTTTAATAAATCAGCTAAATAATTACCTATTTACAGATTCAGCAAGCAGTAAGGTCACACTAGCATTTCTTTATATAGGTTGTCTTGGTTAGGAACTATATTGAAGACATAAGATTAGTTAAACTGTCTTGACATTCTCCTGGGGGGTTCTTTCTAACAGGCAGGGGATGCTGACCTGTATCACACCCAGGGTATGTCTACACTGCGGAGTGTACCTGAGTCTGGAGTTCTGTCCATACAAATTCATGCTTGCCTAGCCTTCCTACAAGTGTCCACACAGTAGAATCACACATATTCCTTATCTGATGCTGCATTGGCACATGTTTGGCACTAGGATTTCTGGAGTTGTATTCGTAGATTCCAAGGCCAGAAGGGACCACTGTGATCCTGTAGTTTAACTTCCTGTATAACACAGGCCATAGAACTTCCCTCAAATAATTCCAAGAGCATATCTAATCGATTTATAAATTGCCAGTAATGGACAATCCACCATGACCCTGGGTAAATTGTTACAATGATTAATAATCCTCACTGTTAAAAATGTATGTTGTATTTCCAGTTGAATATATCTTTGGAGCCACCAAGGTCATGTATCTCAGGGTTCTTAGTATCTTGCTACCTGAAGCTACTCTAGGATTTGGTTCATGGTGTATTGTGGGAGAACTTGTCTGTCATTCCCAAGCCTCTCTGTGGAAGTGTCCTTGGCCCATCAACACATCTAGCCATGGCATGTGCAGCTCTGCACATTACTTGCTTTTGTCCATTCCAGCCAGAGCTAAGCCCTGGACCCAGAACTGATGGAAGAGCTTTTCCTGCTCACAGCTGCACTGTTATTGCCAGACACAGATGGAGAGTCTGTGAGATAGTGGTGAACATTTCAGCAGCAGTTTTTGCCCACTTGAAATCAATGGCAGAGGCTCTTGGGGGAAGGGGTTGGGTTACAGCCAAGGCTGCCACCTGTGGCCTGCTCAGAAGCTCCTACTATCAGTGATGCCAGTTCACAGACACAATTACATATTACATAAAAAACAAAATTGGGGCCTGGCCTGGGAGGAGTGGGAGGACATCCCAATAAGGGTCAAGGTACCCATGCTGGTTTTAACATTATTTCAGGTCAGGCAAGTCTTGGAAGATGTTAATCTCTTAGAAATACCAGAGTGAAAAGGAGGACTATGTTTCCAGGTCAGTAGAGGTATTCCATCTATCTGTGTGAAAGAGATTTTTTTTGCATTTGGTGAATGAATGGAGAGTAGAGTTTCTACTGCATGAAAAATTTTCAAGCATCACCAGCCAGGAGTGAGGGAAAATGTAGGCACACATTAGCAAAATGTTAAGCTAGAAAGAGGAGGGTTGCTAGTAGCAAAACTGCCCCCCCCCATCCCTCTCTCCAGTCCAGAAAACATGCCATGAATGAATGGGGGGGGGACCCATCCCCAATTACCTGTACCCAGTGAGACTTTGCTGCCTGCTACAGCCACTGGGACTTATACTCCAGACAGTCTTGGACACTGCTGCCATGATAGCAGTGGCCTAACTCTCTAACAGCTTATCAGTGGAAAAGAATTACAAAGAGAGGCATATATGCCTAAATATGCACTCATGCATGCTAAGCCTATAATCCAGATTCTTTTTTGAATTCTGCCGACAACAGAAGCTAAATCTAAAACCCTGCATGTAATTCCTCCAAATCAACCCCTCCTACTTATGCAACAATCTGCAATGTAATAAAAGTGGCTGACACTACTTACTGGTCTCTGGCTCCAGGTCCTGCCCTGGTGCCACTTTTTCTTTTGACTCCTTCCCAGGCCCATCACTGAAACAGATCTTTGGAATATGGCGCCAAGATGTACCCTAGCCCGTCTTGCTGTGTAGCCTGATCCAGGGCCAGTTCCAGGGTCTGCTCCTCTGACTCTACCACCCAGGGCCGCCCGGGGCGGGAGGGGGGCAAGTGGAGCAATTTGCCCCAGGCTCTGGACCCCGCAGGGGCCCCCACAAGAGTTTTTTGGGGCCCCTGGAACGGGATCCTTCACTCGCTCCGGGGGCCCTGGAAAACTCTCACGGGGCCTGGGCCCCCAGAGCTTCTTCCGCTCCGGGTCTTCGGCGGCAGGGAGTCCTTCCGCTCCATGGCCGAATTACCGCCGAAGACCCGGCACTTCGGTGGTGGGTCCCACTTCGGCAGTAATTCGGCGGTGGGGGGCCCCCGCCGTGGGTCTTTGGGGTATTTTGGCAGCGAGTTCCAGAGCAGAAGGACTCCTGCCACTGAATTACCGCCGAAGCGGGAGCCCCCCGCCACCGAAGACCCCAGGCTCCCCAATCCTCTGGGTGGCCCTGCTGCCACCTGGCTCACCTGTAATGCTGTCCCTGACCCCTCTGCCTCTGATTAAACACAACCTTGGGGCACTCCTCTGGCCAGCTAGCGGCATGCTGAATGGGCATCTTCTGTCTGTCTGAACTAATGATTTGAGGTGTTGATTCTGTGCCCTGTCTGAAATCCAAGTTGTTAATTTAGGACTCCTCAGAGTAGCTGAGAAATGTGCTAACTTTTAACAAATATTCAGTTATATTAAAATAGAAACAAAGATGTCTTCTGCTCTCACAATTTTAAAAGATGCAGAAATTGTATTACCAGTTTTTTCAGTATTACATGAAATGTGTTTGTAAAGTACACTTCATACAAATATCACAGGGCATGTTACATAATAAAAAAAATAAAAGCATCAAATTAAATCGTTTTCTAGCTAAACTTAAAAACATAAAAATGAGTCAGTGATTTACTCTTTCCTGGTCTTGCCCATCCATCCTCCAACAGCTAGCCCTGGGCCTAAATTTTCATAAATGACTAGCTTGAGACATCTTAAATGGTCTCATTTTCAACAGGTGGGTGATCAGTATGTTCTAGAAATCAGGCCCCTTCAACCTATCTCAAGTTGGGCACTGAAAAATTTGCTAGTCACTTTTCAAAACCTCATGCCTACTAACTGAAGGAGAAGGAGTGGGTGGAAAAAAGGATGATGTGTGTATGTGTAAGTATCTATGCACTGCCAGCACTCCAGCCACCTCTCCACATAGTTGACCAATCAGTTTAGGTCATTACTTTTTTTATTTTAATTTTTAGTATGTAAGTTTAATTGGCTTGCTTCTGATCAGACTACACTTGTATAAATCAGGATTAAATCCATTACGTTAAATGAAGTTACTGTGCACTGGGATAAAATCTGTTCAGTGAGATCAAATTTGGGCCCTGTTTCGATCCTGCATTTCATAGACAGTACAGTACATGCTGATTACCAGTATGTGAATACTGAAAAATGTCTGAATATTCCACTGTTTGGTGGATGAAACTGCACAGAGATGGATTAACCTCCCCTTGCAAAGACATCAGTATAATTGATGTTTGAAGAAGTGTGATCAAATAAAATTGTCAGAGGAGGCACACAGTTAGGAAAAAACTGAGGTCAACAATCAGACAGTCTCTGTTTTGCGGAAAGGCTGTTCTGCTTGACTGCCAGGAAAAAGTTACTGAAAACTGTCCAGAAATGAGAGTTTACCTCTCCTCTGCCATAGAGACAGGAAAATCGTGTTTGGCAGGACACTTTTGGACCATAGGTGAAGTCCTCACCACTGTTCCATCCCCTTTACGATGTGTAAAAGTGTTAGAACAGCACAGAGGGGATACAAAAGTCCAGTTCTGGCTGGGGGAGGATTCTCCTATACAGGTACTATGGAAGACAACTGTACAGCTGCCTTCTAAGGATCTCCTTGCAAGCCCTGGCAAAAGTTGGGACTTGGAGAAAGATGGGGCATGTTAAGGGCAGGGCTGCAATATGCACTGCTTTGGTGAGTCTGAGAAGTGCTGCTGCAATAGGGCAGCCCAGGTATGTTGTCGGGGTGTCTAAATTATGCTGGAGATCTTCCAGATACCAAGGCACCCCAGGATCAGGAGAGAGCAAAGGTGGCTTTAAGCCAGCATAGTCCCCTCAGCAATGCACGTTCTGTGCTGAATCTCAGAGGCACAGAACAGAATCTCACCCATAAATCATTCTGCAAACCCAGACAACCTCAGTTCAACCCCTGAAAATAGCATCTCCTGCTACAAGGAATTCTCATCTTATTTTACAGACATGATCATCTGCATCTGTGGTAACCTCATAGGACACCAAGAATAGGAAGACTAGAGTAGAGCTAGAAGCACACTACCATCCTCCCAAGGATTTGTCTTGTTCACCCACGAAGATGTTATAGAACTATCGATGGCAACCAGGGCCACTACCTGCAATTTTCACCTCTGTCCTACCAGGGTGGTGAAAGAGAGTAGAGGATTCCTGGAACCCCTACTGCCAAAGATCATCAATACGTCCTTTGATGAAGGCAGTCTTCCACTCTCCCTAAAGCACCATCTGGTCACTAGAAAATGAACACTTCCTTGAAGTTAGAGACCTCATAAACTACAACCCAGTCTATAAATTCCCCTTTCTAAACAAACTAGTTGAGAAGTTAGGGAAAGAAATCTCCAGTACTACCTGTTGCTCACCAGTACATAGAATTCTTCTAGGTCACACATGAGGCCAGGGATTAATGCAGACAGTACCTGTTGCTCTCGTTGGCAGGGCTGGCTAGCTCTAGGCACCAACAAACCAAGCACATGCTTGGGGTGGAACATTTTCAGGGGCGGCATTCCTGCCGTCTTTTTTTTCTCCTTCTGGTGGCAAAAGCCTAGAGCCAGCCCTGGCAGCAGCAGTGCATCATGCACAGGGGCTCCCTGGGGCCACTGCGGTTTGCGCCGTGGGGGAGCAGCACCCGCACCTTGTGGCTGGGCTGGGCAGGCTCCGAATGGGGGAAATTCGGGCTGGGGGCTGCCTAGCAGGGTACATAGAGCTGCCTGCAGGTGCTGCAGGGCGGCTGCCCCCCAGTGCCTCCGCGGGGGCTGAGCAAAGCGGCCTGAACTGCCCAGAGACTGCATCAGGGCAGCCAGAATCAGCAGCAGCAGGGTCCGCTATCCTGCTCTCCGGGGCTCCGCTCCCTCTGGGGCTACCCTGCCCTGGCTCCTCAGCCCCCTTCCGGGGCAGTCCCCTGGCTCTGCCATCCCGGGTCCCGGCTGGTCCTGGAGGTGGGAGACCTGACTGGAGGACCCTTGGCTGAGGCACGGCCTGGGAGCCCTGCTGCTTATCCCAACCCTGCCAGCATTGGACCGGCTGGAGGCGAGGGGGGAGCCCAGTGCTGGGGCAGCAGGGGGTACGGGTGGGATGGGTGGGTGGGTGAAGAGAGAGCCCAGGGCTGGGGTGGCAGGGGGTGCTGGTGGGATTGGGAGGGGAGAAGAGAGAGCCCAGGGCTGGGGCGGCAGGGGGTGTGAGTGGGGGAGGGCACTGGTGGTGAGGGGGGTGAGAGGGCAGCCCAGGGCTGGGGTGGGGGCAGCCAAAAATTTTTTTGCTTGGGGTGGCAAAAAACCTAGAGCTGGCCCTGATTGTTGGTGAATTCTCTCTGTCTGTAGAAAAAGGAAATGTATCCAGACTCATTCTGCTGGACTTCTCTGTGACATTTGATACTACAGATCCCCAAATTGTTCCTGTCCCATCTTGAAGGAGCTTCAGGGGTGACCAGAAATACCTTGAAATGGCCTGTGTTCCTTTCTCTCAGATGGGATGGGCAACTGATCTACCACTTCCGAAGTCCTTCTCTGCAGAGTCCCACAGGCTCTATCTTCACCACTATATCATTTAACTTCTACATGAAGCCATGGAGAGAACTGATGAGACAACACAGCGGTACACAAATGACACTCAACACTATATCTTCTTTACAGACTTACTCCTAGCTCACTCCTCTGCAGAGGATAAGCACATGGCCGACAAACCAACTGAATACTGCTTATGTCTTCCTTGTTCATATTAAACCTGCTGCTGTTCATTTCATTTTTGTATTGTGTGAAAGGGTAAATAACACTGCTCTATTCACTTTTTCCATACATTTCATGATTTTATGGACTGCTATCATATCCTCCCTTAGTTGTCCTTTTTCTAAGCTGAACAGCCCTAATCTTTTTAGACTTTCCTCATATGGAAGCCATTCCATACCCTTGATCATCTTTTGTTGTCCCTTTCTCTGAACCTTTTCCAGTCCACTGTATCCTTTTTGAGGTGGGGAGACTTAACTGGACACAGTATTCAAGGTATTGGTGCACCATAGCTTTATATGGTGGCATTAAGATATTTTTGGTCTTATTTTCTATCCCTTTTCCTAACAGTCCCCAACATGCTGTTAGCCGTTTTGACCTGTGTTGCACACTGAGCAGAAGTTTTCATAGAACTATCCATGGTGAGTCCAACATCTCTTTCTTGGGTGGTAACAGGTAATTTATAACTCATTGTATATGTATTATTGGGATTATTTTTTCCAATGTGCATTACTTTGGACATATCAACAGTGAATTTCTTCTGCCATTTTGCTGCTTAGTCACCAGGTTTTGTGAGATCCCTTTGTAACTCATCACAGTCTGCTTTGGACTTACTTATCTTGAGTAATTTTGTATCATTTGCAAACTTTGCCACTTTGCTGTCCACTCCCTTTTTCCAGATCATTAACGAATATGTTGTAGCAGAGGTCCCAATACCGATCCTTGGGGCACCTCTCTCCATTGTGAAAACTGACCATTTATTCTTACTCTTTGTTTCCTATCTCTCCACCAGGTACTGATCCATGAAGGCCCTTCTCTCTTATCCTATGGTTGCTTAGTTTCCTTAAGAGCCTTTGGTGAGGGACCTTGTCAAAAGCTTTCCAAAAATCCGAGTGCACTATATTGACTGAATCACCCTTATTAGCATGCTTGTTGACTCCCTCAAAGAATTCTAATAGATTGGTGAGACATGAATTCCTTTTACAAAAGTTATGTTGACTCTTCTTGAACAAATTGTGTTTGTGTCTGATAATTCTGTTCTTGCCTATAGTTTCTACCAATTTGCCCATTACTGAAGTTAGGCATACCGGCCTGAAATTGCCAGGTTCTCCTCTGGAGCCCTTTCAGAAGTCAGCATTGCATTAGTTACCTCCCAGTCATCTGGTATAAAGGTTGATTTCAGTCTATGCAACTATTGTGGAATTTGTATTGCTCCAGTGATTTAATGGTGCTGCTATTCTGTAATAGTCACTCTTGGAGGACCCTTAATGTTCTAAGTCTCTCTGGGGCTGATAGTTATAGATTTAATTTCTTTTTCAGTGTCAAACCATCTGTTTAGGTAATCACGTGACCTGAATTGCTGTGGTATCTATGCACCACACAAACATTAATGTTTTTATCCTCAGCACAGCCTTGTGAATTAGATTTTACAGATGAGGAACTGAGGAAAACTGTGGACCAGCCAAGGTCTGAGCCCAGAGCAGCCAAGTCTTAGTCCAGTGTCTTAACCAAAAGACCATCCTTCCCTGATGCTATACCTTACTCACAAAGCAGGTGGCAGATCAAATACTGCAGCTCACTAGGCTGTTGTCCAGTATCTAATATCTGATGGACTGATCCTGTGGAAATCACGCCATGTTAATAAAGATAATGGGTGCTTTGACTTTCGCATACTGATTCAAGAGGCCTTTTAAATGGCTGACAAACTCCCTCCCTGCTCCTTGTGAGTGTATAAAGCAAGCCCTTGCTACAAAATAATTGCTGGCTGAAATTTACAGTTCTTTACCTTTGGTGACCAACTGCTTGTCTCTTTTCTATTCGGATATTGCAATCCAGCAAGAGTGCAGGGAAGTGTGTCTGTTCTGCACTCACTTTCCCTGTTGCTTCCCTCTTTGGCCTCCCACCCCCTCCAGTTTCTTGTCCAGTATCACAAATCAATCCCCATCCATTTTATTGTGCAGCTTTTGTTTTCCAATCAGTGCCTCCTTTCAAACACTATTGGTGTTACATGCATATGTAATCTATGCATTTGCTTACGTGTTCAATAATAACTACTTTATCTCAATAGTCATAAATCCCTGTCAATATGCATATAAAATACATGTTCCTTATATTATTTTATAAATGCCTTTATGAATGGCAAAGTTGTCCCCGTTCTGCTCACCCACTGGAAGAACTCCCTTTTCAGAATCTCTGGGTGGGTGGGATTTCAGTAGTGCTCAGCACTGGCCTAATTCTGCTACTACTGAAATCAGAGCAGAGTTGGGCCAGCAATGAGTGTGTTTGAAAATCTCATCCTTTGTAAACAGTTTAGATACTCACATTGGAAATCCATTATAGCAATTGTAAGACCCGCTTTAGCATATTTGCAAATGGGCTGATATTCACTCGAGTATCAAGATGGGGTTTTTTTGCATTTCTTTATACTACACCTCATGAATGTACTTTAAAGGGGCATTTGTGCTACATTTCCATCTGTAGGCTTCCCATCTGCATTGTCATCTCATCAGTATATTGATACTGAAAATGTTCCAACATCCCTCACAATGACAGCATCACTGCCTGGCTCAAATATCTACAAGATAATGGACAACACTCAGATCCCCACTCCAAACACATTGCCAAACTCATCCATTTCATCCTCACTCATATGAATTTTACATTCAACAACAAACACTTTGTCTAAACCATGGGAAGAACCATGGGTGCTATGATGGCTCCCCAATATGCCAACCTCTTCACAGGCAAACTTGAGGAAGAATTTCTAGACAAATACGCTATGAAACCAATGGTATAGCTGAGATAAATTGATGATATTTTCATCCTCTGGATAGATGACTTAAACTCCCGCATAAATTTCCACCACAACTTTAACAACCACCACCCAGCCATCAAACTCTCTCCAGAAAACTCTTGACCAGCATCAACTTTGTGGACACCATGATCAGCTTCAGTAATAGAACCCTACTGTCAACTATCTACAAGAAACACACAGTTCACCACATTTACCTTCACAGATCCCCAAACATACCAAGAAATCTGTTATCTATAGCCATGCACTCAGATACAACAGAATATACTCTGAGGAGAAAGTCCAGAATGTACAGCATAACACACTTCATAGAATCATAGAATATCAGGGTTGGAAGGGACATCAGGAGGTCATCTAGTCCAACACCCTGCTCAAAGCAGGACCAATCCCTAGACAGATTTTTGGCCCAGATCCCTAAATGGCCCCCTCAAGGATTGAACTCACAACCCTGGTTTAGCAGGCCAATGCTCAAACCAGGTCTAATATCATGGCATAGCAAAGCATAGTCTCGTTCATCCAGCGTAAGCAAAGACAGCCATAAATGGATATAAATGTACCAAAACACCAATCAACTGTAAGCCAAGTAATTCTACAATGCTGATGAGGCCTAATGAGATACAACACGTAGCTATAAATCTGCATGACTACAAATTAGATTGAACTTGGAATTCAAATCCAAACGGATCCCAAATTCTGTCAGGAAGTGAAGGTGAGTAATTAAAATATCCAGATCTGAATTCAGCCCTCTCATTTTGGTTCTTGATAATTGTTGCAGGTCATTGCTGCAGGTTTTGTCTCTTGTTATGGCAGGGTTTGGTGCTGCTTTGAGTTGGTGGGTCCTGGTCTGTGGCAAGCTTGCTTCTGATGATGAGCTTGGTGTGGTGGGAGGGTGGGTTTGTTTTGAAGGCCAGAAGAGGGAATTGGGAAAGATTTATTTCAGGATGTGGTCCTCACTGAGTATGGGTTGTAATTGCTTAATGATACCTTGTATGGGTGCCAGTGTGGGGTGATATAACTAGGAACACTCTACCACAGAAATAGTTCATATTATGGAACAGGTCACCAGAATACCCTGAGAACCTACTTCAATATGGAAAAAAAAAAACAACTCAAAAAAACCCATTTGACCACATACCCCTAGTTATAACCTATCACCCCACACTGTAATCAACTAACCCTTGCTTTTTGTCCTATGACTGCAGAGATATTAACAGGCCACTTCACCTTACTATATGAATATGTGTTAACTACTTACACTAAACAATCTGTTCCACCTTCTATTTAGCTGTGACATTCTGAGTACGTTTCCCAGCCCTGAAGAAGAGCTCTGTATAGTTCAACAGCTTGTCTCTTTCACCAACAGAAGTTGGTCTAATAAATGAGAGTAACTTATCCACCCTGGTCCTCCGGCCATGGTCAATCTTGTGCCTAACACAATCTTTCCTTGCTATCAACAGCTCAATAAAAAAAATCAAGGAAGGACACATATATTAGGTATACTTCTAACTAAATGACTATAATGGCAGCAATATTCTGCATGGCAGTGAAAATGCAGAGTACTTGGGCTTTGAACATGTCCAATCATTTTGTGGCAGTTTTTTCTTTAATGATGCGTAACATGGAATATCTGCTGTAGCAAAGTTCACACCTTTGCTGAAAGTTAATGATTAAAAATAAAAGAAGAGAGGCAGTAGTTCATATTGGGATTTACCCCATTATTTTTTCCTCTGTTATATTTGGGTATTTACTTTTGAAATCATGATTCAGTTGGAAGGTTAGGGTCTGGTTCAAAGTTTCTTGTCGCTTTTAAAATTTGATGGGTCTACAATATTCAAGGAGAGTAAATTCAAAGAAGAGATAACCAATAATCAGAATGGGATTTTACAGATTTATAATAAAAATGTATTTCAGCTATTTTTATTTAAGTTGCAAAATGCACAATAAAAGCTGGCTCAATGTAAGCGGAAAACTTTAAGGAAATAGTCATTTAAAAAAACGAATGAGACTGAGGTTAAATAGTTTATGTATTTAAAAACTATATGATTTTATCACTTTGGGGAAAATAGTGAAATTATTTTAAAATTAACAAGATTTTTCCTAACTACGGGCTGCGCATTTCCTATAGAATTTACCATTGAGCATAAAGTCTTTAAACACTGCAAATCTTCCCAAAGAATATCACACACTGGACTTTGATACCCAACCCTTGTAAGCTGGAAGTTCTCAGAAGGAATTACTTTTGGTTTGGAAAGAGCTTGGTGTTATCGCACTCACAGGAGGATCAAATATTTATAATATTGAAGGAGGCTAGAATTACTTATATTTATACAGACATGCTCAACTTAGACATTTTCTCAGAGAAACATTTTATTTCCAGAACACTCCATGAAACAGGATTTAATCAGTTAACGAATCAGCTCTTAGAGGTAGAAGCAGTTAATAAAAACATGACCAATCTGTATTCATTTCTTCTTAGCAAGCATGAAGGACTGCATTGAAGAAAGTAAAGGCTAAATGGAAAAAGGATTTTAATGTAGAATATTCTGAGCCCAAATGCAGCAAATTATGGTGACAAGTACACAAAAGGCAAGATAAAGATTAGTGCTTTTGCCGTGTACTAATGGACTGCTGGGAAGTTCAAAAATTGGAAAAAGTGGAAAATCAACATACATGTGGAAACCCATTGATTGAAATTCATCCCCGTGCAAAGGGTCCACAAAAGGCCTGTGCTCCACTTAATTCCCACTAATTCCCAATAGTCATTATGTTGGCTCTCTTCACAAGACTAAAGTTCACTTTTTGTTAATTAACAAGTATGGCCTCTATCCTGCAAAGACTTATGTGCAAGAGTTCCATCAGAAGTACACCAAGACACCTTAGTCATGCAACTACTTTCAATGAAATCAGGGGGGAACTGCTTGGTAGATTAAGGCCTTGTCTACACTACAAAGTTTTGTTCACAAAAGTTATGCCGCTTTAATTAAAGCACTTTAATTAAAACTGCTGTTGCATGCTAGCTCCTTGTGTAGGCAGAGTACATCCACACTAACAGGTCTTGCATGAACACAGAGAGCAGTGCATTGTAGTACCTATCCCATTCTGCAATTGGCTGCAGGGGTGCTTTGGGAAGAGTTTGCAATGCCTCATGGGGCAGGTAGAGTGTCACATGATACAGGTTTCTCAAAACCATTGTTTCAGGGGCACCCTAGTAGATTGTCAGTCACTTTTCAACTGAAGTGTAGGGAGGGGAGAGGAGAGTGGTGTGTCTGGAGCAGGGGAGACAGCAGACTTACTGACCTATCCTGAGACAGAGGGAGGGGCACACCCCCACCATGTCAGCCTGTACCATAGCACAGCAGTCTCTCCTGAAGCAGCCAGCTCTGCCTGCCTGCCTATGGTTCTATGATTCCCTCAGAACATAGGGTTGCCAACTTTCTACTTGAACAAAACTGAACACCCCTGCCCTGCCCACTGCCCCACCCCTCTTCCGAGGCCCTGTCCATGCCCCAACCTCACTCACTCCACACACTCTCGTCACTCACTCTCTTCACCATCACTCACTCACTCATTCATTTTCACCAGGCTGGCTCACGGAGCTGGAGTGCAGGAGGGGATGAGGGCTCCAGCTGGGGATGTGGGAACTGGGGTGAGGCCAGGGATGAGGGGTTTGGGATATAGGAGGGGGCTCTGGGCTGGGGGGTGGAGTCAAGGTGTTCAGAGTATGGGAGGGGGCTCTGGGCTGAGACAGAGGGCTGGGGTATGGGAGGAGGTATGGGCTCTGGGCTGGGGGTATGGGTTCTGGGGTGGGGCCATAAATGAGGGGCTTGGGGTGTAGGACGGGGGTTGGGGTGTGTGGGGGGTTGTGGGCTCTGGCTGGGGGTGCGAGCTTTGACGTGGGGCTGGGGATGAGGGATTTGGGGTGCAGGAGGGGGCTCTGGGCTGGGGCTGATGGGTTCAGAATGCAGGTGGGTGGGAGGGCTCTGGCTGGGGGTGAAGACTCTGGGGTGGTGTGGGGTTGGGGATGAGGGGTTTGGCATAGGAGGGTGCTCTGGGGTAGGAGGGTGGGAGGGGATCAGAGCTGGAGCAGGGGGTTGGGGCATGGAGGGGGAGTGAGGGCTCTGGCAGGGGGTGCAGGCTCTGGGGTGGGTCTGGGGATGAGGGGTTTGGGGTGCAGGACGATGCTCTGGACTGGGATTGAGGGGTTCAGAGGGCAGGAGGGGGATCAGGGCTGGAGTAGGAGGGTAGGGGGGACTCCTGCTGGGGGTGCAGGCTCTGGAGTGAGGCTGGGGATATAGGGTTTGGGGTGCAGGAGGGTGCTCTGGGCTGGGATTGAGGGGTTTGGAGGGTGGGAGTGGGATCAGGGCTGGGGCTGGGGCAGGGGGTCAGAGGTACAAGCTGCAGGTGGTGCTTACCTCAAGCAGCTCCTGGAAGCAGCGGTATGTCTCCTCTCCAGCTCCTATGTGGAGGTTCAGCCAGGTGGCTCTGCATGCTGTCCCATCCACAGGCGCTGCTCCTGCAGCTCCCATTGGCCAGGAGGAGCTGGAGGGGGTACATGCCGGCTGCTTCCCAGGAACCGCATGGTGCAGAGGCTAGCAGGGAGCCTGCCAGCCCCACTGCATGGCTTCACCAACCAGACAGTCAATGGCCCCATCAGTATTGCTGACCGGAGCTGCCAGGACATCTGGTCACCCTACCTCCAAGTTCTCCCACAGCCTCCTCTACTGCTGGGAGCGGCATCCTGAACAACTCTGTGAGCTCTCTGTGCTGAGGAACGTCAAAGAAGCATGTCAGTTGCCCCTCCCCCCTTCCCTGTAGCAGCAGTCTGCCTGTTGCTGTGTTCCTAGTGCAGGGCAGAACAGGAGCATTCCATGCTAATGATTTGCTCTTTTCCCCCCAAAAGGAACAGCTAGTTCAGCTGTCAGATACTCCTCGGAGCTTTGAAGGGGAGGGACGCATGCCTGCAGGGCAGCAAAGATCAAAACAGGCAGCAGAGTGCTCACAGCAGGGATTGTGGGATACTGGTGGAAGCCAGTTATGTCGACAAAACAAACAGCAGTGCCTACACTGATGCTTTGTTACTTTAACTTTGCAACAAAAAGCTTTACGCCTCTTGGGAAGGCAGTTTTATTTTGTCGGCAAAACACCAGAGTTTTGCCGCCAAAAGTAGCTTTGTAGTTTGTACACAGAGGTGAAAGTAAGCCGGTACGGCATACTGTCAAGAGCCAGTGCATCGTACCTTGGCGGCCCGGCTTCCCCAGGCGGCAATTTAAAGGGCCTGGGGCTCCCAGCAGCAGCTAGAGCCCCGAGCCCTTTAAATTGCCACCAGAGCCCTGCTGCCGGAGCCCTGGAATAGCAGCAGGGCTCCAGGGGCTATTTAAAGGACCGGGGGCTCCTGCTCCCTCTATGGTCCTGGCCCTTTAAACCGCTGCTGGAGCCCCCAGCTGCCGTTGCTACCCCATGGCTCTGGTGGCTATTTAAAGGGCTGGGGCCATAGCAGCGGCCAAGCCCTGGGCCCTTTAAACTGTTGCTGGAGCCCCCAGCTGCCGCTGCTACCCCTGCAGAGGAGGGGAGGGCACTTACTGGTACAGGGTGGGCTGGGGGGGACCAGAGCCAGCCCCAACCCAGCCCTGTACCGCTAAGTCCCTATTTCTTTCACCCCTGTTTGTAAACTTCCCCTGTTTTGCTGGCAAAAGGCAGCTTTTGCCGACAAACCTTTGTAGTGTAGACAAGGCCTCAGTGTTGTAGAATGAAGCTCATTCATTTATTGGCCACATGACAGACTTGTTGTCAGAGACTGAGATGTGGGCAATCATGCTCAGTGGTTGGAGTAGAAGCCATGCCTAGTGGTTAGAGCAGGAGTTGGTAGCCAGGAATAGGAACCCAGAGACAGAAGCCAGATGCTAGAGCAGAGTCAAAAGTCAGGAATCAGAGCCATGGGTCAGAGATGGGTAAGCTGGAGTGAGGCAAGGCAGGGACCAAAGCAGGAATAGGGCTAGGAACAAGTATGCACAAGAGCTGTTGCAGCCATGGGCAAATGCTTTGAGCAACCGACAAACTGCAGCTGGCTTAAGTACTGGTCTGCTGACTCTTCCCACCAATCAGGCAGGGCAGCTAATCAGGCAGCCTACTACAGGCAGCTGCACTTGTTAGGTTGCCTGGAGACTGGCTTTGCTGCAGGCCCTAATTCCTACTACTTCTAAAGCAGGGTTTATATAATTCTCATTTTACAGATGTGAAACTGAATGATGGGGGAAGTAAGCCAAATATTTTCTGCCTTTTTCTTTATAAAATGTGCATCATATTAGCTAAGTTAGAATACCAATACCAAGTTAGAATACCAAAAGAAAGAAACCAGTCAACGGAGAGCACGGCAACATATTAATATGATTATAAGGCAGTGTAGAAGTGCACTTTCTCATTTGAAACTCATGCTAAATAATACCATTGAGTGCAACTTGGGGAAACTAGCAAAAAGGAAAATGTCTATCAGTTTTTCTTTTGTTCTTTTAAGATCCTGTTCAAGGAAAGACTGAGCCAGCAGGTTCACCAAAAGGCTATTGAGTATTTACTGGAACATATTATGCAGGGTGGATTTTTTCTGGCCAGTTGCCATTTTTTTTTTTAATGTTGCTTCTGGTTGGCATTTTAGCCAAGCAGAGAACACTTGTTTTAAGGACACATTACATAGTTTTAGTATTTTCTTCATGACATTTTTTCCCCCTCTAAAACATGAACTATCGTTATTGCTACTTAGTACAGATTGGCAAAATTCAAAACCAAGATGTGAACTCCCTCTTTTCTGAACTTTGGTGACGTTTGCATCCAGACTAGCATCCAGACTTTGTGGTTTGGTCTCATTTCTCCTTTTTTAGGAATATTTGTTCATACTTTTTTGTTTCTTCTGTAATCTGATTGGTTACTTTAAATTCTGTCAACATTACAGGTTAGACAAGCTACAGCTTCTGTGTCTATGTGTGAACACATATGAGGATAGAAGAAACCCATAAGGCACAACACACCAAAATAGGATATCTTTTGACCTTAAGAATGTTAGGAAAGTCCTGAGATGGGGTTGGAGATGTGTAGGAATAAAAGATATAGGAAACACAGTGGAAAGGATTAAAACAACAGCACTATGCTCTGTGGTTTGAGTAAAAACTCCAATTCTTAAGTCTAAAGTAAATTTTAAATGATAATTTTTTTGTAATTGTCTTCCTAAAGGTTGAAATTATGAAAGGCTAAAATGAATCAAAGTGGGATTTTTAAAATTAAAATATATGTTTGTTTTAAAATATTGGAGGCTGCCTATCTATAGTCTTGAATATTTGGTGGCTTTTAAATCTAAGAATCCCAATTCTTATCTCCTGTACAGTAGGGAGTCTGCCTGAAGTTTCAATATTAATTTGAATATCTTTATCACTGCTGATACAAGGCAGGATTCTGATCTTGGTTACGCTGGTATAACCAAACAATGGAGTTACTCCTGTTTTACATCAGTGTAAGTCAGAATCTCGCACACCTATAAATTCAATTAGCATATATGTATTGTGAGCTAAACTCTCTGCTGCCTCCAATGGAGTTACATCAAAGAGAATTTAGCTTGTATATTTTAGAGGGAATATACTTTGGCCTGAAAAATGGTAACTTTAATTATATAAAAAAGATAATGTGCCTTTACACCATACCAGTGATTCTTAAGGCAAACTCGCACTGGAGAATCTTGAAAACGTCTCTCACAGGGTATCTATGGAATTCCTGTCATTTATATTCAACTAATTCAGACTGTGGTCTTAAAATTGGCTTCCTTCAATTGAGTTTTGTTATGCACTTGGCATGCTGTGACACTCAAACCTCCCATCTGCAGCCTGCACCTGCACTGCACAATATTTAACTCAAATAACTCTGAACGTCCTGGACCATTAAGGTGTCTTTAGGTTCACAGCTTGCAGTCTAGGTCATTCGTTGCCATATGAAAGAGATTTACGTGCACTAAATGGTGTAGATTTCCAGTTTCCGCAAATTTTCTTTTGTTCTTTGAAAAAGAGCATACAGTGTGGGATGTGAAGGGCAGTGCATATTATTTGTGGTTAGGACTAAAAATATCAGATTTTGGGTTCTTTCCTTTTTGCTGTATGTCAATGGGTTATATTTATTCCTTTATGCAAAGCACACGTCAGTTCTATAGACTATTGAGACTTTTTCCATTTTTGTTTACAAGATTGTTCACATAAATTAAATCCTATCCTCACTCCTGTAACTCTGGCATGGTTCTGCAGGGGAGCATGGTTCCAGGAAACCATGCACCCCCTGCACGCCAGAGAGTATATCCTCTCCTGCTGATGGGAAGGTTAGGAGCACAGTGGGCTAGAGGGAGAGCAGAGGGTGCCCAGAGACTCCAAAATGACATGGAACCAGTAGCCATTCATCCTGGTTCTGCCTCCCTGCCCTCGCTGATCTCATTGGTAGATTGTCTGCTTACTCAGGCTGTGCACAGGAGACTGGATTTGACTCCATAAATCAGAAGATAGCTATGATCATAGGAATTTCCAGTGGACTATGTACAGTATTTCTAACTCCAAGCATTCAAATATCATGAGTCAGGCACTAAGAATCATGAGAGTGGCCTTAAAAATAATGAGATTTAAAAATAATTATATATATTGGGTTCCTTTGGTTTGCTTTCTGGCTTTGAGCCTTTGGGTACATTCTCATCATATCTTCAATTTTCCCCTGCGACCATGAAGACTTTTATTTAAAAATGAAAGCTGAACTTCTCACTTAATCACTTGACTCCAGAAGGTGGGGCTTTGAGAAGAACGTCAAATATTGCAAGACTTGGGATAAAATTGAGATAGTTGAGAACGGTGCATATAGTCTGGTATCCTGCATTGGATAGTGGTCTACAGTCAGTCTTTCAGAGGGAGGTGTACCCGTACTCTAACTCCAATTTTCATTCCTTCAGCAAGTAACATTTAAGTGTATAGTAGGTTGAGAATTTCACAAGGAACTGAGTGCTATGACATCACCAACTTTATTAATCAGTATAGCTGAGAGACTAATTGATTTTTCAGTTCAGAGGTAAAATAAAAAAATCTGAAAAAATATTGGTTAATTTCATACCTGAACTGATTTTTGTTTTGTTTTGTTTTTTGTTTCGGTCCCAAAATGTTGTTTGGGTCAAACAAAATGTTTCCAATGGCATTTTGAAATGATATTTCAAAGCAAAACATCGTTTTGATTTTTTGGAAAACAAAATCCCTCATTTTTATTCAGCTGACACTATTCTCTGAATTTGACCTGAATTCATGAATAGTTTTGGTCACCTCAAAACTACAACTTTCAGCAAATTTACTATTTGACCAAAAAAATTCACTCAGCTTTATTGCTCAGCCTTCATGATGGGTCAAATCCTATTCCATGATCTTCTAGGAGCACAGGAGATCCAACAGGTTTTAGAACTGGAGTAATACTGGAGCAAGTGGCTTGCTGCGGGAATTTACTATGAAGCTGTACTCTCTGGGGGTTCCATTCATCCTGGCATGCAGGAAATTTTGGGGAAAAAGGAAATCTAACCAGTGGAATTGCAGATCCACTGGCCACATCTCAGTGGGAGGAGGGAGGCTCGTGGAGCAGCTGTGAAAGCTAAGGCTTAGGGTTGTAGTGTCTAGTTGCGGAGTGTCTGTGTGGCTCCACAGACTGGCTGGGAGAGGATTCTGTCTCCTCTCAGAACCACCACACCCTGCACATAGCTCATTTGTTTGGCTTGTCTACATGGATAAGATTTGGCCTAAGGCATCAGTTTGTTCATAGGTGTGGGTGCTCTAACTCCAAAGAACTCTCAAGATGCTGCTACTTTTTGATTGCTAGTAAAGGATAAAACACTGCCATCAATTAATAACAAGTATAAATGTGTCATAAAGATCTTTGCTGACAACAACAAAAAAGGATATTTGATGTGATCTAACACAGGTCTGGGAGCTAGAAACTCTTAAGTTCTTGGCCTGGCTTTGACCTTGGTTCTCACTTTGTCCTTGGGCAACTCACATAACCTCTCTGTGCTTCCATTTACCTGCCCATAAAACAGGGCTAACAAAATTACTTTACCTACTTTAGAGAAGTGAGGATTAATTAGTTATTGATTATAAAAAGGCCTAAAAGCACTAAATGCTGAGTATTATCATCATTTGTTAACATTTTAATATTCAGGATCTTCCATACACTATAAAGGGAAAATAACATTTAGGATTCACGTCTCTGGTCAATACTAAACAGACTGAAGTAAAGTAATGGGTTTGGGTGAATGAGAGGGAAGAGTTTCACAAAGGAACTTTTAGACCCACACATTCTAATATACTTTAGAAATGCTTTCAATAAAATAATAATTCAGCAAATCCATATCAACTCAGAGGAATCATAAATTGTGATAAATGAGTTACAGGGTCAACAGGAGACAAAGAAGTATATTAAGATACAGATGCTCAGTATTTCAACAATTCCAGTGTCTGTCTAGAGACTGAAGACAGTAAGAAAAATATGAGAAGCATAGATATTAGCATAAATGAGCAGAAAAACCAACCCAATAGCATGACAGTAAATCCACTAAAGCTCTGGGAAGCTCAGTTTGAGGCAAGAATGTAAGGCCCTCAAACCAAGCAGACCAAGCAAAGAATCGGTGCTCAGAAGCGTTCTCAGCTGCAGGAGGCAAAATGCCAGCCACATTACTAATACAGCCTCCTTAGCCAGCTGATTTCTTTGGCAGCACTGGTGTCAGCTATGTCAGAGAAAGCTTAATGAGAGCAAAGAAGAAGGAATAGTAGGAAATTCCTTTAGGTAAGGCAAGGCTTTCAATATCCACAACTGTCCAGACCATGCAAAGCTCAGAAGGTTGCTGATGGGTTAGAAAGTCACAGATTCTGGCTCTGTGGGACTGTGTTGCCAACTCTTATGATTTTGTCATGAGTCTCATGATAACTATTGTTTTCCTTAAAGCCCCAGTTACTGGAGTCAAAAGGCTATGTGATGATTTCAGCCTTCACTCTTAAAGAAAAAGTCAGTTTCTAGCCCTTGTTGCTGTGGCAAAAGCTTCAGAATGTGACCCCAGTGCACCCTAAAGGCTCAAAAAGCAGAATGCAAATACAAAGAACACCAAATCTATTATTTTTAAATAATCCCATGTTTTGAAAGCCAATCTCGTGATTTTTGAATGTTTGGGGTTGGCAATACAGCACTGCTCTTTTCTTCAGAAAAGATGGCCTCCTGTGGAAGCTCTGTGTAGAGTGGAAACAAAGAGCCACGCTTTGGAGAGCTGCAGGGTCCACAACAAAATAAAGAGCTTGTGTAGAGACCCAGAGCATCCAAATCTTTGAAGTTTAAACCTGCACCACTGACCACAGGGCACTCCGGAGTTTTGTGGTACAACCAGCAAACAGGGCCAGGGCTCAGCAACACAGTACATTCTCTGGTCGTTCTCCATTTAAAATTATAAAGTGAGTTTGGAGTGATGAGGTAAGCTCCTGTCATCTATGGCAAGGTTTTGAACACTTGGTAACTATTTTTAACAACTCAGAAGGATTTTAATGCTTGTCTCTGGATGATTGGCCTGCCATCTGGCAGATTACCAGAGAAATCCAAATATTCTATGTCAGCAATTTGCTTCTACTTCCCCATCAATAATAATAACCTGGAGGTAAATGTTTGGGGTATTTCAGTCCTCACTCTGACTTCAGTTACCGAGTTGTTAGCCAAGGAGAGGGAGGAGACCAACAACAACTTTGGGCTGTGGCTCCTTTAACAGTTCTTCGGCTGATTCCAGTCTCGTCCCTATATCACCTGAGAGAGAATTCCTATCCTCCAATTAGCAGGCCTGTAGAGTCTCTGAACACTTATCAGAGGGGTAGCCATGTTAGTCTGTATCAGTAAAAACAACGCAGAGTTCTTGTGGCACGTGAGAGACTAACGAATTTATTTGGGCATAAGCGCCCATGAAAGCTTATACCCAAATAAATTTGTTAGTATCTCAGGTACCACAGGGACGCCTCGTTGTTTTTTCTGAACACTTAAAAACTCAGACAAAAGAACTGAATCTCATTTACAGTAATGCCACTTAACACCTCTCTGGCAATTGCTTACACTTTAAGGCTCCTTTACACTGACAAAGTGATGTAAAATGGCCTTAATAGGGCTTGTTTTCATGTACAGCACTACCATGGTGCAGCTATGCCACTGTAGCACTTTAGTGAAGATGCTACTATGCCAACGAGAGAGCTTCCTGTCTACACAGGGGGGTTAGGTTGGTATAACTACATCACTCAGGGGTGCGCATTGTTCAGACCCTGAGCAATGTATTTATGCCAATATAGGTCTATAGTGTAGACCTGGCCTCAATATAAGAAAGAATTAGGCCCAAAGGGTTTAAAGATAGGAAGGCCACTACAGAATTCACTTGCAGAGCCCTGCTATCAATACAGACATTTCCACAACTACAGTTATAGATTTCAGAGCTTCATTTCAGTCTTTAAATGCATACTTTTAAAAACTGAAAATAACAGGCCAGATTCTTCACTGCACTACAGTCTTTTGGTGGCTGCTTTGGTGGCATAAAGGAGTTATAAATCCAATGGACTCAGCCAGCTGAGGATTCCCCGAATCCCTCAGTTGTGCAGAGCCAACTATCAGCTCCTTTGACCCAGCCATCACCACTGCAGAGGCACATACTGTTCTTTTGGGCACTCCTTCTCTCAGCTACATTTAAAATTTATTAGGTGCAGCTGAGAATTTCATCCAAAGCTTTAAAAATTTCATATAGAACCAGGGGACATGCACTCCTCAACAAGTCAATCCCTCATCCATATGAATTTCCACTTGGCTTTGAGTGTGTATGTGAGTATTTGTGGGTCTTGCAATGCAAGGCCTTGTAAGACCTATGTGCCCCTTGCACTTTTAAAGTGGCTTCACTTGCAAAAAGAGAAGCAGAATAGTCTTCTCCTTTAATCCCAGTTTCCTCTTCTGCAAAGTAGGAATAATATTAGACTTCTGAACCACACAGGAAGCTTGTGAGACATGAGTGTGTTTGCAAAACATTTTGTGATACTTTAGTACACAATCCAAAATGTTCACTAATTTATTATTCTTGTGAAATACATATATATCTGTGGAGAGAAGCTTGGATGCTTTCAGTGTTTCCATGATCTCTCATGAGAGTATAGATATTTTATTGAGCTAAAATATGTGCAGTAGTTGTGCAGTATAATTAAAATGGATTTTCAGTTTAGATTCCTAGCCCCTATCTCAGTTGCTAAAGCTGTTATCAATTTAACACCTTTTAGTGGTCTCATGCCATAAACAAAATTGGTTCAGTTAGATTTGAGTTATGCATTAAAACTCTTTCCCCTATACATATCACTCTCTCACTTTTGAACATAGATAACTCAGCAATAAGGCAGCCTCAACAAACTTGGCTTGTTTGATAGTGCTTGAATTTCAAAAAGATCTAAGACAAATTTGAAGAAAATTAATTGAGTCATTTTAAAATTATGTGGCCAAATTATCTGGAATTCCATGCTTTGTTTTTGGCAATGGGGTGGATAGGCCAATGGAGGTTTAATGAGCCTGATGCCATTGAAGAAAATGGCATTAATGCCATCCACTTCAGTGGTGCAGAATCTTGCCCCATTTCTTAAAGCATAAACACAAGAGAGCAGTTAATCTTAATTCTGCATTTCCTGACTTCGGAGTGCTTGGTTTTTCAATATTGTGTGGTCATGTCTGGTTATGTGTTAGTACCTACAGGCACATCTATGATGACATAAAAATGGTAGTTTGTATGATATGAGAGAGATTAACATAGTGCCGGTATCTACATATACATAAGATATTCATTCCCTGTTTTTTCACTACTGGCAGTTCTTGAAACATGACATTTTTATATCCAACATTTTTTTCTTTCCTGTTTGGTCTATTTCAAGCCTATGTGGAGGGGCTTGTGGCAGTTATGAAATTGTTTGTATGTCTTTGAGGGAAAAGTAACTGTCATTCCATGGTTGCTAATCTGCCTTATTTCCTCAGCCTGAGTCAAAATTTTTTTGGTAGCATTTGATTATAAATGATGAGTGCAAAAGGAGCTCTGGCTTCTTACCGCTGTCATTCTTTGTTAGTTATTCCCAGTGATTTGACCAATAACAGGAAGCAAACTTTTCAAGTGGGACAAGCCACTGTTTGAGATAGTTTGTTGAAAGGCATAATATAAAGTAACAGCACAAAATCTTAACTCACTAGCTTTCAATTTCAAAGTGTATTTGATTTTAGAAGAGGAAAGATGGTCTTGAGAGGACATATAGAGCATTTTCTCCACAGGTAACCTAGGAAACCTAAAGGAAGTCACTTTGGGTTTGTTCCAAAGCTCATTGAAGTCAGTGTGAGTCTTTCTATTGAATTCAATAGGCTTTGGATCTAGCCCTTAATCTAAGTTTCAGTATCCCCATCTCTTTGATGGGGATACCTATCTACCTCATAGGTGTGTTGAACATGTAGATCCTTGTATGGGAGGTACTATAAAAAGAGTATTAGTTATTAATACTGGCTGGTATTTTTAAAGGTAGCTATGGGATTTAAGCACCCAACACCCACTGAAAGTCAAGGGGAACTGGATGTCAGAGATTCTTAAATGACTAACAATCCCAGCCATTGTGTGCAGAATTCTATGCGACAAGTATATAAATACAAATCTATTTTAAGAGACCTTGTAAATAAAATGAAAAACAGTTATTATTTCTTTTTGCATTTTCATAAAGGACCTTGTGGCCCAAGAACCCCTGGAAGCCAACTGGCAGAGGATACAGAGTTACACAGGAGTACAGGCAGGGGTGCTGGAATGGGGGGCGGGCGGCAGTGGGCCATGCCCTCTCCCTTTTTTAACACAGGCATGCAATAGTTTGCGGGAGGTAGGGAGGAGGCACTACTTTGCCCTCCCCCTCCCAATCACAGGCCAGGAGGCTGTGGCCACAAGAAAAGCCCTTGGTAGCTGCATTTGAAAAACACTGGACTAGGACTGGACACCTGAAAGGTGAAAAGCAGGTTTTCTTTCAGGCAAGAAATGTTTATCTGTCTATTTATATGTAAACTAAGTATTGTATGATTCACAATGGTCCTCCATTTACAGTCTGAGATGAATGCTAATGAAAGATTGTGAAATCTTCAAAGAGAGGACGTTTACAGGGAGAAGTGAACCAGTTGAGGAGAGCCTTGTTTTCAAATAAGGACAATGAATTTTGTGGAGTATAACTAAGGGGTACATCCTCATTCCTTCAATCTATGAGGACAAGTGACTGAGGGCTTGGTTTTATGAGAGGGGAATCTCAGCCAAACTGGTTGAAAATGCTGGGAAAAGGTCTTGGGGTAAGCTCTCGTGAATCCATGCACTTTATGTTGCTTGAGTGGTGCAAAGTGAATGGATACCAGAAAACCTGGGCCTTCTTCTTTTTACATGTAATACCTAAGTAAACACAAGTGTACCTGCTGACCTTCAATCTGTCCTTTATTAGCTGGTGAGGGTCTGGTAGGCTTTACCAAAGTGTGTCTCAAGGAGGTAGCTGAAGGAGGAGAAGAAAGTGGATGGGGGATAGGATATTAGCAGAGGGACCTGGCTTGCTTGCTAGCCTAAAAGGGCACATATTCAAGCTAGAGAGCATGTCCAGGCCTCAATGGCTCAAAATTATGATGTAGTTTGTAGAATGAGCTAGTCAGGGGTGCACCTTTTTTTGGTGTATTAAATTATCCAATCCCTGCTGCTCAGAGCCAGGCAAGATGGCTTTGGTGCCACACATCTAGACAGCACCATTCCACTCACTCAGGTAAGCAGTAAAGAAACTCAGTCTGTGCAGCTGGACCCCTGTGCCCATGTGGAGCCCCATGGTCAAAACCTCAGGGAGCAAGTAATTAGATAAGTGAAGTGTCTTCACCCGCTACGGGCAGGATTTGACCTAAACTGGCAAAATGAACGATAGTTGTTTAAATTAAATGTAACTGTAAATATTTCTACTGAGCAGTTTTAGAAGCAAAGCTTACAAATGAAGTCATCTCTGCACTTCCCACCCCATTTTATGATTTGTTTGAAGTGTGTGTACTTAAACAAAGTTGCTTACTTCTGAGAAACTCTTTCCTCTTTCTATAAGTAGACCCATGAAGCAGAAATGATCGCTACATACAACATGATCTCCACACCCTTAAGGTTTTACAGCAGTACCAGTACTTTGGTCTTATTCAATTGTTTACTTATGCAGTAGGTGTGGGACTCTAGTTTTGATAATCATTTATTACCTATTTTTATGGCTGCTCAGGCAGTCTACAATTAGACCTTTAAAGGCAACCAGGAATTATTATTTTTTTTAATTGCCTGTCTTCAGAGTTATGAGCCCAGGCTTGTGAGATGCCCAACATCCTCAATTCTCATTGAATTTGAATGGGAATTGAGAGCATATAGCACATCACAGGGTCAGGTCCCACATGATGACCATCCCAAAGAGCAAAGGAAAGAGAGATTTTCAACTTAGCTTTCATTTCTTTTCAGGTCTGCCAAAGAATCTGGTTAATGGCTCCTCTCAAAAGAAACTTTCCAGAGAGCATTAGGGGAGTAACATCACAGCCACAGTGGAACACAGAGCTACCAGTCACCATATGTGGAGCATGGAGTGAGGTTACGCAGAGGAACAATGGTCCAATGATTAAGCAATTTCTTGGTGCTCAGGAGACCTGGGTTCATTTCCTGGCTCTACCATAAGTTTCCTGTATGACCTTGGGAAAATTACTAAGGGTGGAATGCTCAAAAGGAGAAAGGTATTCCAAGGGAAGGTAGGCATTTCATGCCTTTTGGGCATTCCAACCTTGGTCTGTCTTTGCCTTACCTGTAAAATGGGGATAATAGAACTTCCTGACCTCAAAAGGGTATTGTGAGGATATATAATCGGGGACGTACAAGTACCATAGATTGATTGTAGTGAGCAGATTAATGCTGTTTTTTACTACATTATATGGAATGGTTTTGTAAATTTGAAGACAATAATTATCTCAAAGGGAATGAAATTATAATATTAATATAGCAAAACCAAGCTATGCAGTACTGAAAAAAAATGCCATTTCTGCAATCCCTGAAAGCTGTCTGAATGTTTAATTGGGTTTCGATGAAAGATATGTGTCAAGCATAGTGAATGGAGGAGGAACCAGCCACTCATGACTTCAGCGGACTAGAAAAGGAAAGGTATATTGGAAAACAATGAGATGCATTCTTAACTTTATAGAAGCCCAAATATGGTTTAAATTTTCAGTAAAGATGTGGGCCATTTCTTGCTTTCTCCAAGCCGGCTAACACACCTTTTGTTCTGATTCCGTTGATCTCCATGCCTATTCAGTCTTCCTGATTCCCTGTTTAACTTTCTTTCTGACCCTTTGTGGTGAACTAGATGTCCAGATTCCTCAGGTGGCTTTGAAGATCCTTGCCAAACTGTATCAAAAATTAAAATGTCTCAGTGAATCCTTTTCCTGCAACATTCTGCAGGCAGATGTCTATGACTTATCAAATGATCGTTGCTGACTGATTATTCAGTGTGTTCACTCCAATTACAAACCATCATATATTCAGTCTTAGCTATGTTTCCTGATTGGTTGTCTTCTTCTTTAATTTATGTTTGTCATCATCTTTTAGAGTTGTTATTTTTCTTATGGCTAAATTTTTAAAAAGTCGAGGCCTAGGCTTGTATGCAAACATAATATGTGAGTAATTATATCTGGGACTGTGCATACAATTTTCACACTTGCACATGAAAGTGGGTAAATACAAATGGTGAGGGAAATTCATAAATGGTAATTTGCCCTGGTTTTGGCCTGATTTTTGTACATAAGTGCAGTAAATCTGAGTGCAGGATATATGTTTTACGAGGGGACATCTCCATTTTGAAAAATGGCCCCCTTTGTCCACTTCCAACTCAGACCCAAGGAGAATTATTTTAAATGAGGATGAGCACTTATGAGAGATGAGGAAAAACACCCTTTTACCTGGCTCTCTGGTCCACAGGCAGCATGGCTCTTGCTGATTGTGGAAGCATTGTGTGTGAGGAGGTTTATGAGTCTGGTATCACTAAGGGGGGTGGTTTCTCAGGTTTCTCCCTTACCAGTTTTTACATTCCAGTGAAGCTGAGCTTGCACAACAAAGATGTCAATTACTGTTGCCAGTTGGTTTACTTTTCGTCTTTACGGGGTATTTAGCAAGCAAGGATTTGTTGTTTCCTGCTTTAGTGAGAATAACAAAGCTGAAATAGTAATGCTCCTAATGCAGCTCCATTTATGGAAATGGTCTCCAACGGGTAGAAGTGAGTAGTCCGTTGTTTTGGCTGTAGAGTGGGCGTAGACTCAGAAACGGCAGGCTATGCAGTGCCAGTTACTTCCTTCATCCTTCTTAATGTCTTTTTCACCTCTAGTGCCACCTTCCAATAAGCAGGTCCTGTATCTATATTTCTTTTAATCTACACCTGTGTTTTTTCATTCTGATCTGAGGCAGTGTGGCCTAATGTATATCTCACTAGCTTAGCATTCAGGGTACCTGGGTTCTATGCCTAGCTCTACCACTAGTCTGCTGGGTGACCTTAGGCAAGTCACTTCACTTCCCTGTGCCTCAATTTCCCATCTGTAAAATGCTAATAACACTAACCCCCTTTATAAAGTGCTTTGAGATGTAGTGATGAAGCTCTGTAGCAGAGGTAGTCAGTCATTAGTAGTAGGGCTGTCAAGTGATTAAAAAATTAATTGCACTCTTAAACAATGACAGAATACCATTTATTTAGATGTTTTCTACATTCTCAAATATATTGATTTCAATTACAACACAGAATATAAAGTATGCAGTGTCACTTTCAGGTGACATTACAAATATTTGCACTGTAAAAAACAAAATAAATTGTATTTTTCAGTTCATCTAATAGAAATACTGTAGTGAAATCTCTTTATCATGAAAGTTGAACTGGCAAATGTAGAATTATGTACCAAAAAACCTGCTTTCTATAAAACAATGTAAAACTTTAGAGCCTCTAAGTC
Source organism: Chelonoidis abingdonii (assembly GCF_003597395.2). NCBI lineage: Eukaryota > Metazoa > Chordata > Testudines > Testudinidae > Chelonoidis > Chelonoidis abingdonii. The sequence goes on from NC_133773.1 coordinate 101,684,321, forward strand.
CTACTTTTTGTTCAGCCAGTCGCTCAGACGAACAAGTTTGTTTACATTTGCAGAAGATAATGCTGCCTGCTTCTTGTTTACAATGTCATCTGTAAGTGAGAACAGGTGTTAGTATGACACTGTTGTAGCTGGCGTCACAAGGTATTTACATGCCAAATGTGCTAAAGATTCATATGTCCCTTCATGCTTCAACCACCATTCCAGAGGCTGTGTCCATGCTGATGATGGGTTTTGCTTGATAATCTAAAGCAGTGCAGACCGATACATGTTCATTTTCATCATCTGAGTCAGATGCCATGAGCAGAAGGTTCATTTTCTTTTTTGGTGATTTGGGTTTTGTAGTTTCTGCACTGGAGTGTTGCTCTTTTAAGACTTCTGAAAGCATGCTCAACACCTCATCCCTCTCAGATTTTGGAAGGCATTTCAGATTCATAAATCTTGAGTCAAGTGCTGTAGCTATCTTTAGAAATTTCACATTGGTATCTTCTTTGCATTTTATCAAATTTGCAGTGAAAGTGTTCTTAAAACGAACAACATGTGCTGGGTCATCATCCGAGACTGTGATAACATGAAATGTATGGCAGAATGCGCAGGGCCGGTGCAACCTATTAGGTGACCTAGGCAGTCGCCTAGGACGCTAGGATTTAGAGGGCAGCATTTTCTTTGGTGGTGACTGTGGCGGCCGGATCTTCGGCTGCTCTGGTCTCTGCCGGCATTTAGGTGGAGGGAGCTGGGGCAGGAGGGGGCCGGGGAGGGCTGCCTGCAGCAAGTAAGTGGGGGGGAGCATGCAGGGGAACTCCCTGCCCCAGTTCCCCCCTGCTCCACCTCCTCCCCGAGCATGCCGTGGCTGCTTCACTTCTCCCACCTCCCAGGCTTGCGGCGCCAATCAGCTTAGGCGCTGCAAGCCTGGGAGGTGGGAGAAGTGAAGCAGCTCATCCCTGCTCCGTTTCCTCCCCGAGCATGCTGTCGCTGCTTCACTTCTCCTGTCTCCCAGGCTAGTGGCGCCAATCAGCTTAGGCGCCGCAAGCCTGGGAGGCGGGAGAAGTGAAGCAGCGATGGCGTGCTCGGGGAGGAAGCGGAGCAGGGGCGAGCTGGGGCAGGCAGCTGCCGCACGGCTCCCCAGGCTGGTGGGGGGAGCTGCCATGGCAGGAGGGGTGCCTCAGGGTGGAGGGGGGGAGCTGCCGCAAATGTAGAAAAACATCCAAAAATATTTAATAGAATACCAATTGAAATTTAATAGTGAGATTAATTGTGATTGATTTTTTATCACAATTTTTGAGTTAATCACATGAGTGAACTGCTACTAATCAACATCCCTAATTAGTAGTAGTATTAAGATCTTTGTCAATTGATCAGTGTCTATACAGTTGATTTTTCCTGCTTCTCTCTCTCTCTTGTTATAATTAAACTTTTTCATATTCATTAACCCAGACAGTTTCTTGCTAGCCACCTTATTACGAGTTGGTTCTCTAGAGACGGTTGTGAACAAAAACAATCTTCCAAACTTTGCAGAAGTTTGGATAAACTTCACTTCTGTATATTGAGCTGAACCAAAACCTGATTATTGAATGTCCCAGGCATTTAAGATACTTTTGGACCTAAACAGTATAAGTTGACTCCACATCTAATTTTCACATATTTTTACAGAGATGAACCTGAACCAAAATCCTGGATTTAGGTTTGGATGCAGTTTGTAGCTCAAATCTATGTCTGTATGGATCAAATCTGAACATCACCTCAGAAAGTCCCAAAAGACAGAAAAGTTTGGATTCAGGCCTAAAGCCCAAAACTACAAGTTTGGGAGAATTTATATCTGGGATTTTGGTCTGACATCTATAAAAATCCAAAATTTGGATCTATTGTTTTGGTTCTGGCCCTTTAAGTTACATTTCACTTCTAGGATTTATAACCCTTTCCTAGCACTTATTATCATTTACCTTTGAGTCCTCCTGCCAGAAGTCTGCACAGGTATCACATCTAGTTTCAGATTTCTGTAGGCTTGCTCTTTATACATTGATACAAAGTGCGTCACCCTGTTGTATAAGTCAGACTTGTCACGTTCACTATTAATAGAGCTACGTGTTCAGCATTAAGCTGTGTGGCCTCTGAGCTGCCGGTATGATTTTTCTATACCTAGCACTTGAATAGCCATCAATAGATAATCCTTACACCCACTTATTAACAACGCTCCTCTTTTCAGCTTTAGTTATGGGACTAAGGTTCTGGTCCAGTACCCACTGAATTCAACTGAAAGACAGCCATTGATTTCTATGGGACCTGGATCAGACCCTAAGTACAGCTCAGTTGACCCTTTCACCATTTAAGTAATCTTACTAAACTGATTATCCACCTATTCTGAAGAACAAATTATTTAAATTTTCTATTAAAAATTCAAATTTCAGGATCAAACTGGTGGGATAATACTTCCACTCAAGGGAGACTGTCAAATTGGGATTCTTCAATGACAATATCATCAGGGAAGGGATGGGGATTGTTGGATTGTGGAGAGTGTGGGGTAGCTTGAAGGTAGCAATGCGGATCTGCTGAAGGTTAAAGAAAGGGAAAGGATTTGGATGGGTGAGAGGAGGGAGGATGACTAATAGAATGCACGAAGGGTAGGGGAAACCAGGGGACAACTAAACATTTTGGTAAGGTTGACTAAGCCTTAGATCCTGTGCCATGTGCATTTTATAAATCAAACTCTAATCCTCCTGACCTTTGCGGTCTTATCCAATAAAGTGTTTTGAGACGCACCAGTCAGTAAGTGAAGAGTACTAACTTCTCAGCAAGCACAGTAGCCACTTTCCAACTCTAAATTATGGAGCTTCTTAAACACTTTTATTTGTCAAGATTAAAAACCAGTCTACACTGATGAATTAACCCCTATGTTTTTCAAAGAGTTACATGGAATTTAGCCACACAATCCCCATTTGATATTTATCTACAAAATTATGAGGCTGTCAAAAGGAACCAATTTATTATGACTCAGGTTAACTTAACAACCAAGAAAGTACCTCCCCCCCAAAAAATCACTAAAACTGTATTTTGTAAGGATCTCCTGATTTACCAACTGGCCAGCCTGAGTTCAGCCAAACTTTAAAGAAACAAATTGCTCCCTAGCTGAGAATGTTCATGCTCAATTTCACCCTCGAGTGAATTAAGAAAGCCAGGTTATAAACAGTTCTACAATATTATTTATAATGCAAGTACTAACTCAACCATAGCAGATTCTCAAAGGAGACGCTACATTATATAAAAATAGTCACAGGGAAAAAAAAGATTTATCCACTGATAGTAGGTCATGTTTGCACAATCAACCATTGTGATTAATAAAATGAGAGATCATTTTGAATCTCTCTCATCCACTCAGCCCTCTCTCATCATGTTTAAGAAGTACAGTAATATCTGAATCACAGAGATAAGACATCTTGCAGAAGGAATTTCAGGCAGTAAAATACTGGAAGAAATCACTGTCTTTTGGGGTAATATTCTGATTAGATGGAGTCAGAGTTGAGAGGAGGGAAAGTGGAAGCAGAAATACAAAGAGGCTGGGGAAGAAGATGAAGAAATGACTTTATTTTATGAGCACTTACCATGTACACAAGAGGATTCCAGAATGAAATGGGCTTGTTTTTACTTATGGAGAAAATATCAATATGGCAGTCCACTTAGGTGTTGATTCAGCCAGGGCCTTAAGCATGTTAGTCCTTGGGTCCCTCTAGAAAAAAATGCAGCTTTATTCTCCCAAAGCTTGGGTACTAGAGTTTGAATTATCTCTTTTTACTCCAAAAAGCTTCAGGAAAATCAAGACCCACATTCTCGCCTTGAACATTATAAAAACTTTTGGGCCAAATTCTGGTTGCTTTGTGCAAATGTGCAAGCAGGGGAAGAGGGAACTTCTACACTGCTGCCCCAAATACAGCCCTACAGGACCCAGGCACCACACAGAACTAGTAAGTTTAAGTGCTAGGCTGTGACAGTGTTGACAACACACAATTTTCTCACGCATCTCACAATATTTGGTGCTTTGTCTTAAATCTTCATATTTCAAAATCTCATGATTTTAAGCCCTATCCCATGTTTTGTTTTGTTTTTTTGCGGGGGGAGGCTGAATTCATGATTTTTGAACACTTAGGGTTGGCAAGATGGGGACCATATAGCAGCAATGGCTTTCTGAGGCCTCAAGGGCTCTGCTAGCAATGGTAGGTTGCGGGGGAATTCACACTGCTCCTTTCTGCAGCATGCATAGGAAGCAATATTTAGTGCATGCTTCCAGCACTACCCAAGGCATTTCTGCTTGGCTCTGCCTTGGACAGGCAAAATGCTTCACTATAACTCCATTTGATTGCTACAGCTCTACCCAGCAGTAGAGTTCCAAGGGAAAGCAACATCCCATTTTGACCCTTTGTGTGTTGTCTGTTAAATGTCACTTCTGCTGAAGATAGAGGAGGGAGTGGAGTGGAGTGGGGATATCAAAGTCTGTTCCCATGTTGTACCATCTCTAAATGCCATCACTGAATTGGCACTTCACTATATTTGTGGAACAGTTTTCGGGCATGGGCAATGCACTTGTACATCATGTGAATCAAATGGCTTGAAATGCTGCACAATTAATTTGGCTGCTTAGGGGCTGGGGATTTAGTTCCTCTGCCCTGTTACACATACTTTGCTTTGGATAAAAAAGTTCAGGGGTTACATCAAAACATTATATACATCCCATTACCCTCACTCTCTGCCCAAACAAACCCCTGGGTCCAATTTTGCATCTGATTAGTGTGGGCAGACACAGATGTGCAAATGTCCATCTACACATGCATGCCTCTGTGGCATGCAGTGTTTAGGTTCATAAATTCAAATTAGATTCTAGCCTTTGAAAATGTGATCTTTTAATATGAATTTGTTACTGCACATCAAATGCTGAGGCAGAAAAGTTTATTTTTATGTCAGTTTATTTACCTAATAGGTTTCACTATAACCCTGGGTATGATTTGGTTTATTGAACCAGAAATACATATTCCTTTAACAATTATTCATCGAATTAGGCTCCACGGGTAAGTGTAATATTGTCTCAGAAATTAAATACCTGGCTGTGATAATACCCAAGGTACAATCTGGTCTGTTGAACAGCTGTGTCCCCTCAATGCTCCAAACTAAGGTGCCTTTTACACTGCTTCTCTGAGAGAGCAACCACTCCTGGCCTGCTCACACACAGCCTTTAGCATGTAAATCAGTTCCAACTGAGTTATAGGTGCTCAAACCCAGTCATTCCTAAATTATACTGCAGAGTGACACCAGCAAATTCCCAGTCCCAGACTTGTCCCCAGAAATGTTTGTCTTGTACTGCCCACTGCCCTTCTGGATAGTACAAGTTCATATAAAGTCCATCATTTTGTTACAGAAAATGATATACACAAACCCTGTTCTCTCAAATAGCATTTCCCAAACACACACACTGGCTTAGATAAAACAATGAAACAAGTTTATTAACTAAGAAAGATTAAGAAAAATTTTAAATGCTTACAAGTAATGAGGCATAAAAGTCAGAATTGGTTACAAAGAAATAAAAGGTAAAACACAAACTAATACCTAACATAACAAGCTAAATGAATTCAAACAAAAATGCCTCTGAATATCCCTAGGATCTCTCCCCAGTCCAAAGCTGTTTCCTTTGATTTTCATGTGTTGTCTATCTTGTGAGTAAAGACGAAGGGAGAGAGAGTCCTCAAGTTTTTTTCCCCTCCTTGTAGCAATTCTCTTCTTTGAGAATCATCTCCAGCTGGGGTTCACAGAGGACAGAAAGTTTGTTTGCACATGAACTTCCAACCGTTCTTTTGCCAAGATGTAAATTTCTCCATCACACCCTTCTTCCTGCCAAAGAACGGCCGCTTAACAGGCGATAGTCCGTTTGATTATGTTGACATGTGGCTGAGCCACCAGTTTGTCTTTTGTCTCGGAGGAACTGGTTTATGTCTGCTTTTCTAAACTTGGAGCATATCTCAGTGAAGTCACATAGTAGAATCTTATAACTTTACATACAATGTTGCCACACATTTTACAGGACAGTCATGATCAGCACATTTTGAATTTTAAAATGATACCTCACAAGGCATACTTTGTAAAAAATCTATGATAGTTTTGTAAAAAGAGTGAACACGGGGACACAAACTGTCACACTGTCCATGTCAGAGTGAGAGATCATGAGCTGAATTAGTAAATCTAGTGGGGAAATATTCTTGGAATTCTAATGGAATATTTCCAGTATATAAAAAATGTAAATATGTATGTATGCCTTTATAATGCTGTCTGTTATAACTTTTGACTAGGGTATGTATATTAGTTAAAATACTTAAGTGTAATGATTGAACTATTATTTGTAACACATTTAATCCGTATTATGTGACAAAAAAAGGAATGGGGAAAGCACACATGAAATACTTCTGCCTTAAATGACTTCTGTTGAAGATAAAATTATTAAAAGAAGACAGAGGTCAAGCAAGTGGAAATTATGAGAGAAGATCTGAAGATCTGAGAAAGTAAGAAGCAATGGAGAATACACAGATCAGAAACTGAATGATTAGAAAAATGGACTCAGCAATCTGCCACCAAGACAAAAAAACCAGGATACTATTGCCTTCCAGGAATGAGAACCAGGAATGTGGCATACAATAGAAGGGCTCATGAAGACTTCAGGAAAGAACCCACTGATTCTCAACTAACTTGGTGACAATTATATAGCAACTGGGGACAGAACTGACCTAGAAGGACTATAGCAACCAGGGCTGGGAAATAAAGGCAAGACCAGAAAATAATTTTTCCACAGACCTTTCAAAACAGAGACCAAAGATAGGTGAAGATTGAGGATGCAGTGTTCTGGCAGTGAACCGCAAGCTCAAGAAATGGTGGAGGATGTAAGATTTTGAACTGATGGAATAGTGGTTTTCTTTCTCTGGACAAGGGGTTGTTTTGGTTTGAACAGTCTTAGTCAGAGAGAAAGGCGAATTTGCCTGTTGTAGAGGCACCTCCATCCAGAATATTTTAACTTTTTTATGGATGAATCCATATGAACTCTTTTATGGATGGGGGAGGGATAGCTCAGTGGTTTGAGCATTGGCCTGCTAAACCCAGGGTTATGAGCTCAGTCCTTGACGGGACCACTTAGGGATCTTGGGCAAAATCAGTACTTGGTCAGTGCCTAGTGAAGGAAGGGGGCTGGACTCAATGACCTTTCAAGGTCCTTTCCAGTTCTAGGAGATTGGTATATCTCCAATTATAAAGAGGGAAGCTGCAAAATATACCTGGTATATAGGACAAAACATAATTCTGGTGCTACCCCACTACCATCACTTCAAAGTTCCTTACAACATTGTTAGAGTGCTGGTCCTTCAAAGTGATGTATCGTAGCTAGTACCAGGAGCAGCACTGGAAGTGCAAAACTAATTTCTTAGACATAACTTCCCCTCAGTAAGTTTCTTCTTCTTCCTCCTCCTCCCCTTCCCAATCCATGTGCACCAAAAAGAGGCTTATAAACTAACCAAACTGCTTCTCCCATATGGTGAGAAGGTAAAAGAGTGATACTATTATATCTGTTTTTAAATATTTGGGAGGTGCTCAGATATTGCAGTGATAGGACCATACACGTACCTATATAGATATGCTTAGCTCCATATAATCAGGCATGTTATGCAATCATCAAATAGTTAAATAAGGAAGCAAGGTGAAGGTTACACCATATGGGGATTATACAGGAAAATACAATGTCTGAAACTAAAAATAGAGCAAAAACTGCTTATAAGTATAGTCTGGAAAGAAATGAAGCAGTAAAATTCTCAGATCTTTTTTATAAATGCTAGCCAAATGTGTAACAAATTGGAAGAATTCAGTGTTTTACCATAAGGAAAGAATAATCTTGGTTTAGCAAAATTCAAGAAATATTGATGAAGGAAAACCTCACCTTTCAAAACAATTGCACTGCTTGGAACTGTATTTTGAAATGTGGATATTATAACTGGTTGAAAGCTGTTCTGTTAACTTTTTCAATCAGAAAATAATGTTTCATAGAATTGAAATGGGAACATATTAATTTTGAGAAATTTGACAGAAAAGTTTCAAAATGGTTCTAAGTCAAAATAGGATATTTCATTTAGACTTTCTCCTATCATTGTTCTGATTTATTCATTTCCACTTTCTTGTTCCATTTCATTTTGTTTTAACTTTTATATTATATCACATTATAATATTAATATCATTATGTTTATTTGTATATTCAGTATCAGGAGTTCTCAAACTGGGGGTCAGAACCCCTCAGGGGGTCACGAGGTTATTACATGGGGGGTTGCGAGCTGTCAGTCTGCACCCCAAACCCCGCTTTGCCTCCAGCATTTATAATAGTGTTAAATATGTAAAAAAAAGTGTTTTTAATGTCTAAGAGGGGGTCGCACACAGAGGCTTGCTATATGAAAGGGGTCACCAGTACAAAAGTTTGAGAACCACTGTTCAATATTTTATATTAGATTTTATAATGTAGAAATATTATAAACATTTCATTTTGATAAGGCTGTTTTGATGTTTCCAAAGAAAAATATTTTGGAATATTTTGTTCTGCAAAATATATCAGGAATGACTTTTCATCCCAGTTCTGGACAAAAATTAAATTCAAAATTGCTATGGGATGGAAATTCCATTGTCTGACCAGCTCTCATGGATTACCTTTTATTCAGTCCTGGGACGGGGGAGGGGAACAGGGACCTTACCAATTCGCACATTCATGTTCACTTTTTATTTACTAATTAATGATAAATAGCAATTATTATTATAGCAGTGAATGCTCTTTATTTTTATATTATTAGTTCTTCTTCCTTGTTGCTCTCAATAATAAATTAGTTGTAATTTGATTCTTTATAGCAGTGGCTCTCAACCTTTCCAGACTACTGTACCCCTTTCAGGAGTGTGATTGTCTTGTGTACCCTCAGGTTTAACCTCAATTAAAAACTACTTGCTTACAAAATCAGACATAAAAATACAAAAAAGTGCCACAGCTATTATTAAAAAGTTGCTTACTCTCTCATTTTTACCATATAATTATAAAATAAATCAATTGGAATATAAATATTGTACTTATATTTCAATGTATAGTATATGAAACAGTATAAACGAGTCATTTTATGAAATTTTAATTCATAATGACTTCACTTCTGTGTTTTATGTAGCCTGTTGTAGGATAAGAAAAGATAAACAAAGCATCCTGTGTGAAATTCATCCCTGGTATAACCCATTGACTGCAACCAAGGTGTTAGCTTAAGATAAAGAAACTAATGTAATTAACCAATTTAACCCACTTTTCACATAAATTACTCACTGAAACTAACCAATGTGCTATGTATTTTTATATGATAAGAAACTATGAACCATAAAACTAGTTGATGTGGCTGCTGCTATGGAGATGTGGCACATACCGAATCCTGCCCACACCCATTTCCGGTTCTTCCTATGTAGTGCTGAAGATGCATTACCTAGCAAGAATGAATGTGGCTTTGGAGAGGACTGGAGTTTGATGAGGGGAGGGAGTCTCAAGCAGTCAGCTCTTGAGTTTTCTTCTTTCCCCTGTGACAGGACTGCACTTCCTTGACTGAATCTCCTCTTTCTTTCTTCACTCTAAGTGGTGGGCTCTCTGTGGCCACGTTTAGACTACGCGCCGTATCGGCACGTTAAAATCGATTGCTCTGGGATCGATATATCCCGTCTAATTTAGACGGGATATATCGATCCCTGAGCGTGCTTATATCGATTCCGGAACTCCACCAACCCCAGCGGAGTTCCGGAATCGACATGGCGAGCCGCGGACATCGATCCCGCGCGGTGAAGACGGGTGAGTAAATCGATTTTAGATATTCTACTTCAGCTACGTTATTCACGTAGCTGAAATTGTGTATCTAAAATCGATTTTATCTCGTAGTGTAGACCAGCCCTGTATCAGTTTGGAGCCTTCTTTGGAAGAGGAATAAGATGGGTGGAGGATTGCAGTGGGAATTTTATATCTGTATCAGTATATCTGTTCCTAGCATACTGGGTGAATATTTTAACACGTGAAATCATCATGTTAAAATCAACGGCAAACAAGAAAAAAAAGCCAATTTAGAAGAACAAACAACTCACATGAGTAGTTATTGCTCAGATGACCTACTGGGAACTGATATTTTTAGCTTCATGGTTAGTACTTTGACTTATTCAAGAATGAAGTATATCACCTGAAAAATGCAATTGCTAATAGAATACTGTATGGCTTCCTTCTGCTTTAGCAAGATGATGTACTCTCAGTCATAGAAAATCTTCAGGTTGTTTAGTTTGTGAATTACAAGGAAAATGGCATTAGAAAAAGTAGTGAATGTTCAGCGATGCCTGGCACGGTGTGCTAGTAGTATAGCTAATTGAAGAACAGCCTTGAAGAAGAGAGAGACAGACTCTGATGGCAAAAAAACAGGTAAAGGCTTAGCGTAAGCATTGTTACTGACAGGAAGTGCTGTCTTCAGAATGCTGACTTGTCATATTAGGAATTAATTGTGTAAAAGGAATGGTACTCAAGGTGTTTACAGTCTCTTATCGGGCCTATCAATGTAACTCATGCTCTTGTCAGCAATGTGGCTGTGGCAAAAAAAGCCTTGCAAATGCAGTTTAAGGTCATCTCAGCCCTTCAGCATCACAAGGCAACTCATGCAGTTTGCGACCACAGAAACGAACATGATGCTTCGTAAGAGGACATTAGAGATCCCCTGGCACTCTTTGGGTACTTCTACACAGCAAAGAAAAACCCACGGCTGACCTTTGCCAGCCAGCTTGGGCTCATGGGGCTCAGGTGGTGGGGCTGTTTCACTGCTGTATAGACTTCCGGATTCAGGCTGGAGCCCTAGCTCTGGAGCTCTCCCACCCTGCAGGGGTCTAGTTGCTGTGTAGACATGCCCTTTTTAAGATGAGGGTTTGGCCTTCCACCAGACAGACAGCTGCTGCCTTCTATCAATTCCAGTTATTGGAACAAAAAGCACTGATTTACACTAGCTGAGGATCTGACGTCTGCATTGACTTCAGTGGAGCTATGCTGAACAACAACAGATTTGAACCCATGTTTTTTTAAGTGCTTTGCTACCCTCTAGAATAAAAGCTGCTGTATAAAATATAATTACTATAAAAATAATTATCTAATTTTAAAGACATTTCTTAATTTGCATAGGAAAGTTTTCTTCACCATGTGACCTTTCAGACTGCTACTTCTTTGCTCACCAGAGCAAGTTTCTTTAAGACTGTTTTTTTCCTGCCTGTAGAAACAATAGAAAATATCTTAAGTGCCATAATACAAATGAGTACAGAGAAGTGGGAGAGAGGAAAGATGGGAGGTAGGATGATCTCCTTACATTTTTACTTCCAAACTACATAATCTAAAATACCTTCCTGCTCCTTTTCCACAAAATGTTTTCTCAGGAACATGGGAGAAGAAAAGAGAAGGATTAGAGTCTTCCAAATAGAGCTGGTTATCAAACTTGGGTGCCTGAAGTTAGGTACCTAAATCTGCATTTAGTGATCTAAAAAACTATTCCCAATTAGATATCAAAAATGACCAAACAGGTCTTTAGGTTTAGGCACTCAAGTTTGAATATGGGCCAAGAAATAGTAAGACTGACACTGAACATAGGTGGTTTTAAACTTGATTGTTGTTGTTTTGGGTCCTTCCAAAAATGTTGAATTAGCACCCTCCTCCCACAAATAGAGTATGGCATGTTTTTATGTAGAATCCATCATACAAAGTGGGCCTGTCATTGAACCGTGGATGCAAATCTCAGTAATTTGCATGGGGTTTCATTTGCATCTGCAGAAATGGCCTTGTTCTTTTTATACAGAGAGATTAGAAAGTATAGTTTATGGAGCTAAATACAGCAACTCTCATACAGGCAGAAAAAGGAAATATAGCAATGGAGTACAGCCAAAGAAAAGAGAATTTAAAAGTGGTAGGACATTGTGCCCTCAGTTAAAACTCACTTAAACCCATTGAAGACTATGGATTTGCATCGGTATGACTGAGGATAGAATCTGGCCTATCAAAGTTGATGATTATTTATATGTTGTGGTAGCATGCAAAGGCTCCAATTAGGATCAGGACCTTATTGAGCTCAACACCATGTAAACACAAAAGAAGACATAGTCTTTGCTCTGAAGAGTCCCTAGGCCTTTCTTTTCACCTCTAATTTCCCATCTGTAAAATGAGCACCATAATGCTTTTCTTCATCACCACAACGTTGTGATGGTTCATGGTCAACAACAGTAAAGTGCTTTGAGAACTTTTGATGTCAAGTGCAATAGAAGCTACTGAAATAAGGACATTGCTGAGTTAATTTGGCTCACAGTAGAACAGTATAAAAGCTTCTCTCTCTACTCTGTCCTGTTTGGGGTTGGGTTTTTTTGTTTCTCTGTATTATATCAGCTTGTGTATTTAGACTGAGTTCTTCATAACACAAACTATCTTATGTGTTTGTTCAGCACATCTGAATTAGTATACTGTAGAGTGCAAAGTACATGCATGGAGCTTAGTAAACAACAAATATCGATAACTCTCCCCAGTTGCATCTGACTTGTGCCTGCTGCTTTTCCTAGTTATAATAACCTGTAAAAAATGCATTGCATAAAGCAGCAAATTGGAAAAAACCAAAACAAAAACTTTACCACCACTATGTTCATTAACTCAAAATTCTGTACAGACACCTCAATATACACAAAACTGACTTTAAAACATTGCCAGACATGGAATTAGATGCCCATGACATTTTTAAAAAAGATGAACATAAAAACAGCCAAACTAGGTCACACTAGAGGTCCATCTAGCTCAGTATCCTGTCTTCCAACAGTGGCCAATGGCAGGCTCCCCAGACGGAATGGACAGTCCAGGTAATCATCAAGTGATCCATTCCCTGTTGCCCTTCACAGCTTCTGGCATACAGAGGTTAGGGACGCCATCCCTGCCCATCCTGGCTAATAGCCATTGGTGGACATATCCTCCATGAATTTATCTAGTTCTTTTTTGAACCCTGTAATAGTCTTGGCTTTCACAATGTCCTCTGGCAAAGAGTTCTACCGGTTGATTGTGCTTTGTGTGAAGAAAGACTTCCTTTTGTTTGTTTCAAACCTACTGCTGCCTATTAATTTCATTTGCTAAACCCTAGTTCTTGTGTTATGAGGAGGAGTAAATAACACTTCCTTATTTATTTTCTCCACACCAGTCATGATTTTATAGCCCTCTATCATATCCCCCCTTAGTCATCTCTTTTCCAAACTGAAAAATCCCAGTTTTTTAAATCTCTCATACAAAAGCTGTTCCATACCCCTAATAATTTTTGTTGCCATTTTCTGAACCTTTTCCAATTCCAATATACCTTTTTTGAGATGGGGCAACCAGATCTGCACACAATATTCAAGATATGAGCATACCAGGGATTTATAGGATGGCAATATGATGTTTTCTGTCTTATCATATGTCTCTTTCTTAATGATTCCCAACATTCTGTGAGCTTTTTTGACTGCTGTTGCACATTGAGTAGATGTTTTCAGAGAATTATCCACAATGACTCTTCTCAAAACAAATTAGGGAAATGCACCCTAGATGGAGCCAAAATCGTTCCCAGAGAGTAATTATCAGTGGTTCACAGTCATTCTGGAAGGGCATAATGAGTGGGGTGCCGCAGGGATCGGTTCTGGGTCTGGTTCTGTTCAATATCTTCATCAATGATTTAGATAATGGCATAGAGAGTACACTTCTAAAGTTTGTGGACAATACCAAGCTTGGTGGGGTTGCAAGTGCTTTGGAGGATAGGATTAAAATTCAAAATGATATTGACAAACTGGAGAAATGGTTTGAAGTAAATAGGATGAAATTCAATAAGGAGAAATGCAGAGCCTGCCTAGGAAGGAGTACTGCGAAAAGGGATCTGGGGGTCATAGTGGATCACAAGCTAAATATGAGTCAACAGTGTAATGCTGTTGCAAAAAAAAAAAAGCAAATATCATTCTGGGATGTATTAGCAGGAGTGCTGTAAAAAAGACATGAAGAGTAATTCTTCCGCTCTACTCTGTGCTGATTAGGCCTCAACTAGAGTATTGTGTCCAGTTCTGGGTGCCACATTTCAGGAAAGATGTGAACAAAACCATGTTGACTCTTCCCCAACAAATTATGTTCATCTATGTGTCTGACAATTTTGTTCTTTACTATAGTTTCAACCAGTTTGCCCTGGTACTGAAGTCAGGCTTACCAGCCTGTAATTGCCAGGATCACCTCTGGAGCCCTTTTTAAAAATTGGCATCACATTAGCTATCCTCCAGTCATTTGGTACAGAAGCTGATTTAAATGATAGGTTACAGACTACAGTTAGTAGTTCTGCAATTTCACATTTGAGTTCCTTCAGAACTCTTGGGTGAATACCATCTGGTCCTGGGTGACTTATTACTGTTTAGTTTATCAATTTGTTCCAAAACCTCCTCTAATGACACCTCAATCTGGGACAGTTCCTCAGATTTGTCACCTAAAAGAATGGCTCAGGTTTGGGAATCTCCCTCACATCCTCAGCCATGAAGACCGATGCAAAGAATTCATTTAGTTTCTCCACAATGGCTTATCATCCTTGAGTGCTCCTTTAGCATCTCGATCATCCAGTGGCCCCACTGGTTGTTTAGCAGGCTTCCTGCTTCTGATGTACTTAAAAAAAATTGCTATTACTTTTGGAGTCTTTGGCTAGCTGTTCTTCAAATTCTTTTTTGGCTTTCCTAATTATATTTTTACACTTCACTTGCCAGAGTTTATGCTCCTTTCTATTTTCCTCACTAGAATTTAACTTTCACTTTTTAAAGGATGCCTTTTTGCTTTTATCTGTTTCTTTTACTTTGTTGTTTAGCCACAATGGCACATTTTTGGTTCTCTGTTTTTTAAATTTGGGGTATACATTTGAGTTGAACTTGTATTTTGGTGTCTAAAAATGTTTTCATGCAGCTTGCAGGGATTTCACTTTTGGCTCTGTACCTTTTAATTTCTGTTTAACTAACTTCCTCCTTTTTGTGTAGTTCCCCTTTCTGAAATTAAAAGCTACTGTGTTGGGTTGCTGTGGTGTTTTCCCAAAAACAGGGATGTTAAATTTAGTTATATTATGGTCACTATTACCAAGGGGTCCAGCTATATTCACCTGTTGGACCAGATCCTGTGCTCCACTTGGGACTAAATCAAGAATTGCCTCGCCTCTGGTAGGTTCCAGGACTAGCTACTCCAAGAAGCAGTCATTTAAGTTGTCAAGAAACTTCCTCTCTGCATCCCATCAATGTACCCAGTCAATATGGGGCTAGTTGAAATCCTCCATTATTACTGAGTTTTTTATTTTAATAGTCTCTCTAAGCTCCCTGAGCATTTCACAGTCACTATCATCATCTTGGTCAGATGGTAGGTAGTACATGAGACTCCCGCTAGAACGCAGGGTTTTGGATCCATGCGAGGTCCCGCATTAATGCATGGACTATGTTATAGCGGGGAGTGCGTTACCATGGATTCCAATGAAGGTAATTAAATATGGGTTCCATGCGCGCTATATAGATGCGCATTCTAGCGAGGGTCTGGTGTATATCCCTCTTGCTATATTCTTAATATTTGAGCATAGAATTACTATCTATAGAGATTCTGTGGGACAGTTTGGTTCATTTAAGATATGTGTATCTCCAACTTGTGCTCCACTCAAAATGGACATTGTCACACAAGTGTAATTTTCAAAGAAAAAGTTGTGATCTGAAAAATGCCCTTGATCATGCAGTTTAGCTCCTAAGATGTTTGCAGTAGCTTGGGACAGAAGAAGGATCATTACAAGGAAGACATGGCAATATGTCTTTGGACACTATAGTCAAACAAACTACACATGAATAAACCCCTGCACAAATATCTGTGTGCCAAATCTTCTGCAGCAAAAGGAATTCCATAAGATGCATGTTCAATGCATTGAAGTACACCTCTACCCTGATATAACATGACCTGATATAACACGAATTTGGACATAATGCGGTAAAGCAGAGCTCTGGCGGGGTGGGGCTGTGCACTCTGGCGGATCAAAGCAAGTTCGATATAATGTGGTTTCACCTATAATGTGGTAAGATTTTTTGACTCCCGAGGACAGCGTTATATCGAGGTAGAGGTGTACATAGAACAAGCATGATAATCTGCAGTTGCATCACCTTGTGATTCCCAATAACGTTATAAGTAAATTTGTCTGGGACTGCCGGAGAGGGTAGTGTTTCTGAAGGGCCTTGACTGACTCTGTACACGCTTATCTCTCACTGGTGCTGACTGTTTGGGGAAGGAGAGCCAAGGCTCTAGGGCTTTCCATTTCAGCCACTTGCAAGTTCCTCCTGCAATCTGCATCTCCCTATTTGGAGAAGGGGAGAGGAAGCTTTGGGTTGCTGTGGGCCTAGAAGTGGAGACAGGAGATCTGGAAGACCACAACTTACCCCTGCACTCTGTGCCATAGCTTTGTCTCTCAGAAACACAGCTGCCTCTCAGCTCAGTTGCCTAGCAACCCAATGAGCTCAGCTGGGCCCAATAAACCATCACTAAGTGAACATGCTCCCTGACTGGTCACAAGAGCCAACAGATCACCATTTTGGCTCTGTAGAAAGTACAGCACAAGAGCTGCCCAGTGCATTCTATACTTGCAGCTGTGCTAGACCTGCTTCCTGCACTGGCCTTGCTCCAACCCTTGCCTGCTCTGCTTCAGCCCTAGTCCCTTCCTACCTCTGAACTCCTGGCTCCAACCACTGGCTTGTCTCCTGCCCTGTGGTTCTGCTCTGACTCCTGGTCCCAGTTGTTTGCTTGTCTTCTTACCACGCCTCTGGTTTTGGTCTGACCAGTGGGAAAAACTCCTGCTGTGACCAATAGGTTGTACCCCCTAAAATTCAGCATGCAATACTGCCTTTGGACTCTAGTTACAGCTCCTTTTTAGTTCCCCTTCACATGGCACTCAGATGCTCTTGGCATTATACTCTGCAACTTGGCTCAATTTGCCATCAGAGTGAGCTATTTTGTCTCCACTGTATGGGCTGCCATAAATCTTATCTAATGTGTTACTAGATTCCCCGCTGGACTGGGAGGATGGGGACATAGGTACCTAAAACAGTGGCATTGTGTGACATAATGTGCTAGGGATGGAGTTGTATACAAATAAAGTTGCACATTCATAAATAAGGATATATGTAGATATGGTCAGAAAATGTTTTTTCCTGTGGAAGATCTCAATGAAAAAAAAACCCCGCATTGCAATTGTCTGTGGGAAAATGTTGACGTTTCTTCAATAACATACAAAGTTTTGGGCTTGAAAGCCAGAAAATATGAAGCTTAATTTATTTGGAAAAAGTCAATGTTTTCCACAAAGCAGACACTTTTCAGGAAAATTTTAATTTAGTCAACAACCCAGTTTTCCATTTAAAACCAGGTTTGACAGATTTTTTTTTAGCAGTTCGGCCTGGTCCAATTCCCACTTAAGATAGAAGGAGCCTTTCCACTGATTTCTGTGGGAGCTGGACTGGGCTATAAGTGCAGACCGTTTAATGAAGAAAGGTGAAGCAATGAACATTTTCACTTTACCATCCCATCAGAAAATATTTTATTTTCCTTAGACTCACAACTTTATCTTTGCTCTGGAAAATTACATTAAGAAATCTACTCAAAAATGTTCAGAAAGATGCCAAAAGATGCCTTTCATGTATTCTGTTTGTCAAAGGGTGGAAATGGATGGCAGGAGAGAGATCACTTGATCATTACCTGTAAGGTTCACTCCCTCTGGGACACCTGGCATTGGTTCACTGTCAGTAGACAGGATACTGGGCTGGATGGACCTTTGGTCTGACCCAGTATTGCCATTCTTATGTTCTTATTTTTATGCAAATATATATATATACTTTAGTAGTTAAAGCTTGTTTGGGTTCTCACCACTTCCTTGGTTCCCAGAGGAAACTGAAAACATTGAAAACCCCAATAACTCTAATAATGTTTTATCTATAAGAGAACACAAAGAATGCTGTTTTAATTATCTTTTTACAGTAAATAAATGAGTCTCATTCAGGAATAGTATATGGGGACTTGAAGGTAAGCAAGTCCTCATACTATAGCCCTGGCTTTAGAGAGGTAAAGTTTTGGGTCCAAGTCACTGGCAATGTTCTTTCAATATATGAAAACTGATTATGGTTTATAATCCATGATGAGTATATTGTTTGTATTACC
The DNA here is from genome assembly GCF_003597395.2 of Chelonoidis abingdonii. Taxonomy (NCBI): domain Eukaryota; kingdom Metazoa; phylum Chordata; order Testudines; family Testudinidae; genus Chelonoidis; species Chelonoidis abingdonii. Next base: position 101,702,601 of record NC_133773.1, read on the forward strand.
CACACAAATATTCTAGCATCTGTGCATTTCATAAGGGAGCAAACATTCTGTCCATCACATGTATATTACTACTGTAATAAAGCCATGTTATGAAAGACTATAATTACTGCAAGCAATCTCCCTAAAGTGTACAGCCAGGGTGTTGCACTGAGAGTTCTTTGGGCATATTATATAGGATTAGCAGATTAGGTGGCACAGTAAATTGGGTATTTTTCTATAAGTACTGATTTGTCATAATAATTTGTCATTAATTACTTAACACAGTGTGTGCTAGACTGTGATGTTTATACAGTGCGCATAGTAAAGGACAGCGAGGAACCATATTGCTTAAGGGGCAGAGGGACATCTGGAACTTGACAGTTGCCCTGGGAGGAGAACAATCTGTAACACCCTTTAAAGGGTGCTGTACACCTACCCCAGCTGTGATTGCTTTTGCAGAGCATAGACAGAACAATGGCTCTCAGAAACTAGGAAGGATTTTAAAGAGCAGCTATTAAAGTTAAATATTTTTAAATCACAGGATCAAACAACTTGCAGCCAAGAGTATTAAAAGAATTGGCCAAGAAGCCCTCTGAAGTATTAATGTTGATTTTTAACAAATCTTGATACACTGGAGAAGTTCCAGAGGACTGGGAATAGCTAATATTGTGTAATGTTTTAAAAGGGTAAACACGATGACCTGGGTAACTATACATTAACCCTGGGCAAAATCATGGAAAGGCTGTACAGCAGTGGGTCTGAAACTTTTTTACTGACAACCCCTTTCACATCACAAGCCTCTGAGTGTGACCTCCCTAATAAGTTAAACATTCTGTTTAATATATTTAACATCATTATAAATGCTGGCGGCAAGCAGGGTTTAGGGTGGAGGCTGACAGCTTGCGACCCCCCCCCATGTAATGACCTTGTGACCCCGAGGGGTCCTGACCCCCAGTTTGAGAACCCCTGCTGTTTGGGGTGCAAACAATAAAGGCTTAAAGGATGGTCACATAATTCATGCCAGTCAACATAGTTTTATGGAAAATAGCTTGAAACTTGATATTGTTTTTGATAAGATTACAAGCTTAGTTAATAAAGCTTAATGTGTTAACATAACTTACTTGGACTTCAGTAAGGCATTTTATTTAGCCCCATGTCACATTCTGGTAAAATAAAATAGCACCATACAAAATATTAAATGGATTAAAAGCTGCTTAATTGATAGATCTCATATGGTGAGAGTCTGTGGATCAGAGGCGATATGTGAGGGGGCATGTGGGGTCATATTCCCCCCCCCCGCCCCCCAAATTTGCTGCTTGGCTTGTATTGAGCATGCTCAGTAACACTGTTAAAATTGGATGCCCTCACTTCGCCCCTTCTTCCCCCCATTGGGAGGCATGGTTCTTCTCTGCTGTGGACTGTGTTATGCAGGAGGTCAGACAAGATGAACATAATGATGTCTTCTGGCCTTCAAACATCTATGGATCTCTGCCTCCTACTTCCTGACCCCTTACATTTGACTTGTTCCCAGTGGGGACCTTCTCAGTAGCAGTTCTGAGTACAGAGGCTGCAATTCTAACCAGATTTTACACAAATGACACAAGATTGCAGAAGGCACCTCCCCCCATAGCTCGGCTGTGTAAGACCTGGCCCCACTCTAGTCAGGGCCGGCTTTAGGCCTATTTCATCAATTCCCCCGAATTGGGCCCCGTGTCTAAGAGGGCCCTGCGCCCAGTGAGAATCCCTTCCCTGGCTAGAGGCGTCTTTTTAATTTTTACTCACCTGGTGGCGCTCCGGGTCTTCAGTGGCATTTCAGTGGCGGGTCCTGCAGTGCCGCCGAGGACCTGGAGTGAGTGAAGGACCTGCCGCCAAAGACTCGGAGCACTGCCCGGTGAGTACAAGCCCCACTCCTTTTTTACATGTTTTTTTTTTTTTAAGTCATCCCTGCCAGGGCCCCACCGAAACTGTTCGAATTGGGCCCCGCAATTCCTAAAGCGGTCCCTGACTCTAGTTCTGTCTGAACAATATTTCAGTAGCTACATAACGACAGGATAGTGTGTATATAATAGTAACATACAGTATGTAAAGAGAAGAGAGGTTTTCTTTGGCTTTTTATTAAATGGAACCTCATCTTTCACTAAATGGCACTTAGCAGCTATTTTCTCCACACTACTTCAAAAGAAATAAAAAACTCACTTAGGGCTTTGATTCTCTACTGCTAGGTAACCTTGAGTTTTGTGTAACAGAGACATTGTGTATGTCATCTCTTCTACGTAAATTGCATTCAGCTAGTATTCATCAAATAGCACACAAAGGACACAGAGCCAGTGCAGGACTGGGAATGGAATAAGCAGGAAAATAATGGAGAGAGAAGATGTGGTACTGGCAGAAATAAACCATGACTGGTTGTTCATGAATTAGCACAGCTTTATGAAGAAGTGTGAGTACAGGTTAGATGTCCCCCAACAACGGGTCTAGTATACACAGACCAGATAATTCAGGCTAATACTGATCTAGTTTATGAGGAGTAGTTTGATGAGAAGAGGTTCTGATCCTTAGAGAGATTAATACCTCAGACTTGTTAGCCTCTGCTTTCCTCAGTCTTTGCTGCTATGGGGTTTTCTAGCCTTTGTTGTCGGAGATATGCTGAGTCAGTTCCGTGAGCTGAATGCACAGGTCTGCTGAAGTAGCTTGAGTATCACCATTCTGAATGTTATTTCTTGAAGGGACCCTTCTTTTAAAAACAGTGGTACTTACTGGTGTGGCAAATTATAGTAATAATCCCCTGTGGACTGGCCCATTGTGTAATGTAATTTTGCAGGTGTACTGCTCCACCTTCAGGAGAAGGCACTTTGGGGGATGATAAAAACATAGAAACGCCCAAAGGCTTGAAGTGTCGCCTTAGTAGACTGGGTTGAGTCAGGCACACCTTGTTTTTCTCATGTCTATTTATTACTCTGTGTTTTCTTAGCATGTCTATTCTATTGGCATGCACAATGCTTACTCATCATGCCACTCATACTTCCAAGGCCTCTGGCTTTTAAGACCTATCATACCACTGTTACACAGCAGGCAGATCCCCAAAATATGAATATTCATAGAATCATAGACATATAAGGCTGGAAGACCCTTGAGAGGTCATCTAATGCATCCCCTTGTGCTGAGGCAGGACCAAGAATGCCTAGACCATCCACAACAAGTGTTTGTCTAAACTGTTCTTAAAAACCTCCAAGGATGGGGATTCCACAACCTCCCTCGATAATCTATGCAAGTATTTAACTATCTTATAGCTAGAAAGTTCTTTCTAATATCTAACCTAAATCTTGCTTGCTGTAGATTAAGCTGATTTCTTCTTGTCCTATCTTCACTGGACATGGAGAACAATTGATCACATCCTCTTTATAACAGCCCTTAGCATATTTGATATGATATTAATAAGGTTAATCAAAGAATTGATTGGTGTTATGTCTAAAAGGTAAAACAATGTAAAATCACTGATATACTATGTAGAATAACGAACTAAGTACTGAAAGATTATCTAAGGTAATACATTGACAATAATTATATCTTAAATAATAAGATATAGAAAATATTAAAATATCTAATTCAATATACAATAAAATAAGGAATATTGTCAAATGGTTTTCTTTAGCTGCAAGGGTTGAACAGGAGATTTCAAACTTTTTTTTTTGTTATGCTTTTTTTTGCTGGCTGTTGTGAATATGATGATTAATGATTGTTGGGTTACAGGAGTGGGTCTAATTCATTGTTTAATTCATTCATCAGTATATTTAAGATTTGTTAAGGAGTACTTAGAGCAAAGAATAGGCACTTCTTTTTTAATGGAGGGATAAATCTAAATAAATAAAATAAGTGATTTTTAAAAAAGTCAAATTTGTTTATAGTTGATTTAGAAAACAAAGAAATCTGAAAGCAGGGAGAGAAGTGAAAATGCAAGTTGCCAATGAGTTTTGTCACAAACAACATAACTGATAGATTCTACTGCAGTTGAAATAGAAGTAAACAAGCAGTCAAATCATAACCAAACCCAAAAAACCCAACAACCTCAAAACCCCAACCCAACCAACCCCTCCCAGTCCCCACCCACCTGAAAGCCCAGGATAACACCACAACTGCTGCTAACGTCATATTATTTAAACAAAGTGGAGACAGATCTGTGGGTCCTGAAATTTCTTGTACAATTCAAAGCAGAATTGTAGGGAACATCTGATTTTTTACATTGCAAAGGAAAGCTGTGTCGTGTTTGTATTCACTCAGAAAACAGCATTGGTTATGAGAGATCTGTATGTTTTTCAAGGGTGCAACCAAAATTTCCCCACAGTTCTCTCTCCCCTGCCCTGCATTTAGCCCCAAACTCTCTCCTCTGCATTCTCCCCCTGCGTCCTTTCCTACCCCCTCCCCATACACTGACCCTGGACGGACCCAACCCCAATCTCTCCCCCTACTGTTCCTCCATACCTTCCTGAGCATGCTCACAGTGCCTTTCACCCAGCTCTACACACTGCCCTCCTGCAATTCCACACTCAGCCCCATGGTCTTCCCCGCACATTGCCCTAAATCCAGTCCAGGCCAGTTCCATGGTCTCTCCATCCCATCCTCACCCCTGCAGTCTCACTGCCTCACACCCAGCCCCAAGCTCTTACCCAGAGAGGCAGTCAGACTGAAGATCACCAGTGTAGTTCTGGGAGCTGTGTCCCTGTGCCTTGTATTCATCTTCTCTGAAGGGACTGAGTGTGTTTGGTGCCCAAGGGCACTGGAAGGAGTCCCATGGTGGGGAGGGGAGCGGGAAAGCAGGCTCATGGGGTTGCAGCATCTGTCAAATTTGGCCTCTGTCATGATGGAGGGGTGGCTGCGCCAAATTTCCAGGCCAAATTAGAGACCAAAGGGGGGGGGGGAAGTTCTCCCTCATTGCTCCCTTGGCATATGCAGCACAGAATGGTACTAGTGAATATGGCAAAGACTCCTCACAGGCAGAGATATGGGTGTTGGTAAAAGAACTCGAGCTGACATGAAAATAAATCTATGTTCCTGATAACGTGCAAGTGTCACCTCCTTGGACTTGTTGCTGCAGACCTCATAAACATGGGTCCTCTACTGATTTTCACAGAGTGTGTCCCAGAAGGCATTGTAATGAGGGAGAATTGCACCCCAATGCCTAGAATTCCCATACGCTGAAAAGACATGGAGAAGAGAATGAGAGCTGGGTGAATTCGATAATCATTGAGGAGAACTTCTGTTAGTAACAACTAAGACTTAATGAAAGATAAGCACTATATTAACTCTCTCTCCACTCCCAGTGAAGCAGAGACTTGAACGTGGGTTGCCTACATTGCCGGTGAGTGCCCTGACAACCAGGCTGTAGATCCAGTCTCTTGGGCCCAATGACTATTGTATTATTGATACAAAGTGGAACAACTTCAAGGGGAAGGATTGAGAGAGCCTGACCCGAGTGCTTAGGGCACTTTGATAGGAGATAGGAGATATGAGTGCAAAGCCTCACTGTATTTCAGGCAGAATTCAAACCTGGGTCTCCCATATCCTAGGGGATTACCTTACCTTCTGGCACAGGTGAAGCATGGAGGGACATGGAGGGACAAGTGACCCCCCCATCCCCCGAGACAGGGGCAGGAAGGGAAAGGGACTACGTCCTTCTCTCCCTGTGCCTCCCCCTGGCACTTTCCCTGCTCTCCCTGACAGCCAAACAGGGAGCGGTACAGAGCCACTTCTGTCTGAGAGAGCCTGGCTGGGAGGCAATGGTGGCCCACTCCCTGCCTGGTCTCGGCTGCCAGGGACAGGGGCCAAGCATGCAGGGGGAAGAGGGTCTCTGGCTCACTCAGCCCCTGTCCCTGGCAGCAGGGCTTGGGCGGGAAGCAGGCCACCACTGCCTCCCAGCCACTGCTGCCCTAGCTGCTGGGGACAGGGGCCAACCGAGTGGGAGCACCTTCTTACCCATGGCATGTTTCTGGCTCGCTTGGCCTCCGTCCCCACTATGGCATCCAGGGAGAGTGGTTGAATGTGCGGGGGGTGGGGAGAGGTGCAGGGAGAAATGGTCAGAGCCCCCCTTGCAGGTAATATGGGGTAAGGAGACTGTGGTGGTGCAGGGCTGGGTGTGGGGGAGGGGATCACTGGGCAGGGTAGATGTGGGGTGGTCACATGTCTTCCCCTTTAGATTGTGCACCTCCCCGCCATATGGGGAGGCACAAGTCATCTATGCCCGGGCTGCACACCACCTCTTCCTGCATTGTTGTTTTGAGTGCAGCCTGATCTAATAGGCAGCCTCTGAAAATGAATGGGCTCTGCCGATGTGATAAGTCGAACAACATGTTGTTTGACGACCATGCTGGAGCTTAAGCATGAGCCAGGCACCTGTGTGTCAGAACGGAGGCAAGGCCTGTCGCAGAAGTTTAGGTGCCTTGGGGGTTTTATCAGTGGAAATTTAGGTGTCTAGGGAGTTCAAGCACTTCCAGGGCACTGTTCAGGGATTTGGAAGATCTCAATTTTGGACTTTGGTGTCTAAAGTGGGAGTTAGGCACACAAATTCCTTTGAGGATCTAGCCCTTGATTTATATAAAGTTTGCTTGACAAATTGATAATGACATTCATTAAGGAATCCACAGTTCCATACTGGGAACCAAAATCCCCACTCCAGAATAGTCATGAATTAGAAAAAGTTTTCCACATTGTGATGCCCTGATTTATTGTGATTTTATTTATCAGCCTGATAAGATTAACATCCTATATTAAACTCATCTATTTAAACTTTGTAAATGCTGACAAGAGAACCATTTTAATTTTTGCTTACTGTAATTCTTCTATGGGACTTTGATCTCTAACATGCAAATTCTCAAGTCTGTACTTTACTAAGTAACTCTCCAGCCCTCCTTGCAAGTGGGAGAGGGGAGCTTAAACTTGAAGAGACAGGATGACATGGCACAGATAAGAAAGCATTATTATAGCAGTATCTCCTGGGAGGACATGATATACTCAACAATTCATATTCCTCCCAGAACTTCCTTATCTATATTGTATTATGATTAAATAGAAAGCCTGTGATTAATTTAATTATGTTTCTTCTATTGATTGCATCCTCAGTAAATAGATACCCCAAATTCTATTATATCTGAATATTCAATTTTAACTTTTCTATTCCTTTTATAGTTGTATTATATTTTACAGTTTCGTCAATATATCACACTGTAGGAACATTAGGGTAAATATGGTAAAAACACATCTTTTGGTTAAGTCATTTTAATTAAAAATTTACAGATACCATGTTCCTTATAAATTAGAGTTTTGAGTTGCCTAGCTAAAGTAAAGACTCAAGAATTGCAGCAATATCTTTGGGGAAAAAATGCAAACTGATGAGTGTAGCATCTTCTCTCAGGAGAAATTGCTGTAATTATCACTTTAGTTGTGCCATATCTTCCTGCTTCAAGTTAAAGCGTCTCACTCTTACCTTCAAAGCCCTGTTTTCTCTTCCAACTTTCTGCAGCTGATTCTCTCTAATCTTCCTCTTCCTCCCTCTCCCTACCCTCCTTCCCAGCCACTCTAATCACTGTGGAGGTTGCCAATTCTCATGATTTTAATGCTAGCCTGAAGATATTTGGTGTGTTTCTTAAAGACCTAGCTCCTGGAGAAGTAATTATGTCATTTTCACTTTTGAAAAGTAAGTTTTCATCTCTTGTGGAAGAAAGCTTGAACATGAACCCTAAAGAGTCCCAAACCAAGAGGCAAATTAAAAGAACTCAAAGCATAATTTTTGAAATCTCATGGTTTGGAAGCCAAGCTCATAAATTTGTGGAGCCTACCCGCTGATTTATAAGTGCTTGGGCTTGGCAACACGGTAAAGCCCCCCTTTTGTTTCTCCCATTCTTTGTATCACGCGGCTCTTGAGGCTTATTTAGAAACAGCTCCCATTTCTGCTCTGCCAAAAAAACTCCCTCTCCACCAAACCACTCCCTTCTGTCTCTGGTGCTTATACAGTCCCCATTACTGCACTGAGTGCCTCACATTCTTTAATGTACTAATCCTCACAAACCCCCTAAGAGATAGAGAAGTATTATCTCCATTTTACAGATGGGGATCTGAAGCATAGAGACTAAATGACTTTCCGACAGTCATATAGGACATTTTTGATGAAGCAGCGAATTGAAGCCAACTCCCAGGCTTATGCCCTAACCACTGGACAATGCTCCCTCTCATCTTTCCTTTAAAGTCCATTTTCATCCTTGATTCTTTCCTACACTGATATAGCCAATATGCCATGTCTGAAATGCTGTCTGGTGTCTGTCTTCGTAAGCTCTTTGGGGCAGAGGCCTGGTCTTCTTGTTAGTCTTGTAAATCATGATGTACATTTACTGCACTGTAAGCCTTCTTATTTCTGTAGGAGCCAAGGAAGTCAGCATCTCCCAGAGTGGGCTGAACTTCTTGTCAGATAGGGCCCTATATAAATAATAATAAATAATAAATAATAATAATATGTAACCATTTCCCCAGCAGAAGCAGGCTACTTACAAAGTTCATCCTCTAACTTTCTGATCATTTTCCAGTCATCCCTCAGAAGTAAAGCTAATTTCTCTTGCATCTGAATGTTGACATTTTTTCATGTCAGTATTTTGCAAACACAATGGTTACATTTTGGGCCTCTTGACCCTCATGTAGTAGAAAAATGATACAAAGTAAGAAATAAGATGTTTAGGGTTGAGCCTACTGCAAGCACTTAAGGGTCTATTAGGGAAATAAAGAGTAACATTCCCAGTGCCAAAATCAATGATTTATTAAGTGAGCTATTTGCAAGATATGCACCTGGTGAGTATTCGCCATCTTTGTGTTTATCAGACATTATTAAACACTGTTTGTGAAAGACATCCAGGGCAAAGGACACTAATATCAGAGACACAGTATATACAGCAGAGAAGAGAGAAGCAACCAGTAGTGTCCTCCAAAAGCAGCTCTGTCAGTACCAAACTTCACAGATGAAAGCAAAAGAACAATGTCTTTGAGAACGGCTCCATGTTCAGGACTCTAACTGAAAGCAAACTGGAAAGATGAAGATGCTGAAGAGGATCATGTTTTGTAGGTTTTCATATGTTAGGCAATGACAAGTGATGTGTTCTGATGTTTGCTGATACGGAAATCACAATGTCTTCTGACAATTGGGGGTGATAACTTGGATTGAGAGCCAGTGATCGATGGGTGGCAAGGACCAAAAGACAGAATAACATTTGCGATAGGAAAGCCTGTAGGGGTTGCTAGGTGGAAAATTGTAAACAGATTCTATAAAGGTTAGCAAGACATAGAAGGAATTTTCTCACAAATTTTAAACCCAGGGCATAATTTTAATTATGCCCAAATGATGTTATTACCCAACATGGCTATGGGACTTGATTTTAGAGCCAACCATCCTTTTAACAACATTAAACAAAACAAAACAGAAAAATCAAAACAATGCAGCAGCAGCTAAGGAAAAGATATCTCTTGCGTGGCTGCTATATGAACTATAGAAACTAAAAATATCTTCTTGCTGGCAAATTTGTCAACCTATGATATTTTAGTGGAACAATTCCATTGGCTTCATTTATTGTTGGCACAGATGATACAAATATTTTCCCAAGAAGCTATGAGACTGGAACAGAAAATTGCAAATGTAAGGTTGGTGTTTTTCTGTCTTTTGCATTTTACCTTATTATGCAAGTATTTCTACTTAAATATGTGGGACTACTTACAAAATAAGACACTATTCAATGCAAATGAGGGTTCAGAATCTGGATTCATGCGCATAAAATGTGGTCACGAATATAAAATGTGTTCATGAATAGAATAGACACAGTGAACAAATGTTCTGTTGGCTCATAAAAATGGAGCACGTAAACACACTGGATTTGTAGTAATTGGGTTGTCTAGCTAATTAGATGAGGTTTTAGCTAGATGTGACAAGTAGAACCTTTTGATATTCTCTTGAATACCAAATAATAGCTTTCAAAAATTGATGAATAGCACAGCCAATTATTTAATTACCTCATGAGATTTTGAGATAGGAAAGGGATAAGATTTTGGCACTTGCATTCTATTATGTTTCTGTCAGTTAATAAAACTGATTGAGTGCCAAAGCTTCATCTTTGTTCTGGGCATGTGGCTTCCGCAGCACTGAAGAGTCTCTGAGATAGGAAAATGCTTGACGGTGCTGCAATTCAGAATGTTTGGCGGGAGGGATAGGCCTACACCCCAAATCTAAACACCTATGTAGCTTGGGGAAGCTCAGATCTGTATCTGAAGTTTTCAGTTAGGCCCATCTCTAAAGATACAGTCAAATAGAATAAACCCTAAACTAAACTGGAGTGAACTGCTTTTGTGTTTCAAGCAAAGTGCTGCCAGTACTTTGTCCGAATGCCTCCCTATTGTTGCATGACTGATCATTTGGAAAGGTCCTGTAAAACATTTTGAGTCTGATGGTTGCTTTTCAGTGTGTGATTTGTATGAGAAATTTTAACTAGTGCTGAGAGTTTAAAATACGCACGCTGCTGTACCTGCCTGTTCTAAGGTGTCCCCTGTTGCCTTGGTAGAGCTCTCCTGCCTCAACACTCACCAGCCTATTATATTTGGGCCTTGCACACTGGGCCAGTGTGTTCTTAAGCTTCCCGTAGTCTGAGTAGGCAGCAGTGCTGGGTCTCTCCTTGGCTTCCCTGGCATAAGTGCTCTGTCTGTTATACCTTCACAGAAATGGGGGTTGAAAGGCAGCTGTCCTAGGCCCCCAACACCAATGCCAACCCCAAAGCGCAGTGTAGCATACCCTTTTCCAGATCACTAACCTCGGGGATGCTTTAGATTTACCATTCCTTTTTCACTGACACATGCCGCTAACAGACACACAGGCTTTGTAAGGGTTCCCCCCCACCCCATCATTCTTTTCTTTAGCTAGCACAGGAAATATACAGATCTAGACTAAATAATAGACATATCTGTACACATCACCTTGCCTTAGTTTCTTAATCACTCTTTAGCATTCCTTGGGCTCAAGGAAGAAACCTTTAATGAAACCAGGATTCTTCCACTCCCCAGCCCATGGCTTCTCCTTTGGAACATGGAACTGAGGAGAGTGAAGTCTTGTCTCCCTCTCTATAGGTGGAGAGAAACTCTTTCTTTTATAAGCTCCAGCCCCTTTGTCAGGTGATTCCCTCAATCAATCTTGACAGGACATCAAAGTCGCCTACCAGGTGATCTGTTGCTTAGTTACCACTCCCCTACCATTCAGACTTGAATAACAGGCTAGTCCTGAGTGATAGCCATTTCTTTGTGCTTCATTTAAATGGACAGTTATCAAAGTTTAACAACCTTCATTGTTAGCCTTGCACCACCACACAATTTTAGTCCAAGATGAAGGTAAAAAGGCAACAGGAAGGCAAAGCCAAGACTTACAATCCAAATGGAGTTTGCAGTCTAACACAGACAAACATAAAGAGTCCCCAATATCAAACAGACTTCATAAATTGTACTTAGAAAGATTCCCTACATTGTCAAACAAGCTATCCATTTTTGTTGCCAAAACATTTTACACCATTCTATTTCAAAGCCATGCAACATCACAGAGGTCTTGTCGCAATTGTGCTGCTTCCTTGACTTTCTCTCTACTAGTGAAGATAAGTATCTCCCATAAATTCAGTTACTGTAGTTAGCACATGGTGACAATAAGCAAGTAATTATCGTAAGTTAATGCTGTTTCTGAAGACTTCATAGGAAGTAAATCATGACGGGGCTCTCTCCAGCCAGTGTGTTTGGTTCTTCATGCAGAGTTGCCAATAAAATCCTGACAGCTTTGTCTATTTTATCTTGTAAAGATGTAAGTAAATCATCTGCACTTCACTACCCACTAGTCTGTAGGGCCCTGATCCAATCCCCATTTAAGGCAAGGGGGGGGTGTCTTTCCACTGGATCAGGCTATAAAGCAACTTTCCGTTTTTAATGGATCAGGATCCCACAAGACTAGGTGCAGTGAGTAAGATGGATTTTTTTTAAATTAAAGGCATGTGTGTTAGAAGCTAGGGAAGGCTGTCTTAAGCATCATTAAACAAAAAGAAACCTTGGGGTAGACTCTCAGCTGGTGTAAATTCTTGTAGCTAATGGAGCTATGGCAGTTTACACCAGATGAACTCTGGGCCTCACTTATTTCTTCCCAAAAGAGCAAGCATGTACTGCAGCGATGCAGGTCTTCCATTTGCAACATGGACTTTTAGACCCTGATTTAGCAAAGTACATAAGCCCAGATCCTCAAAGGTATGTAGGCACCTAACTTCCTGTCACAGGGTCAACTCGCCGCTAGGGTAGGCTCCTCCTGGCCACTCTGGGACTTAGCTCCCTCTGTTCCTGTCCAACTGAGCCTCATTTAATAAATCACTGCTTCCTGACTCCTCCTCCAGATGAAGCCTGGGGAGTTAATTGACCCAGCTAAGGACCTTAACCCCACCAGGGCTTGTGTGGGGCAGACACCTCATCACACTCTCATTGAAAAAGTCTGATCCTGCACAATTAAAGTCAGTGGAACTTTTGCCATTGACTTCACTATAAGCAGAATTGAGCCTTTAATGCTTTTGTTTGTTGTCCTACTCTACATGTTCTGGGGAAGCTTGACCTTGGTAAAGTAACTGAGGAGAATGAGCAGCAAACTATTATAGTATAACAATTTTTACTCCCTTAATAACTAAACATTTCTGTTTGGAAAGTTCCCACTTATATTTGTAGTGTCCGTAATATAAGAGGAGTTGCTGCTCAGCAATTAAGCTCCTGAACCAGTTCCTACGTGTGACATCAAAACACCTTTAATTCTACCAATATCCTATTGAATAATAATGCAATAGGAAATTCTTCAGTGAAGTAGAAATGCATTTCAACAACAGCCATTGCTCTGAGAGCTGGCATAACTATGTAGGTTTGTTATGTTTTGTATTAGTACTGTATATAGATACTGGGAGGATATTATAGTCATACAAAAATATTGTATTTATTGACAAAGATCACATTTTAAATAATGCAGGTCATATCAGAAATACCAGCTATCGTCAGCCTTTGTTGTTTTTCTCAGATTTCAATCTACTCTGTGCCAAGGACTTGCAGCATGAATCCTGCAAAGACTTGAGCATGTGCTGAACTGTATGCCCTGTGAGTAGTCCAAATGAAGTCAGTGGAACTACTCACAGTATGTTCAGTTAAGCACATGTGTAAGTCTTTGCAGGATCACAGCCTAACATGCTACATTTTTCTAAGCTAGCTATAAAAAAAGAGAGATTTTTTTTTCCAATGATTAAAATAAGAAAATTTAAAGGTTGGCAGGTAGCACTAAGGACTAATAAAATGAGGGTCAATTAACAATATGGTTAACTTCTTTAAACCGACTGAAACTGGGTTAAAAAATATTTAGTTGCTTTGTGGAAAAAGTAATAAAGATCTCTTATGCAATTAGTTTTGTATTTAATGTTGTATTTAGATATATGAAGTGTTTACAGGATGTGCAGAATACAAGGCAACTATATTTTCAATACTCTCTCCTACAGACGGGGGAAAAAGCTGGCCCCATTCCATAGCAACTGCCAGCAAAATCAAGTTTGGAAGGAAGGAAGGCTCTTTGATTGAAGGGAATGAAAAGAGAAATAACAGGCTTTGGAGCTGGGCTGGCCTGATGGAAGGACGTTCGATCTGAGGCGGGTAATATCTATGGGGTGAGCTGGGCATTCCTGAACTAGGAAGTAGGAACCCTAGGAACAACCAAGCATGGGGAGAAGACTTGGGCTGGACTGTACTTTGTCTTATTGTTCATTCGTTTGTTAATAACAGGAGAGGGATGTGTTTTAATCCTATACAGGGCTCAGAAACTCATATCTCTTTAAAAGAAAAAAGTAAGTCCAATGGGATGATATGGCAACTGTAGCAGGTATTTTTTTGTATGGTAAAGTACAATGCTACTTGCAATAAGAAGCTGTGAAAAATCTTTAAGTCATCCAGCAATAGAGAGGTGGCACCACATTCTGCTCCCAATTACCCCTGTTCTGCCCTTTTGGGATTGAACCACTATGTTCTGTATTTTCAAATAATAATTGTTCTATGGAGTCACTTTAAAACCATGATCTTGCTCCAATAAGTGTGTCAATCCGCACCTCAAATATTGCTTGAAAATTCCTATTGGTGACAAATAAAATAACTATTTAAAAACCCACTATCTCTGATTTGTTTGAATTTGTACAAGTCTGTTAATACTTTCATAGATACACTGGTTGACCATGAATATATGGTTGCTGCTGCTACTCCTGAGGTTGCAACTGTTATTTATTTTTGAGACTGTTGACCAGACCACATCCAAACAATATGGCATTCTGTAGTTGTTTGCCCAAATCTCTTCTGCATTGTTTTAGAACCTGTTTATCACAGTGCAGTCCATTTATTGCAGGGGCGGCAACCTTTCGGAAATGGTGTGCCGAGTCTTCATTTATTCACTCTAATTTAAGGTTTCGCATGCCAGTGATACATTTTAATGTTTTTAGAAAGTCTCTTTCTATAAGTCTATAATATATAACTAAACTATTGTTGTATGTAAAGTAAATAAGGTTTTTAAAATGTTTAAGAAGCTTCATTTAAAATTAAATTAAAATGCAGAGCCCCCTGGACTGGTGGCCAGGACCCGGGAAGTGTGAGTGCCATTGAAAATCAGCTCGCTTGCCGCCTTTGGCTTGCGTGCCATAGGTTGCCTACCCCTGCCCTAATGAATGATTATTCTAGTTTGGCCCCTCAGTTACTTGTGATATCTTCTAGAGGCTCAGTTTCCCATCTTGCTTTGGATTCTATTATGCATTTTCATCTATATATATGGATTTTCACAGAGGCAAAATAAAATACATCAAAACAAATTTTTTTACCTATAGATCTTGTTGGGCAAAATGATGGTTTTCTTAGATTATCTCAAGAAAAATTAGATAGGATGTTTTGATTTTTCTTACATTTAACACATGCGAAAACTAGATCACTGAAGATGCAAGAGTCTATTTCCTTCAGCAGTAGAATTTTCTACTTTATTTATTGTCTGAGTGGCCAAAATCATGCTGGGTCCTTCACAGGTACATGTAGAGAGATGTCTTTCCTGTCCAAGAAGGATACTGATGAACATTAGATATGAAAACAAGTGACGGTAGTAAATAAATGTAGTGAAATAGGACAAGAGTTACAATCATATGGTTGTGTGCTTGAGGTATGTATACATCTGGATTTTCAACTGGTATTTTTGTTAATGATCTGGGGCCTGGAAAACAGTGTTAAGGAGGATATGTCATGCATAGGTGCACATGGAGGTGGGAATGGGAAAAGGAAGCAAAGGGGGTTGCTAGGTTGGTATTGCAGATGAGGGGGAGTGTGGTAGGATGCTATATGGAGCTACTAAGGTTTTGCTACTGCAAACTGCTCCATGCAGAGAGGTTCTTACTTCCAAATGGAGTCTTAGAGTGAAATCCTGGCCCCCTGAAGTCAATAGGAGTTTTGCCATTGCTTCACTGGGGCCATGATTTCACCCTTATTTTCTATGCAGGTTCAGCTCATGTGGAGCAGCTTGCAAAATTGGGGCCCAACATACTGGGTGCAATTGTATATTAGCCAAATTCTAACATGAATAGTAAATCCAGGCTTCTCATCCTTGTGATTTAAAAAGTTCCACATATTCTTTTTAAGTGTTTAGTACCGGTAGTACAGATTATAAAGGCCAACTGCAAAAGAAAACTGATGTAAGCCCCTGTGTATGTACTGAATGCTCCACTGGAGGCCTGATTCTTTGAGATGCTGAATGCCCTCAGTCCCTGGGGAACACACAACAAAGTAGTGTGGCTGGGTGGGGTAAATGCACAGCCAGAAACATCATTGTAACTTTTTGCCAGCCTTGAAAAACAAAACACAAAGAAAAAACACTGATAAAATGTGCAAGCACCCCCACCAAAAAACAGCCCAACAAACGCATAACACATACTGTGTGAGTGTCTTCCATATTCCAACATAAGATATCACACACATGTTGCCCAACATGAAAAGCTTGCAATTCTGTAAGTAAAACAGAAGAACACAGTCGTCAAGTGGCCTAGCACTCTTCTGGCTATGTCTTAAGATACTGATATATTAAGGCCAATTTATTTACTTTTTCACCACATTACCAAACCAGTCCAAATGTGCTAACACATTTGACGGATGCTGAGCTGACTGGACAGGAGCATGGCTCTTTTGAAAATTGACAAAATTCAGAATTCAGCTCTCCTGGCTTTTATATGATTTTACTTTCTTCAATTTTCCACCCTTTTGATGCAATTAACTGGTACAGTTTAGGACTGCATTCCACCAGCCTCAATTTCCTGATTACTTTTGTGTTTGGATTGGCTAAATAATAGAAAGATTTCATTACGTCTCAGATCATTTTGTGATTTTGTACTAGTGTGCTGTCAGTTTCTTGCTGTTAATTAGTTCAAGTCAGACCTCCAGTAAAATTCACTGGAGTGTCAACTGCTTGTAATCTTTTGCGTCCTACTGAAATTTCCTTCAAACGTTTTTGTGAATTTAATCTTGTTCTCTGAACTCGGTAATTCTATAAAATACTCTCTGTTGACAGCGGCATCTAATCACATATGGATTAATCCTAAAAGGAGCTCATCATAGAATCGTAGATTTTAAGGTGAGAAGGGACCATTATGATCATCTAGTCTGACCTCCTGCACAACGCAGGCCACAGAATCTCACCCACCCACTCCTGTATCAAACCTGTGTCTGAGCCATTGAAGTCCTCAAATCATGATTTAAAGACTTCAAGGTGCAGAGAATCTTCCAGCAAGTGACCCGTGCCCCACGCTGCAGAGGAAGGCGAAAAACCCCCAGGGCTTCTGCCAATCTGTCCTAGAGGAAAATTCCTTCCCAACCGCAAATATGGGAATCAGCTAAACCCAGAGCATGGCAATAGGACTAGTCACCTCTGTCAAATTTAGCATGTGCTTACCTGTTTTTCTGGATGGAGGTTTATGACTTCCCATTTAACATAATGGGCATTGCAAGTGCTCAGCACTTCTTAAGAAGTGACCTGGCTGCACACACAGTCAACTCAGTTTATTTTTTAAAATGTAACTTTAATCCAAAATGTCAATGTTAAGAAAATCAGAAGGAATGGTAAATAGCAAAACAAGAACTAATGTAAACCTGATGTGAAAACGTGACATGTTTTGTTACAGGGGTTTTGAGTTGTTACTAGCTTTTGTTATTTGGGTCTAAATGTAAAGGTTCTATTTCTGTTTATTAAACGTCTTTTTGATATTTGTATTTATGTAAATCTATAACTGCGCCCTGGAGTCTTTGTACAAATGATGCTTTGGAAATGTAAATCTGACTAATACCACACCTACCCTTGGCTTCCAGCCCAGCGTCAGAGTTTGACAGGAAGGGATGATTTAATCCCAGGTTGGATTTCTTGCTGGAGGGAAAGTTGGAGGCAGGGCTGACTCCACCTTCTGGTAAAGCATGTTCTATAGCCAACAATTTGAGCAAACATAGGGCCTGATATTGTACCAGATATGGAGAAATTCCCATTGACATCAATGAGAAATAAGTGGACCTTTATATAAATTTACCCAATTGAATAGTTGTCTTCTGCACTGTTCCTGCTGAGGGAGGCAATGTTTAGGCCTTAGCTACACTACAAAGTTTTGTCGACAAAAGGCAGCTTTTGTCAACAAAACAGTGAATGCATACTGTGACAGGGTCAGGCCAGATAGCTACAGGAGAGTTATAGAAGGACGATATTAGCCCCAGGTTAAGTAGGTCCCCTTTCCCTGGGTAAGGTAACAGGGAAGGTTCCAGAACAATCAGGAACATCCTGGAAACAATTAAAGTAGACAGGGTGATTAGAACACCTGCAGCCAGTCAAGAAGCTGATAAAATCAATTAAGGCAGGCTAATCAGGGCACCTGGGTTTAAAAAGGAGCTCACTTCAGTTTGTGGTGTGCGTGTGAGGAGCTGGGACAAGACGCCCAAGGAGCTGAGAGTGAGAGGGTGTGCTGCTGAAGGACTGAGGAGTACAAGCGTTACCAGACACCAGGAGGAAGGTCCTGTGGTGAGGATAAAGAAGGTGTTTGGGAGGAGGCCATGGGGAAGTAGCCCAGGGAGCTGTAGCTGTCATGCAGCTGTTACAGGAGGCACTATAGACAGCTGCGATCCACAGGACCCTGGGCTGGAACCCCAAACCTCCCAACTCCTTATCAGACACAGGAGGAGTTGACCCGTACTGTGGTTTCCATCAGAGGGGAAGATTTCTGAGGTGAGCAAATCCACCAATAAGCACAGAACCCACTAGGGTAGAGGAGGAACTTTGTCACAATACACACTGCAATGTGACTTTTGGCAGCAAAAGTACCCTGTTTTGGTGACAAAATAAAACCACCCCATGAGAGTCATAAGACTTTTTGTGCAAAATTTTTGTCGACAAAGTATGAGTGTAGACACCATGCTTGATTTTATTGCTTTAATTGGCCTCCAGGTGGTGTCCCACAATATCCATCTGGTCAGCAGTTTGAACTCCCCTGTCCTGCAGCCAGGTGAACAGCAATTCACTCCTCCCCCTTAGAAGCCCTGTTTGCTCAGCGTGGAGATGTCTCATTGCATCTTCCCAGGTGACCATGGCAGGTTATAGCAGCAGATGCTCTCCCACTTGGACAGCTGCAGAGCTGCTGGATCTGCTCAGTATATGGGAAAAGGAGGCTGGGCAGTCCCAGCTGCACTTGAGCCATAGGAATTTTGATGCCTACAGGCAGATTTCTTGAGGCTTGTGTGAAAAGGGTTACAATTGGGACACGCTGCAGTGCAGAGCGAAGATAAAGGAGCTGAAGCAGGTGTACATAAGGCGAGGGAGGCAAACCATCGCTCCAGTGCTGCACCTAAGACCTGCCCGTTCTATAAGGAGCTAGGTGCTATCCTCGGTGGCAATCCTGCCTCCATTGCCAAGAGCCCTGTGGATATTTGGTGGGACTGGAGGCGGTGCAAAGAGGACTTAACCCGGAGGATGAAGTCACTGATGAAGAGGTGGAGTTAGATGACAATATGGAGCTCCTGATGGGATTGCCTGGTGGGGCAGGCAGCCAGGAACGGTTCATCATTCCAGAGGTGTCTAGTCAGTCTCAGCAGTTGCACTTTGGCAAGCAAGAATCAGGAGAGGAGATGCCTGGTAAGTGGCTGTGGTTTGTGTAATGGGTTCAGGGTATAGAAATGTACAAGGCTGGCCGTGTTTCTGTGTGCCAGACATTCCCTGTGTAGCTCATCAGTACAGCAGAACAGGTTGTTGATGCATGCCGACATCTCACGGGAATCGTCCAGAGAAATCTCCAGGAAAGTTTCCTGGAGGTACTCAGTAATCCTCTGCCGAAGGTTCCTTGGCAGAGCTGCTTTATTCCTTCCCCCATTGTAGGAAACTTTCCTGCACCATTTGGCAATCACTGGTGCAGGGACCAAAGTGTCACTCAGGCGAACAGCATAGGGACCAGGGAGGAAGCCACAAGTGTGTAGTAGATGTACCCTCGCTTCCCTGCTTACCCTTACCAGTGAGATAGAACGACCCCTGTCTATGAAAAAGTGTGGGAGAATTTTAGAATTTTTTCCCTAGTCGGCTGTACCGCAACCCTTACAGAGTGAGTGCTCTTTTCCTCATGTAGAGTATCCTCCAGTCCCCAGCCAACACTCACCATGCTTTGGGTGTTCACTGAGATGTGTGCTTGCCAAAGGTCAGTGAGAAAGAGATTGCTATGTTACCCTGGAGGTATTTTACTGAAATGTTTCAATGCTGTGCGTGAACTTAACAATCATGCTTCTATGCATCGTTCCTTCTGCTTTGGCAGATGTAGCCTGGAGGGACACCCCCCACACACTGGCCGAGCATCTCCACCAGATTAGAAAGCACCAAAGACAGAGCAAAGAAGACGTGTTCCAGGAGGTACTGAACTTCTCCAATGCAGAGAAAACAGAATGCAAGGAGTGGAGGGAAGCTGAAAGGTAGGACAGAAAAGAAAATCAGGAGTTTGTTAAAGATGTTACTGAGTGGATAATGAAAGTCATGGAGGAGCAAACACAGATGCTGAAGTCCTTAATAATACTGCAGACTGAGCAGATGCATGCCTGCCCTCACCTGCAGCACATTCAGAACTCTTTTCCATGCCTCCCCCAACTCTGTCCACACAGTCCTTTCCACTTTCTGGGACTTCTTGGTTTCCCCTTTTCTCCACTTCCTCGGACAATTTGCAAAATGACCTACACATAGCTCTGAAAGTCTGCCCTTTCCTTTCCCACCAAGCATCTCTGTGTGTTTATGTGTGTTGTGTGTGGCTTCTTGTGCAATAAAAGCAAAGGTTTTGAATGGTAACTCATCTTTATTTGTTTCCTACAAATTGAGATAGCAGGCACTACCAATACATATACAGGCAGTTTAATCATATGCTTACTATAATGTAAGGCCCCAAATGTCACCATTGCTTCCTAGCAAAACTACATGTAATGTAACATTGCAGCACCAATCACAGAGATATACATTACTGGTTCTCATTTTCAAAGTGTTTCCTCAAAGCCTCCCTTATTTGAATTGCCCCTCTCTGGGCCCCTCTGATAGCCCTGCTATCTGGCTGCTCAAAATCAGCAGCCAAGTGGTCTGCCTCAACACTCCACCCCTAAGCAAACCTTTCGCCCTTAGCTTCACAAAGATTATGCAACGTACAACATGCAGCTATGACCATGGGATTATTATCCTCATTGAGGGCTAACCTGCCATAAAGGCATCACCACATGCCTTTAATCTGCCAAAGGCACATTCCACATCTGGCACCTACTCAGCCTGTTGTTGAACTGTTCCTTACTGCTGTCCAGGTTTCCCGTGTAAGGTTTCAATAACCGCACTGTAAGGGGTATGCTGGGTTTCCCAGGATCACTATGGGCATTTCAACATCCCCCACTGTAATCTTCTGGTCTGGAAAGAAAGTCCTTGCTTATAGCTTTCTATGGAGGCCAGTGTTCCTGAAGATGTGTGTCATGCACCTTCCCAGACTACCCTGCGTTGATGTCAGTGAAACACCCATGGTGAGCCACAAGCGCCTACAATACCACGGAGAAGTACCCCTTCTCATTGATGTATTCTGTCACGAGGTGGTCTGGTGCCAAAATTGGAATATGTGTGCCATCTCTCACCTCTCCACAGTTAGGGAAACCCATTTCTGCAAAGCCAACCACTATTTCATGCACATTTCCCAGAGTCACAGTCCTTCATAGCAAGACGCAATTAATTGTCCTGCATACTTGCATTAACACAGCCCCAGCGGTCAACTTCCTTAGTCCAAATTGATTCACAAATTGAGTCCAAATTGATTCCACTAGCAGTCCGGATTTGCCAGCTTTCACACAGTACTTGCCACGTGCTTCTCTACCAATAGGGCAGCTCTCATTCTGGTGTCCTTGCACCGTAGTGGTGGGGTGAGCTCTGCATACACTTCCAGGAAGGTGGCTTTCCACATCCAAAAGTTCTGTAGCCATTGCTCATCATCCCATACCTCCATGACGATATGATCCCACCATTCAGTGCTTGTTTCTTGAGCCCAAAAGTGATGGTCTACCATGTGCAGCTGTTCTGTGAATGCCAGAAGCAATCTAATGTTGCTCCTATCCATATCATTCAGCATGTCAGACAACTGGGAGCTTTCTTCAGTTAAGAACTTTGTGATTAACTGCACTACCATCCACAATGTCTTCATGACAGTTATCAGAGCATAGGAGAGCAGTGCGCGATCCATCCCTCTCACAAAGATGCTGGGGTGCAAGGGCCACTGAAAAATGCCACAAAAAAAAGCTGGAAGCCTATAGACTGCTGGGACAGAAAGCAGTGCATCATGGGACACTGAGCCTGTTCCCAAGATGTTTCGTGATCCGCTCGGCTTTCCTGCACAACCTAGCGGCAGAAGGTGTCAAGCTGGACTGTGGGATAGGTACCCACAATGGACTGATCATACTGTTGATGCTAGGGCCCCTAGTGACTGAGTTAGGGAATGTGAACATGTAATACCAATTTTTATTATAGCTTTTTTTGAGTGTTGACGTAACTTTTGTCTCCCAGACTCTGTAGTGTAGACAAGGCCTTAGAGATTAACACACTTGGATTTGATACTGACCTGGCTGGATTTCCTACATCAACTATGTTCTTTAAAAAAATGTGTGACTTTAAAGTAATGAAAGGTACCAGACAAGAGGCTGAAATCTTCTGTTTATCCACAGAATTATAGATAGCATCCCCCTCATGCCAAACAAATGTGTCTCAGTGCTGATATGGATTGACCACTTGCAGGGAGAGAAAGGAGATCATACTAAATGATCATTTAAACCTTTGTCCTCCTGACTGACACTGCCTTCAAAGTTGCAAAAGAATGCTGATTGCCAAGTGGGTTGGAGTGGTATTTGTGAAATAAACACTTCTTCACTGGGAACTGACCTGAGATAATCAAACTCATTTCATGTAGGGGACCACATCTAGGGCTTTATTCTCATCTCATGTACAATAGTGTAAATCAGTAATAATGCTATTAAAGAGTTATGCCTTTGTAAAATGTTAATGAGTGAAATCAGAATCAAGGCCCTAACTTCTAATTCTCCATCCCCAGCCAAAAATGTGGACCATAGAAATTGTCACATAGGCTCAAAGCAGGAGCTCATCTACTTCACTATCCTCTATCTCCAACACTAGCCAGAACCAAATGGTTCAGAGAAAGGTGCAAGATCTTCAAAGTGGACAATTATGGGATAACTGGGATAACCTTCCCATAAAACAAATTTGTTCCTAACCTCCACAGGGTTTCTTAAGCCATGAAGCATGACAGTTTATATCCCTCCAAACTTTAAAAAATTCTGTCTAATGAAACAGTGGATGTTCTCATTATTATAAATATATGGCCACTCCATGTCCAAGCCTGCTAAGCTCTTGAACTCATTTTTAGTTGCACTGTGAATGGTAACTGCACTTCAGAAGCAAATTACATATAGTTGCCTTTTAATTCTTCCTTTCTGCATGGGTATTGTGGCATCATCTGTGATAGCTCTAGAAATTTATAGAGCTCTGGGAACTCCACCAGGGGTAAAGTGATATCTAGTGCCTTAATTATTCCTCTCCAGCCTAATGCTCATTTCCTTAGTTATCTGACTTATATTTCTCTTCTGGATTTCTCTATGACACACCAGTAATGGTACATGGGTTACAATGGTTTGAGGGACAGTCATGAATGCAGGCTTGTGGGGATATGTGTGTGTGTGTGTGTGGGAGATGGACAGGGTCACCCCCGCCCCCAGATTTGCTGCTTGGCTTGTACTGAGCATTCTTACACAGACTGCCCCCCCACTATCTGTCAGGAACAGCTCGCTTCACATGCAGCAGCTGCCAGAAGCATTCTGCCTGTGAAGTGCTGAGGCAGGAAGAATATCTCTCGGGGTACTGGGAGGAGTGTGCTTGGATGCAGCTTTTAACTCTTTTCAGAGGTGCTGCAGGTGTTCCCTTCAGTGCCAGTCTGAAGCTGCCAACTGGTATGCAGGAGGGATAAGGCCCCGGCCACACCTGTATCCCATGGGTACTTCCTGTGGGGTGAGGTGTGCCTCTGGGAATGCTAATACATACCCCTCTCCTTGATATATTCAGGGAATGCAAGCATCAGCATTCTGGCTGTCCCACATGCAAATAATTAGGGAGTGACAGGAGTGGAGTCTCTTCCTCTTCTGCCTCTGCATGGAGTAACCAGGAGCCAGCCCTAGTTTATCAGTCTCTCTCTTGCTCTGTGTGTGTGTGTGTGTGTGTGTGTGTGTATTTATTTACATTATCTATATAAATACTTTATGTAATTAGTGTTACATTTCTGATCAATCTATTTATTGTTGGGCTTGCATAAACATGCACAATCCTCTGAATAACGACAACAGGTCCAGGTTCTTTAAATAAAACAGCTCATCCGTTTGTTACTTGAAAAGTGTACAGAGGCAACTCCCCTGCTGCTGGTGTGGCTGTTACAGTCATTTTTTTCTCTATCATTAAGAGCATCATAATTTGCCAATAATCACTGGTTAAATCTTCTGTAGAAAACTCCCAGATTGTAAGGCCAGAAGGGACCACTGGGATCATCTGTCTGACCTCCTGCATAACATAGGCTCTACGATTTCCCTAAATTAATTCCTGTTTAGCTACTGGGATTACACCTGGATATTATTATTGATTTCGCAATTTAAAATTTGCATCCTCTTGGACCTCAGGGGCAGCTGCTCTCCAGCATAGTATGTGTATCCACCACGCGGGGTTCAGAGATACCACCGATGCCCCATGTGATTGCAACAGAGGTAAATGCTTTGAGCCTGAATCTCTTCTTATTTCCACCAATCCTACACCAGTGTAATTCCACTTACTTCAATTTAGTTACACCAACTTTACAGCAGTGAAACAGGGGTGCCAAGGAATGTTGAAGCATGGTGGACTGACATTTTCAATTCTCTTCGTCTTCATCAGCTGCTTCTCATTGAATGGCAGAATAAAATCAGCAATTAGGATATTTGTAGCCAAACCCAGCAGCTGTCTCCATCAGCACTGGTTTGGTTTTGGCAGCTTTCTAAGTACAGATATGCTATCAGGATGGAAGCCCAAAGAATTACTAAACAAATTCATTCAGGAAAGCTGCTACGAGGCCAGCAATTGTATAGTCACCAAAAGTTCTGGTGGCATGATAAGAACCTATACTGACAACGGCCAGACTGTTTTAAGGACCTAACTAGAGATCAATCCAAGTGGTTTTCAGTCTGCAAGGAGGCTATATCCTTTTGGGATTTGTCTTGATGATGATGGTGAATTTACACTGGTACTAGTGAGAGGAAAGTCAGGCCCTTTGTAACTGATAACCTAGGAGAGACCCAGACGAGTCAGCACTACTTTAGTGTCCAGACAGGAAGAATGGTCTTTTGAATTAGAGTTCAGGAGACGTGTTTCTGTAATGCTCCCAATGGTGGTTCAAGAGCGTGAGTACCAACCTCAGGGCAGACAGTTAAAAACCAGGGCACAAACCCCAAATTGGTTGTGAGTTGTAAACTTAGATTTTACTAACCAAATGCACCAAGTGCAAACTTCTCAGGCACTTTAACAGCCTTAAGATGGAGTCACAGACCGTCCCCTTAGGTACTCCAGTCTGCCTTGTCTTGCAAGTGCATCTCTGTGATAGATGGCCCCTTACGCCAAGAATCACAACAATATTCAGGTTATGCCTGATCCCAAAGGATCAGTTACTTACTCCATGTTAATTGTACTTTAGGTCTTACACCAAAGACGCTTGTAGCCAATCCAACAGTGAACTATAAGATGTATTAAAAAGGAAAAGGAAATTGGAGTTATTTTCAAGGCTAAAGCAAGCAAACAGAGACATGAATGAGTTATAGTCTTAGATTTCAAAAGGTAGTATAGGCTTCTATAATCAGCAAGCTGTATTTGATCTTTAGGGCTAACCCAGGCTCAGCAGCTGGGGATCTCTTGCTTATGCCTAGAAACACTCTGCACACCTCTCCCCCTGCATGAATACAAGCAGCATAGAGATGTTTAGTTCCTTTGGTTTGGGGTTTTTAATCCCCCTCCTGCTATGTGCTCTGAGCTACAAACTCATCAGATGGGAGGAGTCCACTTGTATGATTCATCTTCACGGGACGAACAGCAGAACAATAAGAGTCTTTAGTCCTTTTATTATATACAGTTGCAGAGGCTTACTATACAACTGCTCAGATATTACATTACACTTTGTAACACAGATATTACAAGTAAGATTAATGCATGCAGCATTTCACAAGCATCCATAAACTACATACTTTCTTATAATTCTCATACCTATTCTATCAACATTAACCCACAAGTGAACCAGATAGATTCCAGCTGTGCATCCGTCTGTGTCCCATTGAGACATGGGGACCTCGACATGAGCTGGCTCAACCTGCCAGCATCACAGTTCCATTCCCAGCTCTGTCATAGACTTCCTGTGTGACTGGACAATTCATTGAGGTCCTCGCCCTATGCCATTTATGTCAATGGAAGTTTTGCCATTGATTTCAATGGTTGTAGGATTAGGCCCCTTAATTCTTTCCCATCTGAAAATTGGGAATGAGAATTCTTTCTTTGATTGACTGGTCTATTTAGAGTTTAAGCTTTACAGAGCAGGAGCTGTCTTTTACTGTATACATAGCCTAGTACAATAGGGTCCTGCCTCAGTGGGGGCTTCTAAGCATTCCCATAATACAAATAAAATAATAATAATAAATAGTAAGAATTACAGTATTAACTCTATTAGTGTCCAAGACAGTTGCTACCTACTTTTCAGCACTACAATAAGGCAGGCTTACAAGAAGATATTAGTACTAGAAAAAGGGAAGGTCTATTAATGTGATATATGTAAAACAAGGAAAGATATGAGAATGAATACTAATATTGAGGGAATCCTGGCAGAAGTGAGTTTCCAGGAGGGATTGAACGAGTAGAGACTAGTGGCTTGGCAAGGTGCAGCATGAAAAATAGCTGTAGAGATGTTTGTGGGATAGATGGGCAAAGGAGGGCATTAATGAATTAATTTTCCAAGGTGCTCTGAAATGACGTGTGAAATCCTGTTTTAAAGCAATGACATGAAAACAGTTGTGACAGCAGAAGGGATGATTTTTTTGATCTGGAAGGTTCTGAGGCAGTTGGGGTTTGGCAGTTGGACAAGAGTGTGGTGAAGGGAGGTTTTGAAGGCTGATAGTCAACAGAGAGTAATCAAAGTGTGCTTCTACTTTGAAAAATTACTCTATAAAAGTTGCTTGTTTTTTATGTCCCAATGACCCTAGATCAATTCAGTTTGTGACATAGTGCAGGGGAACTTGAACTTTTTGGCAGGAGGAACTCAGCTCTCGCAGTAGGCTTCAAGGGCATAGTAATTACACTTCAGTCTAATTATGTGTCACTTTTCCACAGAATCAATGAGACATATCTTTACTGCAGCCTAATCACCTTGCCCTTAAAGGTTAGCTCAGGTGAGGGCTAATAATGTCTCCTGCCAAAAGTTCAAATTCCCCTGTACTATGTAAGGGTTTATCTTTCCTTTGAAATGGAGCTAACGTGATATGGAGTCACTGAGTGTCAATAAACATGGCACTCCAAGGTGCCATTTTTACAGTCACTTTTCAGAGGAGAATTAATGACTCTGTCCTTTAAAACAAAGGCAATAATTTCTTTTATAGTGGGTTGGCACTCCCAGTGCTACTATTTAAGGTAACAAAATCAGTAGCTGTGTATTCAGTAATTTTTCTGTTGAATTTATTATATCTAATATACAGTAAGCAACCAGCAACTATATTCCTTTGCTCAGGAAAATTTAAAATGGATGTTATTGAAGTTTTGTTCAGGAAGATAAGATAAGGAGAGAGAATAAGGAAGCAGAAAAGGAAAGAGAAAATACGAATTTTTAAATTAGATGTGAGTAACATTTAAAATATTTCCCAAGGACAATTCAAATAAACTGAAGGTCTGACCTGCCAGAGGACCTTTATTGTGCATTCTAGTGTATTTTACATTACTTGTATATAATTATCTTAATTATAATTTAGAGGCAGTGCATACAAATTTGCCCTCTTTTAGAGGACCTAAAATCCACTTAACCCTAAAGCTCTTCTCTCTAGTGCATTAAAGCTTGATGACTCTTAGGCTACGTCTACACTGCACGATTATTTCGAAGTAGTTTAAACCGATATTACGAAACCGATGTTATAAAATCGGTTTTGCGCATCCACAATGCGATCACAAAATCGATTGCTTGTGTCCATGGTCCAAGGCTACCATCGATTTCAGGAGCGGTGCACTGTGGGTAGCTGTTCCTCAGCTATCCCATAGTTCCCACTTCTGGGTTGAGAGCACAGTGCCTGATGGGGCAGAAAACATTGCCCCGGGTGGTGCTGGGTACAGCCTCACCCCTCCCTTTGTGAGAGGCGCCGAAACCACTTTGGCGCGTTTTTCGCGGAGTGCATTGAGCAAACCCATAGCACAGCAATCATGGACCCTGCAGATCACAAACGGTTATCTGACGTTGTCAACACCTCGCGTACTCGCGTGTACTATAACTGAACAATGAACTGCAAAGGCAGGAGGAGAGAGGAGGCAGCTATTGCTGAGCGCAGCGGGACAGCGATGCGAGATGGAGGCAGAATTCTCCCTAACCGCTGGCCCAGCGTTTGGAGCTACTGCTATTAACGGAGCTCTACTACCATTAAATGCCGAATTTGGGCACGGGAAACAAGCACAGACTGGTGGAACCGCATGTTTTGACGTGTGGGACGAATTACCGCAGAGCTGCGAATTTCGCATGCGTAAGAGCACTTTTAGAACATTTGTAGAACATGCTTTCCCCATGCCCTGACGAACGTAATAAAACATGAGAACAGCACCCTCACAGTGGAAGACAGCGAGTGGCAAATAGCCACTGGAAAGACATAATAGAACCACACGACATACCAAAGATCAAAGCAAGAGAACATAAATGAAAGATAGAGAAGACAATACATAACTAAGATGAGGAAAGCTGCAGTGATGCAAAGCCAAGCAATCGATTAGCTGCGACCTACGAAAGTTGTGACTCGGAAACAGTGCAGGGATAAATGGATGGCTATATGACTGATCTCTACTCGAAAG
>NC_133773.1:101739281-101752820 GCF_003597395.2 Chelonoidis abingdonii
TAAGATCGGTTAATGTGCGATATACCGATTTAACGCTGTATCCGTTCACATGAGGTCATCATATATCGATTGTACCGCCTCCTTTAAATCGATTTCGAAATCCTCCAAACGAGAGAGTAGCGGTAAAATCGGATAGTGATAATCGGATAGGTTCGTGTGGACGAAATCGCACGGTTATTGCTCGGCATCCAGAGTGCGTGCATGAGGGCGCGGCTGCGTGCAGCCAAGTGAACGTGGCGCGGGATGCAGCGTGCAGGTAAACAGGAAAAAGGCCCGCGAAACTTTTGAATTGCATTTCCTGCTTGCCCAGCGTGGAGCTCTGATCAGCACGCTGGCGATGCAGTCTGAATCCAAAACAGAGTCTTCGAGGCACTTCCCGTGTACGACTTGTCGCTCAGCGCTGATAGCTATCAGCAGTTATATGTTTATTCAAACGCTGATTTTTGGCGTGTCTGCGTGTTTCTGTAACAGAGCTGGATACAACAGATTTTGTCTCGGCCATACAGCGATCAGACCTTATAGGGAGACAATCTGTTGTATCCAGCTCGGTTACAAAACGTACAGATCTCCAACGCCGCTACGCGTCTCATCAAAAAACTGCCGGATATTACCAGCCGCTCATGTCTTGAGTGGACCCCGGCGGTAACCGGGCGTCCGGCAGACTTTAGTTCTGATGGGAATTTTCAGGACTGTGCCTGGCCGACCGGGCGCTTGAATTCAGAGCTTCCACGGCATGGTGCAAAGCAGGAATGCAATTCAAAAACTTCGCGGGGGCTTTTCTGTTACCGCAGCGCTGCATCCCGGGGTGAGTTCAGATGCTGTCCAGAGCGTCATCACTGCAGCACTCTGGGATGTCCGCCCGATGAGGCCAATAACGTCGATGATTTCCGTTCCATCCACACGAACCCTAATCCGAGTTATCACTATCGAATTTAGCGCTACTCCTCTCGTTTGGGAGGAGTTCCGAAATCGATTTAAGGAGGCGGTAAAATCGATATTAATGATGACGTCATGTGAACGGATACAGCGTTAAATCGGTATATCGGCCATTAAACCGATTTAAAGTCGCAGTGTAGACCTGGCCTTAGAAGTGATGCTAAAGCAAACAAGAGCCTGAAAACCCCACCGTCAGCTTTGCTACATACATGTAGCAAACAAAAAAAATGTGATGAACAGAACGCAAAGTTTGGAATCTCTACCAATAAACCTTGTAAAATCCAGATGGTTATGAGGCCACCACCATACACTACAATGCCCTTCTATACACCTATGTCTTCCATCAGCAAACTCTGTCTCTTCCTTATCATTTGTCTGAAGAGAGACTTGGTTTGCCATCACCCTCCAGTATTGTTTGGGTGGATGGTACAGTTTCTCTCCTCCTTCGTATCTGCAGTGGCAGATGGGTGTCAACTCCTTTTTCCGTGTCTTTTCCTCTTTTAAATAACCCATGTGGTGTCCATTCTTTCTTCTTTCCTCCTCTTTTTTTCTCTTTTCCAGTGCATTTGTCCCCTTTTGGGGACAACAGAGAATCTGCTCCAAGATGTTCTAACTTGGGTGCTAAAGTTAATCACCTAAATCCACATTTAGGCATCTAAATAAGTGGCCTAATTTTCAGAGGTGGGTTTGACTTCATTTTTCAGCAGGTACTCATCTAGCCCGGACAAAAGACAAGAGGCAGTGGACATGGTTTAATTAGGCCACTGCTTTATTCATTTAAAATATCTGGGAGTACCCAGCAATAAATTGTACAGTGCAGGTCATCATCATTTCCTTAATCATTTCCACATAATTGGGGGTGCTGATGTCAACCTGCCCCCGCCCCTTTCCCAACCTGGTCCCAGTCATCCCATTGCTGGGATCCCACCACCTTCCCCTCACAAGAGGATTAAGGGGTCTAGAAAAGGAAGGGGAGTGGCTCCCTGCCATAGGAGGCTGAAATCACCTCAGCTCCTGTAAGGCATGATTTCCTTTAAATCTTGTTCCAGTCCTTTTTATCTGCTAACTGTATCCCTTCCATAACAAGTACCTGGAATGGACCTCTGCCCAGGGAGGCACCAGCAATTTAATTTGACTGCTTTCCCCCATCCTCTACCAGGTTCCCAGATATATACTGATTTCTTCCTTAATACTGGACAAAAATATATGTGCTCCCCATCCTCTGTCAGTAACTCGGGTGCCCAATAACATGTCCCAGTGAGGAATTACCAAATCCCCTTGGTTACATATGAATTTAGCCACCTCCCTGTTCACCTACCTCCTGGTCTTATCAATCCATGGAGGCTTTGTGGCTCCCCATCAGACCCTATGCTGCAATATGTCAGACAAGATAATCATCACTCCTGGGAAAAATTCTGGATCTGCCCTAAATCCCTCTTAGCTTTGATCATCAAGTCAATCCTCTTACATTTTCCCAAATCATTTTCACCAAGCTGAACAATAATCGCATCTGCCAGCTCTCAGGATGCTGAAGAGGGGATAAGGGGAAGCAGCTGGTCCCACAGCGTGTCCCTCCTTCCATGCCAGTTTAGAACTGCCTCACCACCTAGGCCCAACAGTAAACCTCCAGATGACCTGGAAGCCCACCTATGTGCCCAGGATATAATAATGTGCCTGCCGATCCACCACTGTTCGCTTGGCCCATTTGCACGATTTGGAAATAGGAAGCACAGGAAAATTAGTTCTGATTCTTTACCTGGGATCTCATGTATATCCTGTATGCAGTTGAATGCCACCATCCAATAGTCTGAATTGCCCTGGCCCCTTCAGCATGATCCAGGTGAGACAGGCCTTCTCTGGGACTGCATGGGATATAAATACCAATCCCTTCCAGTCAACTAGAAGGACAGTGCCCCCATGACCTATTCCAGCTGTTTCCTACTCCTCCCTCTTCATCCAAGTAAATTTTCCACTTTCTTCCCCCTGCTACCAATTGCAAAGGCACCCTTTAAAGGGGCAACAACCCCTTTCCTTCCTGCTAGCTGGACAAGGACCCACTGTATGCAGCTGCGGTGAGCACATTTTATTTAGCAGCTAGCTCCTAATTCCTGTAAAACAGAATTAAACCCCTCCATCATATGACTGCCACCAGGAGGTGGGGCCACATTGAAAGAAAGAGGTAAAAATAAAATGGGTTAAGTTTTTTTCCCCAAAGTAAATACATGGAATCTCCAAATTTGAAAAGTTCAGTAGGGTCCAAAACTTATCACGTTAAGGTTCTCTCACCACTAGTTTGTAATGCCCAGATACTTAGTTTTCGCCGGGTGTTGTTTTTCTCTGAAGCTTGAGATAACCTTCCCTAACTCACATGAGTAAAATGCTCTTCCCTGGATGATAGATGGGTCAGACTTTCATGATAATACCGTTGGATAGGTCATGAGGAGATGAGACCTCACTGTGAGTCCTGGCAAATGAGAACAGGATTTCTTAAAGATTTATTTGCTTTCCTTTGGCGAGTTCCCAGAGTGTTGTGTTGGGCAGCTGCTCTTCTGTCCTGAGAGAAGCTACAGGAGTTCCATTTTCCCAAACCTTTCGTTCAACATAGATGTGGAGGTCATGATATTATATAGGGTCAGCTCCAATAGAACGACACTCACTGATTTACACCACAGACTGTAGTGGAATCAATTACAATCTCATTTCAGATGTGATATTAAGTGAGAGGGTGGATAACAACTGTTAAGAAAGAAATGGCATGAGAAAGGAAGTGGGTTACAGCAGTAAGACTGACGTTGCTCAGCTTAGGGATGTGTACTTGTAGATAGTTCCCTGAAAAGTATTTTTTGAAATATTTTTTACAAATGACTTGCCTCTGGTGGGCATTGTGGAAGCAGTGAGTCTTATGGAGGGATTTGGATGAAAAGAGAATAATTGGCTCAGCCTATCAGACTTGGGGAGGCATCCCAGGAGTAGGAGGTGGAATGGAAAAGTGAAAGGTGTCTCTTATAGGGTAATGACACTAAGACCCCATCTACACTGGCAAGTTTGTGCGCAGTAAAGCAGCTTTGAGTGCTGTAACTCCTGAGCTGTATACACTGCCAAGCCACTTAGTGCGCAGAAACTGCATAGTTGTAGTGCTCTAAAACACCACCCTGATGAGAGGTGTAGAGCTTTCTTCACCTTGGCTACAGTGCCGCAGTGCCAGTGTAGACACAATGGTGATTACAGTGCTGTGATTGGCCTCAAGGAGGTGTCCCACAATGCCTGTTCTCACCTACCTGGCCATCGGTTTGAACTCTACTGCCCTGCCCTCAGGTGCTGTGCCCATGAGCTGCCGGTTCTACAAAGAGTTGGATGCAATACTTAGCTGTCACCCCACCTCCACTGTGAAATCCCTTGGGGATACTTCGTTGGCTTCATTACCAGCTGAGAGTGGACTAAGCCAAGAGGAGGCAATCTTGGCTGAAGAGGGGGAGGAGAAAGCTAAGGCAGAGGATGACTCAGAGGCCAGAGATGCATACAGTCAGGAGCTCTTTTCTACGCCGGAGGAGCCTAGCCAGTCACAGCAGTCAGATCTTGGTGAAGTTCAAACAGGAGAGAAGGTCCCTGGTAAGTGGATTTCATTTTGGGAATTGCTGAAATGAGTTGCTGGGGGCAGAAGGGTTGCAGAAATCAGGCTTGTCTCCCACCTCCTGCCTAGTCTGAGCGGCGGAACAGGTTGTTGATAGACTCTCTCACTTCATGTGAATCTCCCTCAGAGCTTTCCAGGAAACTTTCATGGAGATACTGGGCAATCTGCTCCTGCAGGTTCCTCAGCAGAGCTGCTTTGTTTCTTGCCCCATTAACAGTAACTTTCCCATGCCATTGTGCCATCACGGGGGGAGGGAGAGGAACAAAGTTGCAACAGGCTAGATGCATAGGGCCAGGGTGGAAGCTGCAGGTTTGGGGGAAGACCCTCCCTTGATTCCCTGCTCACCCCGAGCAGCTAGATATCTTCCATAATGATCACCTCCTGTGGAAAGTGTGGGAACAGGAATGATTATCAGGCCACCCCAGTAGTGCTGGCTCTCCCCAAGTGCCCAAAAGTCACGTGCCCAGTGTACAGCAGGGTCTGGGAGCAGTGATTTACCTGCCGCTGCAGCTGCTCACCATTTTGGGGGTCTTGTGGCTTACGTGTGCTTGCCTGAGGTCAGTCAGTTAGTGACAGGTGTGTGAGTACTGGCTGTGTTTTAAAGCACTGAAACAGTGTGGTCTGTGTTGCAAACAATACTGCTTCTGTAAAATGTTGCATTTAAACTTCACAGAGATGATCTTGAGAGGTTGCAGAATGGCTGCGCAGAATTAGAAAGCGGCCAAGAAGAACTCAGGAGGACTTAATGCATGAGGTTATGATGCACTTCGCCACCGAGAAAAAGGAATTGAAGAAGTGGCGGGACAGCGAGAAGAGGGAACGAAAGGAAAATGCGGCACACCAGAAAGAAGCCACAGAGCAGCTCTTAACAGTTATGGAGTACGAAGTGGACATGCTCCAGGAGATACTAGCTCTTTGAACCGAGCAGCTCTGTGTCTGCCCTCTCCTGCAGCTGCTGTTGCAAAACTCTTTCCCATGAGCCCCCACACACACCGCCAACACACGCTTATCAACCTCCTGGCTCGACTCTCTACCCGCAGCATTCCACTCCTCCCTCTTCACAGTCCAGCAGTGTGGACTCCCAATACCCACTGCACTCAACACCCATCCCTCTGCAGTTTGGTCCTGCTGAAGTACAGCACCCGCTGCATTGTACTCCAAAGGAGAAGATTGGGATCATACTCCTGGACATATACAAATCTGTAGCTGTCCCAGGACCCCTCCTCCTCTTGAGACCTTCTCTTCCTTTCATTCTCTCATCACCCTCCCTGCTGATGAATTTTTTTGTTTGACTCTTTCCTCTGGCTGTTATCTTTCAATAAAAGAATTGTGTTTGTTTGAAAGCAATCGTTATTCTATTAAGTGAAAGCAAAAAGAGCACTACAAAGCAACATACAATTATGTTAAAGCGCCTTCTTGCATCATGTCACCAATCACCTCCTAGCATTACAAGCAATGCAATCCTGAGCTTAGCAAAAAATATTAGTGGCTTTCAGCTTAAAATTGCTGCCTCAAAGCATCCCTGATCCTTATGGCCCTGCGCTGTGCCCCTCTAATAGCCCTGGTCTCCAGCTGTTCAAACTCAGCCTCCAGGTGCTGTCTCTCTGCGATCCAGCCCTGAGTGAAGCTTTCACCCTTCCCTTCACAAACATTATGGCACATACCACACGCAGCTATAAACATAGGAATATTGTCATCGGCCATGTCCAGCATCCCATACAGGCATCACTAGTGGGCTTTTGAACAGCCATATTCACACTCCACAGTCATTCTGCATTTGCTCAGCCTGTTGTTGAACTGCTCTTTGCTGCTGCCAAGTTGCCCCGTGTATGGCTCCATGAGCCACGGTATTAAAAGGTAGGCGGAGTCTCCCAGGATTACAATGGGCATTTCGACTTCCCCTACGGTGATCTTCTGGTCCAGAAAGAAAGTTCCTGCTTACAACTTCTTGAACAGGCCAGTGTTCCAAAAGATGTGTGTGTCATGCACCTTTCTGGACCAGCCTGCTTTAATGTCTGTGAAACGCCCATAGTGATCTACAAGCACCTGGAGAACCACTGAGAAATACCCCTTGTGATTAATGTACTCAGTGGCTAGGTGGTCTGGTGCCAGAATTGGAATGTGCCATCTATCGCCCCGCCGCAGTTAGGGAAGCACATTTGTGCAAAGCCATCCACAATGTCACGTACGTTTCCCAGAGTCACGGTCTTTCAGAGCAGGATGCAATTAACGGCTGTGCACACTTGCATCAACATGAGTCATGGTTGACTTTCCCACTCCAAACTGGTTAGCAACTGATTGGTAGCAGTCTAGAGTAGCCAGCTTCCACAGTGCAATCGCCGCATACTTCTCCAATGGCAAGGCAGCTCTCCTTCCTATGTTCTTGTGCCTCAGGGCTGGTGCAAGCTCATCACACAGTCCCATGAATGTGGCTTTCCTCATGCAAAAGTTCTGCAGCCACTTCTCGTCATCCCAGACGTGCATCACAGTGCTTGTTTCCTGAGCCCAAAAGCGGCATTCCATTGTGGTCAGCACCTCTGTGAATTCCACAAGCAATCTCGTGTCATAGCTACTACGCATGGCAAGATCAATGTCGCACTCCTCTTGCCTTTGTCGTTTAAGGAATAACTCCACTGCCACTCTGATGTGTTGGTCAATGTGAACAGCATTCTTGTCAACAGCTCGGGATCCATTCCGGCAGCCAGAAAGAGGCAGGGCAGGGCATGAAGTACACAAACCATTGAAAGATGGCACCAAATGCGGATGGAAGCACAGGGATTGCTGGCATGTGAAGCAATGCATCACAGGGCATCAGGGCAGGACCTAGGATGCCCCGTGACCCCTTCTGCCTTCCCACAAGTCTTAGCAGCAAAAGAGAAAGAGGTGCTCTGTGGGATAGCTGCCCAAAGTGCACCGCTCCAAATAGCACTGCAAGTGCCACAAGTGTGAACACGCTATTGTGCAGGCAGCTGTCAGTGTGAGCATACAACAGCAGTTTTCCTTCGGCACTATCTGAGCAGCGCTGTAATTGCCAGCACTGTAACTTTGCCAGTGTAGATGTGCACTAATGAACCAAAATCAGCTGCTAAAAAGTGCCTTAGGCTTTGGTCCTGCAATCCGAAGTCAAGCTGAAGACTCCACACAGGTCCACAGGTGTGTCCCCACAAATCAGATTGGGGCACCAGTGTAATTCCTCTTCTTGAAAGAGGAGTAGGTTCCATTCCAAATCCCTTTGACATGAATGGGAGACTTTACACTGAGTTCAATCGCAGATGAATCAGACTTCTATTGTTAGTTTATTTTAAAAAACCCAGGCAATTTATTAAGTAAAAGTTTGTTTTCTTAAGTCACAAGTCTGGGAATTGGATGCTGATTCCAGAGAAAGAGTTAATCAGAAAATTGTCAGTCATCAGTCTGACTTTAAAACAGAGTGCTGGAGGGCATATCTTACTTGTCATGTTGTATTGTGAATTTAGTATTTGGGTGTGGAAGGACCTGCCTTCCCTTCTTTGTAATCTACACAGGTGTGCACAAGACTTCAAAGCCAGCTGGAGTAGGGTTTATGTCTGGGAGAAAACTCCAGTCAAATAAAAATGTGCTGGGAGATGCAAACTGAACCTCTCTTGTGCAACCACCTTCAAATCAGTTTGTAAATATAGATTCCCACCGAATGTGTTTTTCTATTCCATATGAGACACTATACCCTGCTGCAGTTTTGGGTTTTATGTTACAATGTGATTTTAGGGCTTTTTCTATGATTTTTAATTTTTGAAAATGTTTAGTAGTTTTGAGAGCAATTGGAATTATGTGTGCAAATAAATTAACTAATTAATTCAGACCCTTTTTTTTCTGCTTGCAAATCATTTGTCAACTGATCCTGATTGCTACCAAATGATTATGAATAAATATTTGTGGACTATGTTATGGGAACAAATTGCAGCTTGTAGACTGTTCTCACATGTTTCCACTTTGGACATTTGTTGTTACGCTATGTCTACACTATGGGGAATATACAACTGGCATAGCTACAGCACCATAGCTATGCCAGCATAACCTCATAGTGTAGACTAGTGGTTCTCAACCTTTCCAGACTACTGTACCTCTTCCAGGAGTCTGATCTGTCTTGCATACCCAAAGTTTCACCTCACTTAAAAACTACTTGCTTTCAAAATCAGACATAAAAATACAAAAGTGTCATAGCTCACTATTACTGAAAAATTGATTACTTTCTCATTTTTACCATATAATTATAAAATAAATCAATTGGAATATAAATATTGTACTTACATTTCAGCATACAGTGTATTGAACAGTATAAACAAGTAATAGTCTGTATCAAAGTTTAGTTTGTACTGACTTCACTCGTGTTTTTTATGCAGCCTGCTGTAAAACTAGGCAAATATCTAGATGAGTTGATGTATCCACTGGAATACCTTTGCTTACCCCTAGGGATCTGTGTACTCTGGTTGAGAACCACCGATGTAGACGCAGCCTACAATGGCTCATCTATCTGAGTAAACACTAGGAGTGCTAGAAGTAATGCATTGTGACTGCTGGACGTTAAAAAATTGATTTGAGTGACAATTGGCTTAGTTCATGGTTAGACTGTATGCAGAGTCCTATTATAGAGACAAGGTGGGTGAGATTTTCTTTTACTGGACCAGCTATGTTGCCAGGAGAGTGTCCCCCATTGGCAGTGCTGTGCACACAAGTGCATACACTGGCAAAACTTATATTGCTCAGGGTTTTTTTTTCACACCCCTGAGCGGCAAAAGTTTTGCCGCCATAAATGCTAGTATAGACATGGCCTAAGTACAAGGTGAAACAGATTGTTTAGCATAACTAATTAACATATATTGTAAGAGACCATTCAAGGTGAAGTGGCCTGCTGACACCTTTGCAGTAATAGGACAAAACAGAGGGGTTAATGGTTTACAAAGATTGCTGTAATAAGCCATAAATCCAGTGTCTTTATTAAGACCGTGATTTTTAGTGTCTAGCAAAATTATTACTTTAAGCTCCAAGGCCTGTCTTTTGAAAATGTTGTACAGATTTCCTGTAAGGACAAGGACTCAGAGGTCAGATATAAAAGTGATATTTTTGTGAAAAGTATTCACCCACAGGTGATATAGTGTTTTTGTGTTTTATCATTTTGTCTGTGTGAGTTCATTCAAGAGTGTTATGATAATCTGGTTTCACCTCAGAGTTGTTATTGGTGCATTTAGTTGACTGGATGAGGTATACCACTATTGATATAGGCATGTCTAGGAAGCATGGATCAGATTTCTATGGAAGCCATAAAGACAGTGAGACAGGACTTTCCAGGAAAGATTGCTCCCCGTGCTGGTAGCTACTCCCCTCGTAGAGATGGGTTTTTTTAGAGTGCTGGGAGAGCTCTTTTCCAGCTCTGTTGCCGTGACTACACAGCCACGTTAAAGGGCTGCCGCGGCAGCACTTCAACATTGTTAGTGAAGACATACCCAGAGTCTGTACAGCTGAAATCAGAACTTTAGAAGATGCGGACATTGTCACACAGCTGATCAGGGACAACAAAAGACGGCCTACTAAAATTGACAAAATCTCAATAGTGGATTTGGCCCTTAATTGCCTTAGTCTCCTTTGGATCCTCAGTCTATTGCAAAATATTGACTAAAAACTGTGCAGATGTACTAGACAGGGAAGATCAACATATCATGGCCACAAAAGGGTGTGGTTGGCTAGTCCAGGGGTGTGCCCAGGCTTTACTTGTGTATGCTCTTATCTATGCTTCTTTGCACATATGCACAGCAGAGTTCTGTGCATACCAGAGTCTAGATTGCTTTGATTGGAGAAAGGAAATGTTGCAGAGGTCTCAGACTGGCAGTCAGAAAAAAAGCAGGAGATTTCAAGGTCAAGTATGACATTAAGGCTACAGACCTGGTGACCTTTGGAGTTCTGGGATGCTGATGCAATAAATTTCAAACCAAAGCAACAAATTTAAAAGTGCTAAAAGGAAATGTTTTTAACATAATAATTAACCTGGAGAACTCACTGCCACAAGATATTAATGCCAAGAGATCAGTAGGATTTAAAAAAAAGAATTCAACATTTGTATGGATAATGAGAATGTTCAGAATTACATCAGGCAGGAATAATTTTTTTATAATGGGTGCAAAACCTTTTGTTTCAGGGTTTAAGACAATCACTAACAAATAGAGATTAGGAAGAAACTTCTGAAACAAGCAGAATATTCTATTACCAAGCTTCTTGTATCTTTCTCTGAAGCATTTGATATTGACCACTGATAAATACCAAAGGAGATGGAAGGTGATCCTATAGTTAGAGCACTAGCCTGGGAGTTGAAAGAGACCTGTGTTTAATTCCTTACTTGGCCACACACTTCTTGTGTGACCTTGAGCAAATCACTTAGTCTGTGTCTCATTTCATCATCTGTAAGATGGGGACAGTGTTTCTTTATCTCTCACGAGTGCTGGGAGAGTAAATACATCAAAGACTAGGACATGTTCAGATATTGTGGTAAAAGGAGCCATTAGAGTTGGTGTGGGGGAGAAAAAGCAGTTACCTACCTGTAACTGTTATTCTCTGAGATGGGATTCAGACATGTATTCCATATGGATATGCATGTGCACTGGAGCCTGAGAACTTTGCCTTGCAGTACCTGTAGGGGCGGTGCTCATGCCATGCAGCCATAGCCCCTTTCGGCTGTATAAGGGTGAGGCCACCTCAGTCCCCTCAGTTCCTTCACAACAAATGTCAGAAGTACAGACTCCGATGCAGAGGGAACAGAGGGTGGGTCATGGACTACATCTTCACCGCATCTCGAAGAACAGTTACAGATAGGTAGACGTTTCTTCTTCTTCAAATAGATGCAGCAGTGTATTTCAGGTGGGTCACTCGAAAGCAGTACTCTATTTAAAGGATTGCAGGATTGTCTTCCCAAAGTTTGCCTTTGATCTGGATGCAGCCATAATGGGATAGTGGTTTGCAAAAAGGACCAAATGGCTTCCCTGCAAATGTTCAATATAGGAACGTCATTTAGAAATGCCATTGATGTCGCCTCAGCTCTTGTGGAATGAGTTCATAGCCCTTGAGGAGATGTAGCCTGGGCTACTTTGTATGCTGTCTTACAGGTAGCTATCCACCTAGAGACCGCTTAATCCTTCATTCAGTCCGCAGATGAAGCAAACAGCCAAGATGAGGAACAGAAAGGTTTAGTTCTATCCAAACAAAAATCTAGTCATTGCAGACATCCCATGTGCGAAGACACCACTTCTCTAGCGTTGAATGTGGCTTAGGAAAGAACCATGGTAGATATATAA
This sequence comes from Chelonoidis abingdonii, assembly GCF_003597395.2. Classification (NCBI taxonomy): domain Eukaryota; kingdom Metazoa; phylum Chordata; order Testudines; family Testudinidae; genus Chelonoidis; species Chelonoidis abingdonii. The sequence goes on from NC_133773.1 coordinate 101,751,168, forward strand.
CTTGGTTCAAGTGAAATCTCCTTAGATAAAAATGTAGGGAGTGGCCACAGAGTTACTTTGTCTCTGGAAAATTATGTGTAAGGAGGCTCTGCCATCAAAGCCTGCAACTCACACACTGTCCCTGCATATGTTATTACCACAAGGAAGGCAATTTTCTGACACAGAAGTGGGAAAGAAGTTGCCAGAGGCTTGAATGGAGGTCTCCTAAGAGCTGCTAAAAACAGTATTAAGGTCCCAAAAAGGAACCAGCTTTTTAACTGGCAGATGGAGACAAGGGACTCCTTTCAGGAGCCTCATTGCCATGGAGTTTGAAAACACTGGCTTCCCATGGACGAGTGGATGAAATGCTGAAATTGCCACTAGGTGACTCTCAATGACCTAAGCAGAACTAAGAAGACTGAATGTAACAGGTACTTCAAGATGTTTTGGATACAAGCCAGCATCGGTTGAACTCCTCAGGCTAACTTCTACTGAGAACCGCGTAACCTTGACTGAATAAGCTTTCCTGGTAGAGGGCTTCCTACTGTTAAGCAAGACTTGCTGGACCTCTTCTGAACATCATTCCTCCTCCTCATCTAACCATGCAACAGCCATGATCTGAGTTGTAGGAAGCTGAGCACTGGAAGCAAGCCTGAACATGATGCTGAATCAGGAAGTTGGGATTTATTTATTTTAATTTTGAATGGCTGTACTGGGTCAGATCAAAAGTCCATCTAGCCCAGTATCCTGTCTTCCAACAGTAGCTGATGCCAGCTGCTTCAGAGGGAATGAACAGAACAGGTAATCATCAAGTGATCCTGTTGCCTATTCCCAGCTTCTGACAAACAGAGGCTATGGACACCATCCCTACCCATCCTGGCTAATAGCCATTGGTGGACCTATCCTCCATGAATTTATTGAGTTCTTTTTTGAACCTCGTTATACTCTTGGCATTCGCAACATCCTCTGGCAAAGAGTTCCACAAGTTGACTGTGCTTTGTGTGAAGAAATACTTCCTTTCGTTTGTTTTAAACCTGCTACCTATTTATTTTATTTGGAAACCCCTAGAGTTCTTGTGTTATGAGAAGGAGTAAATAACACTTCCTTATTTACTTTGTCCACACCAGTTGTCTCTTTTTCCAAGCTGAAAAGTCCCAATCTTATTAATCTCTCCTCATATGGAAGCTGTTCCATATGCCTAATCATTTTTGTTGCCCTTTACTGTACCTTTTTCAATTCCAATGTATCTTTGTTGAGACGGGGTGACCAGGTCTGCACGCAGTATTCAAGTTGTGGGTGTACCATGGATTTATATAGAAGCAATATGATATTTTCTGTTTTATTATCTATTCTTTTCATAATGATTCCCAACGTTCTGTTAAGATGAAAAGGAAGAGATATGGGACGCTGAACCAATAATGTAAGGAGGTCAGAGAACCGATGTTGCCTTGGCCATGCTGGAGCAACAAGAATGAGCTTAACACAATCCAATTTCAGCTTGAGAATGACCTGTAGGATGATTGGAATTCATAGAATCAGAGAATCAGAGGGTCATAAACAGATAGTTAAGGGTTAATGTCTCTTTTACTTGTAAAGGGTTAAGAAGCTCAGTAAACCTGGCTGACACCTGACCAGAGGACCAATAGGGGGACAAGATACTTTCAGATCTTGGTG
>NC_133773.1:101753377-101790779 GCF_003597395.2 Chelonoidis abingdonii
GGCGGCAGTGTTACCAGATCTAAGCTAGTAATTAAGCTTAGAAGTGTTCATGCAGGTCCCCACATTTGTACTCTAAAGCTCAAAGTGGGGGGGGAAACCTTGACACAGAGAATATCAGGGTTGGAAGGGACCTCAGGAGGTCATCTAATCCAACCCAATTGGAGGAAAGAGTATAGCAGTGCTGATACCCAGCTCAGGTGAAAAGCACTGTTCTAGGAACCAGACTGAGACCGCCTCAGGAGCAAGACAGCTGGCATTTCTTGTTGTCTGTTATGGTGAATAGGTGAATTGTTGGGATGCCCCAAACTGCAAAGATGAGCCACAAGATGCTAAGCTTCAGAGGCTACTCATGAATGCGGGAGAAATTCCTGCTGAGGTGATCTGCCAGACGATTGTGGATCCCAGATAAGTGAATGTCCATGAGGATAATGTTCTTTCCAATGCAAAACTGCCAGAGCCTGATTGTCTTCTGACAAAACACATTGGAGTGTTCTACCTCCTGACCTGTTCATATAATACATTGTGGTGTGTGGCAAATTCAGGACAATTAGCTACCAGGAGAGGAGTAGTAATTAGTCCCAGAAGGCTTAACCATGGAGGAATAAGGTTCAGCTGGAACAGGGGTTACCAGGGAACTAATTAGTTTCAGCTGGCCTCAATAGCTGGAGACCTTTTTAAACCCTCCCTGGCAGGGAAGCGGGGGGGGAGGAGAGAAGTAGAGTAGCTGCCAGCGAGTAGGGGCAGCTGAACTCTGATATTCTTCTTGCAAGGCAGATTGCACTCTCCCCAGAAGGAGAGGAAAACAGAGCAAGGGGCTGACTGAGAAGGGATCAGCCAGACCCTGCGCGACTGGGAAGGGGTTTTGCTTTGCCCAAGCCTGTGCCTCCAAGGCTAAGAAGGACTGAGCTAGCAGAGGAGAGGCAGGTACTTTGCCACAGGTGGTATTGTCAGTGAGGATGAGAACCGCGGAATCCCTGATGTGACTTGGAAAGGTCTGACAGGCATTGTTGATGGCATGAAGCTCCAGGACATTGATATGCAGAGAAGGCCTTGAACTTTCAGTGAGTCCAGATGTGCTCCCAAACCTATTAAGGAGGTAGTGGAGACTACAGTCCTACTTGGTGGAGGCTGAGTGAAAGGAACATCTTGGCACACATTGCCCTGAACCATCCACCAGCATAAGGAGCCCAGAATCAGCGGTGGAAGTCAAACCAGCATGTCCATGGAATAGTGATTCAGGTGCTAGCCTGACTTCAGCCTCACCTGAAGAGGACACATATTGAACTACCTGCATGCATGTGGCCATAGGTGGTAGAGGCATAGGTGGTAGAAATGCTCAGTTGGTAGAAATGCTCTTGAACTTATAGAGACTATCAATTCTTTGTGTTGGAACCAATATTGACTTCCCACTATTTAGGATTGGGTAGATGTAGTGTGAAGTGAACATAGTGCGGTCTTACTTTCTGGACTTGCCCCTCAGTAATCAATCACCCAAATATGGGGAGATATGAACTCCCTTCTTCCTGAGGTGTGCTTTTATCACAATCATACATGTGGTAAAAACCAGAGGACTGGGGGACAGAACCAAAGGCAGCATGGTGTACTGGTAGTGCCAGCAAGCCACAACAAAGCTGAGGAAACCTTCTGTGGCTCAGAAAGATTGCTATGTGGAAATGTGTCCTGATGGTCCAAAGCAGCAAACCAGTCATTGTGATTCAAAGAGGGGAAGACAGTTGCTAGGGTGACCATATAGAATTTCATGTATCTGATGTATTGAGCTCTTGGAGGCTGAGGATAGGTCTCATCCCTCTTTTGCGTTTGGGGGCCATAAAATACTAGAGTAAAGTATCATCCCTGTCCCCAGTGATGCAAGAGACTTCCTCTACAGCCCCCAAAGCCAGTAGAGACTGAACCTGCTCGAGGAGCAGTGCCTCATGAGAGAGGTCCCTGAAGACGGACAGGGTAAAAGGTTGGGGAGGAGGGATGAAGAGGAACTGTATGGCGTAAGTCAATCTGGTGGTGCTTAGGACCCAGTTATCAGTTGCAATCGAGTCCCAAACACTGTAAAAATGGGCCAGCCTCTCCCTGAATGAAGGGGATGGAGAAGGAGAGGTTACCACTGAATTGCTGTCCTAGATATATGAGTCAAAATGAGTGCTTGGTAGGTGCCAGAGGAAGGGGTGGGGGTGGCTTGTTAAACCCAGAACCAGAGGACCTTCTCCTTTAGGATCTGTTGCTCTTTCTGGAGTAGTCCCGCTACTGCATAGGATGGGAGGATTGTCTGGAAAAATTCTGTGAATGGTATTGCTATTGTGGCTACTGACTCCTATAATAGTGTCTCTTTATGGCAGGAGTATATACACCCAAAGCAGGCAAAGTAGCTTGAGTGTCTTTAAAAGGTTTCATTGGTCTTTTCTGAAAACAAAATCCACCCAGCAAATAGTAAATCTTCAATGGTCTGCTGCACATCGGGCAGAATATCCAAATTCTGCAGCCAGGAGGTCCTTCTTATTGCCATAGCCACCATATCCAGAGCTGACTGCAACGAGGTCTTGGCCACCATAGGGTCTTCCGTAATGAATGCCATAAACTCCTCCCTGAGGGTTCTGGCAACTCATCCATGGATTTAGACATGGGAATATTTAGAGAGAAATTCCCGCTGGTTCTTGAACATGGGCAGGGAAGAGGAGGTCTAATTCTTCCTCCCCATCAAGTCCATCCTCTTGGACTCTGTCCTTTGGGCATGGATTTATACCTGCCATTCTGAGCCCTGTCATTTTCTGCAGTTACCACAAGGGAGTTAGGGGCCAGGTGGGAGTAGAAACCCTCAAACCCTGGCATGGGAATGAAGCACAGTTTCTCCAAATGCCTTGCCATAGGGGGCAGTGAAGCTGGAGTATTCCAGAGGGTATTTGCGGACTCCAGGAAAACCTCTTTTATCAGGAAGGCTATTCTCCCTGGAGCTGATGGTTAGACAATATCCAGAAGCTGTGTGTATTCTACTTCAGGAATTCCACCTGGATGCACAAGGTAGAGTTCACATGCCTCAGGAGGTCCTGATATGCCCTAAAGTCCTTAGGCACTGAGGAAGAGGGTTTCTGGCATGGTAGAGTCATTGAGGGAGGATGAGGAGACAGTTTGTTTTGCCAACAGTGGAGCCTGTTCTTGTACCATGGGATTGAGTTGGAAAAGCTTTGTTAGTCTCAGGGAATGGACTCAGCAGTCACTTGCAACTGAGATGGCACAGGAATCACCATCAGAACAGGTGATCTCGCTCTGGAGCAAGTGAAGGAGCAGGACCTTATGGACCTAGGAGCATCCCAGCGATTCCAAGGAGGCCAATGGGCATACAAATAAGGCATTGGTGGGCAGTAGGCACTATATCAAGAGTCCCTGTCATGACTGCAAGACAGATGCTGATCTTGGTACCAATAGTGATCCTAAGGCAATCTCTGGCTCCTATCCAACAAGGAGGACAACCTTGACCTGGATCTTGGGAAATCCCAGAGTTTCTGTGTTGACAATGGGGGAGCCAGCCCCAATGGGGAAAACAACCTATAAGACTTATCTGAAGCCCAATAAAGAGGCGGCATCAGTGCTGAAGAGGGGAGTCAGCATTGATGGTACCAAATGGAACACACTCCCACCTGGTACAGGGAGTGGCTTAAGCACTAACAGTGGTACCGAAGTAGGTGACAGGATCTGCCTCCAAGACAATGAAGGACAATGTGTTGAAGGATGCCCCAACATTGAGGGGGCCTTTGGTGATGGGCCTGGCCTTGACTAGATAGTCTACAACCCCGATGATGTGAGCTGCAGTGACAATGGACCTGGTGGGTCTGCGACATGGCCAAAAGGTGTCAGTGGCACAAGAGAGGATGAGCCGGTAAAAGCCATAACACTGGAGAAATTCTGAACTAGCGAAGAATCCTAAATGGAGAGTGTCACGGAGAGTGGGGGGAGACAAGGCCCTACATCCCTGGCTTCCTGCAATTCACCATGACTCTCAGCCAGCCAGTAAAACAGAAGGTTTATTTAGATGACAGGAACGCAGTCCAAGACAGGTCTTGCAGGTACAGACAACAGGACCCCTGCAGGTAGGTCCATCTTGGGGTGGGGGGAAGGGAGGCCAGAACCCCATTGGGAAGCCAGAGCCCATCTGGGCTCCCCTCCATTTTCCCAGCCAGCTCCAAACTGAAACTCCCTCCAGCTGTCTCCCTCTGCCTCCCCCCCAACCCCTCCTCCAGCCTTTGTCCAGTGTCCCGGGCAGAGGTGTCACCTGCCCTCCAACTCCCCTCCTGGTTCTCATGTTACATGCTCAGGTATTCTCCTTCAAGGAAAGTCTCCCATTCCCCAATGCAGACAGTCCCAGCAAAACTCCCCTGCAACCTTCCCAGGTCAATACTCCACACTCAGTATTCAAAGAACACATTAAGAACATTCCCACTTCGTCACAGAGAGGCAAAGCAAGTCTGATGACACCAGGTACCAGACTCAACAGAAGTCCCATGGCTGCAACCAGAATTGATGTCATGGGTCCTCGCTGCTTATGGTGTGGTACTAGGGAACGGTTGGATGGATCTGCTCCATCCTGTGTACCGGAGGGAGTATGATGCCACTCAGCACTCCTCCTAGAAGAGATGATGATCAGATGAAGGCCTCAGTGCAGAAGCAGGCCTCATGGCTTGTTGCAGAAAGTGCTGCTTCAACCACAAGTCTCTCACCACCCGAGTCCGGTGTTTGAACAACTTACAGATGGAGCAGCTCTCTTACTATGTCCCTCACCGAGACACAACAACCACCACATGGGAGGGTGTGGGGGGTGGAGAATGCTTGAACCCTGGTGAAGGCATCACAGAGGGCAGCCAACTACTCTAGTGACAATAACTAATACTTAAACTAAACCTAAAGTTCTACTACTACTATATACAAGAACAATTTTCACAGAAACCTGGGAATGAAAGTGTGAGGCAGAGACACCACACAGAGCTCTGACTCTAGCCATTGGTGGTGAGAACCGAGGGGGTCAGGGTGCCATCCTTGTACGTCCACGGTGTGAGTGCCATCTCTATGGCAATGTTAGGCATAGTGCTCTGGCTCCAGTGCACAGTGTGCACACCCACCCTCGTGGAATATAGGGCTGCATCTACTCAGAGAAGAACTTTCATTTTTGTCAAAACTTTCCACAGAAATTTTGGCTGCAAATTTGGAAACTGAAAGATTTAATCAAACAACTGAAAAACCAAAAGATTTCGGCAATAACCCAAAAGTTTTTGTTTTGAAATTTCAGTTTTTGGCCAAAATATTTTGACTGACAGACAGACAGACAGACAGAAAGAAAGAAGACACTTTTTGAAAAAACAAAAACAAAACAAAACAAACTTGTATAGTCAAAAACCCAATTTTCAGTCAAAAAATAGTTTTGATGGAAAAATTTTAACCAGTGCTAGGAGCCATACAGCTACCATAGATGGACTACAGGTAAGATCCAATCTGGGTGGTTCTAGCTCTGGGCCTACAGGGCTGATTATTCCCCTATTCTCTATTGGTCTTGCATTATTTATAAGATCCCAAGCAAATGCTGAAAATATAGCCACATTTTTTTAAAACACTTTCACTGGGTGTGTCTTTTCTTAGCATTACTTTTTTACAGCAGCTTAATTGATGAGGGTCTCAATAAAGGCCCAGTTTTGGTGTTACAGCTTACTGATAAGGTATTTGTCTTTTTCTTTGTCTAGACATACTAATATTTGTTCCTCTTATGCGGGCTATTTGACAGACATTTCCTCACTTTTATTTCCTTTCTTAAGTGATTGCAGAATCTGCTTCTCAGAGGAGGCTCTCCTAGGCTGGCTTTGCTCTTATTTTTAAATATTGATTTCTGCATGATGTGTTGGGCTTGGTGTGATAAAGCCATGTTTGCCAGACACGTAAATGTTGTTTATTCTGCTTGATGTTGGTGGTAGAAGGTCTGTGCACAACGGGGTAAAGAATGTCACTGACGCCAAACGCCAAAAATTAAAATGTCTGTACACTAATGCAAGGAGCCTAGGTAACAAGATGGAGGAACTGGAGCTACTGGTGCACGAAGTGAAACCGATATTATAGGGAAAACAGAAACCTGGAAAAAAAAAAAAAAAGAATAGTACTCATGACTGGAGTACAGGTATTGAAGGCTATGTGCTGTTTAGAAAAGACAGGAAGAAAGGCAAAGGTGGTGGAGTAGCACTGTACATCAATGATGAGGTTAACTGTAATGAATAAGAAGTGATGGAATGGATAAGACAGAGTCTGTCTGGGCAAAAATCACACTGGGGAAAAAAGCTACTAGAGCCTCCCCTGAGATAGTGCTTGGGGTGTGCTACAGACCGCCGGGATCTGATTTGGATATGATAGAGACCTCTTTAATGTCTTTAATGAAGTAAACACTAAGGGGAAATGTGTGATCATGGGAGACTTCAACTTCCCAGATATAGACTGGAGGACAAGTGCTTGCAAGAATAATAGGGGTCAGATTTTTCTGGATGTGATAGCGGATGGATTTCTTCACCAAGTAGTTGAAGTACCGACGAGAGGGGATGCCATTTTAGATTTGGTTTTGGTGAGCAGTGAGGACCTCGTAGAAGAAATGGTGGTAGGGGACAACCTTGGTTCGAGTGATCATGAGCTGATTCAGTTCAAACTAGATGGAAGGATAAACAAAGGTAGATCTGGGATTAGGGTTTTTGACTTCTCAAGGGGCTAATTTTAAAGAGTTAAGGAAATTAGTTAGGGAAGTGGATTGGACGGAGGAACTTGTGGATTTAAATGCGGAGGAGGCCTGGAATTACTTTAAGTCGCAGCTGCGGAAACTGTCGGAAGCCTGCATCCCAAGAAAGGGGAAAAAAAACCATGGGCAGGAGTTGTAGGCCAAGCTGGATGAGCAAGCATCTCAGAGAGGGGATTAGGAAAAAGCAGAAAGCTTACAGGGAGTGGAAGAAAGGCGGGATTAGCAAGGGAAGCTACCTTAGTGAGGTCAGAACATGTAGGGATAAAGTGAGGAAGGCTAAAAGCCATGTAGAACTGGACCTTGCAAAGGGAATTAAAACCAATAGTAAAAGGTTCTACAGCCACATAAATAAGAAGAAAACAAAGAAAGAAGAAGTGGGGCCGCTATACACTGAGATGGAATGGAGGTTAAGGATAACCTAGGCATGGCCCAATATCTAAATAAGTACTTTGCCTCAGTCTTTAATAAGACTAGTGAGGAGTTTAGGGATGATGGAGGGATGATAAACGGAATGAGGATATGGAGGTGGATATTACCGCATCTGAGGTAGAGGCCAAACTTGAACAGCTTAATGGGACAAAATCGGAGGGCCCGGACAATCTCCATCCAAGGATATTAAAGGAACTGGCGCATGAAATTGCGAGCCGTTAGCGAGAATTTTTAATCAATCGGTAAACTCGGGGGTTGTACCGTACGACTGGAGAATTGCTAACGTAGTTCCTATCTTCAAGAAAGGGAAAAAAGTGATCCGGGTAACTATAGGCCTGTTAGCTTGACGTCTGTAGTATGTAAGGTCTTGGAAAAAATTTTAAAGGAGAAAGTAGTTAAGGACATTGAGGTCAATGGTAATTGGGACGAATTGCAACATGGATTTTACTAAAGGTAGATCGTGCCAAACCAACCTGATCTCCTTCTTTGAGAAGGTGACAGATTACTTAGACAAAGGAATGCGGTAGATCTAATTACCTCGATTTCAGTAAGGCATTTGACACGGTTCCGCATGGGGAACTGTTAGTTAAATTGGAAAAGATGGGGATGAATATGAAAGTTGTAAGGTGGATAAGGAACTGGTTAAAGGGGAGACTCCAGCGGGTCGTACTGAAGGGTGAACTGTCAGGCTGGAAGGAGGTTACTAGTGGAGTCCCTCAAGGATCGGTTTTGGGACCATCTTATTTAACCTTTTTATTACTGACCTTGGCACAAGAGCGGGAATGTGCTAAAAGTTTGCGGATGACACAAAGCTGGGGGGTATTGCTAACACGGAGAAGGACCGGGATACTATACAGGAAGATCTGGACCACCTTGTAAACTGGAGTAATAGTAATAGGATGAAATATAATAGTGAAAAGTGCAAGGTCATGCACTTAGGGATTAATAATAAGAATTTTAGATATACATTGGGGACGCATCAGTTGGAAGCAACAGAGGAGGAGAAGGACCTTGGGGTATTGGTTGATAGCAGGATGTCTATGAGCCGCCAATGCGATATGGCCGTTAAAAAAGCAAATGCGGTTTTAGGGTGCATCAGGCGAGGTATTTCCAGCAAGGATAAGGAGGTGTTAGTACCGTTATATAAGGCGCTGGTGAGACCCCACCTGGAATATTGTGTGCAGTTCTGGTGTCCCATGTTTAAGAAGGATGAATTCAAACTGGAACAGGTTCAGAGACGGGCTACTAGGATGATCCGAGGAATGGAAAACCTGCCTTATGAAAGGAGACTCAAAGAGCTTGGCTTGTTTAGCCTGGCCAAAAGAAGGCTGCGGGGGGATATGCTTGCTCTATATAAATATATCAGGGGGATTAACGTTAGGGAGGGAGAGGAATTTTTTAGCTTAGTACTAATGTAGGCACAAGGACAAATGGGTACAAACTGGATATTAGGAAGTTTAGACTTGAAATTAGACGAAGGTTTCTAACCATTAGGGGAGTGAAGTTCTGGAACAGCCTTCCGAGGGAAGTAGTGGGGGCAAAAGACTCTGTGGCCTGCTTTGTGCAGGAGGTCAGACTAGATGATCATATTGGTCCCTTCTGACCTACGAGTCTATGAGTCTGTGATGTTTAAATACTACATCTCATGTAGTTCTGTTTTAATAAGTTGTTAAACTAAAAAACGAGTGTTTAAAACAACACAATATTTTGGCAATTATTTTACTTTCTAACTCTGAACCTTTATGTAGATCATGCTAAACATGATCCGAATTCTTTTAATAGATAAATTACCCTATACTGAAAAGGGACAGACGTACGATGTGAGCTGCAAATCCTTCTTAGCCACTCGCTTAACTCTATGTACTACAGCTCAGTGCATACTGATGTCATCTCCAAAAAGTATAAATAAATAAGCACTGCATTCATTTATGCCTAGATCGAGCCTCTAGACTCAGATCTGAGCATGGAGAGGCATTTAGCAACCACCCTAGGAGGAGCCATGAGAAGGAGTTGTTTCTCATACAGTCACAATTTTCTCCCTGTTCTCCTTTTACTCTGGGTCCCCAAAAGAGTGCAGTTTACTTCTCCCTTTGCACAGACAGCTCTTTTACAGCTAAGGCTCTAATTTCTTCTTACTCATTTGCTTGAGCTGGAACACAGGGGTCTCATTACTCGGGATTTGAAAACACGGTGAACAGCCCTAACATGGCCATGTATATGTTGGAAGGAGCCTCATTCTCCCACTTGTGACTACGTTGAGGCTAGTCAACCTCTAACCCTTATTTAATAACCACAGCATTCATGTATTCAATCCCTATAGGTCTGATTCTCTATTGCCATACAACTTGCACAGTCATTAACACCAGTGTGAAGTGGGCGTGAAATGCTGTCACTCTGAACTGCTAGCATTTTACACCCACTTTGCACAGCTCTGACTGCACAGGGGAGAATCAATGAAGCCCTGAGGTCTTATAGTTCTGTCCTAATTGCACAGGTATAACTTCTGTGTATCTGGTGCCTGATTCTTCCTGAGACCTCTGAGCACTACCTCAGTACAAATAAACAATACTAATAACAGGATCACTCTTCGTAAGAAAACAAAAAGCCCTTTCTGATGTAATTTTTCCCACATCCTCCTTCCCCTTCTTTAACACAATATAGAACACAACTTGCAAAACTCCCCCTGGCTCCAGCTCATTACAATTTAAATGGAAATCAGGATATCCTATCAACGACTTCCACCTTTTAGTGAATGTTCAACAGTAGTTTTTCACTAGCTTCCCTCCTCTGCCTCTCTGAGCAAACTTGAATGCTGCGAGAGATGGTGAAGTGGTAAGAGTCAGTCTCCAAACTGATAGCAATATGCAACTTTTGCACCCTTTGACCTTTGGCTCCACTTTCTGCTATGATGTGAAAGTTTCAGTTTTGCTAAGCAACAAGCAATGATGTTTGAAAACGGCATCTCTTTCCTGGCCAGGGCAGCCACAATAACATTCTTAAAACATGTTCTTTGATCCCAGTATGGTAGAGTATATTTATTATTATTATTATTATTATTTTATTGTATTTATTTTAAAAGCTCCACTTCATATTCCTCTGCTTGGTGAGTTTCTGACACCTAAGAAGGATGGAGAACAATGTTCCCATAAGCCCAGGAGAGAGAAAGGAAAAGAAGCTTTCCCTTTGCTTTTGGCAGAGGAGGGGGAGTTCACCTTCTGTGCTTTAACCCCTGGTGGAGCAGAAAATGAGTCCTGCAAGCCGGGAAGGAGGGATGGGAGGGAACAGGTGTAGATAATTCAGATAAGATGGGCTGAAAATTTGAGGGCCCCTTGGGAGCACTACCCACAATGCATGCAATCAGTTATACAAATAACATACAAACTATTATGGGTTGGTGACAGTAATCCTGCATTAATTATTAATGCAGATAATGTCTACTGTTTAACTCTACAGCCTGTATCTGTGGACCCTTTTTATATAACTGAAATATGTTGCCTGGTTTAAAAATAACTTGGGCAAAATCAGAGATCCCACTCATTTAAAACTCTGAAATACAAAGAGATTCACATATGCAATCAGCTTTCAAATCTAGATTAGCACAATCTGAATTTGTTGCTGGACACAACAGTGAAGTACTTGAAAAGTGGTAAGTATTAGCCCTTTCCTTGTGGACCAGGTGTGTGTCATCATGGAGAATGTCCCGCTCCAGTTACGATACAGCTTTAATTCCCTTACCATCTAAATACCAAACAAAAATCAGTGACTTTCTCTAGGGAAGATAAGAAGACCATGTTATGCCTCTGTAATCTATACTTCTAAGGATGGATTCATACTCCTAATCCTAAAATGTGCTTTGAAACCTTTATGCTATGGCAGACCCTTTGTGGGTATCTGGGCTTGGTCCTTATTAAATTTCTCCCATTACCACATATTCATAGATTCACATATTATTGCCACTGCCCAGTCCTCCTTCATAATATCTATGCTACCTAGAATAGGGTAGATCTACCCAGGATCCTAGCAATTCCTTCTGCTACATTTAGAAGTGGTTCTTTGAGGCAACTCTGGCAAGTCATGTGCAAAAGTATGATTAGGCAGGCCAAGAAAGACTTAGAATGGTAACTAGCCAAAAACACAATCAAAGTGTAAAAGGAGCATTCAAAGAAGATGAGGTTGGTGCAGAGAAGCTAAATAAATTCTTTGCAGCAGTCTTCACTGCAGAGGATGTGGGAGGGGGGAATCCTCACACCTGAGCCATTCTTTTTAGGTGACAAAGCTGAACTATCCCAGATTGAGAGGTTAATAGAGGAAGTTTTGAAACAAATCAATATATTAAACAGTAAATAAGTAGGGCTGTCAATTAATCGCAGTTAACTCATGCGATTAACTCAAAAAAATTAATCGCAATTAATCGCAGTTTTAATCACACTGTTAAACAATAAAATAGCAATTGAAATTTATTAAATAATTTGGATGGTTTTCTACATTTTCATATATATTGTATTTTGTGTTGTAATTGAAATCAAAGTGTATATTAGTTTTGATTGCAAATATTTGCACTGTAAACGTGATAAACAAAAGAAATAGTATTTTTCAATTCACCTCATACAAGTACTGTAATGAAAGCTCTTTGTCGTGAAAGTGCAATTTACTAATGCATATTTTTTGTTACATAACTTTTTTTGTCAAAAATGAAACAATGTAAAACTTCAGAGCCTACAAGTCCACTCAGTCCTACTTCTTGTTCAGCCAATTGCTAAGACAAACAAGTTTGTTTACATTTATGGGAGATAATGCTGCCCTCTTATTTACAATGTCACCAGGAAGTGAGAACAGGCATTTGCATGGCACTTTTGTTGGTGGCATTGCAAGGTATTTACATGCCAGATATGCTAAACCTTCGAATGCACTTTCATGCTTCGGCCACCATTCCAGAGGACATGCTTCCATGCTGATGACACTTGTTAAAAAAAATTATATGTTAATTAAATTTGTGACTGAACTCCTTGGAGGAGAATTGGATGTCCCCTGCTCTGTTTTACCAGTCTGCCATATAATTCATGTTATAGCAGTCTCGGATGACGACCCAGCACAGGTTGTTCATCTTAAGAACATTTCCACTGCAGATTTGACAAAACACAAAGAAGGTACCAATGTGAGATTTCTAAAGATAGCTACAGCACTCAGCTCAAAGTTTAAGAATTTGAAGTGTCTTCCGAAATCTCAGAGAGACAAGGTGTGGCGCATGCTTTCAGAAGTCTTAAAAGAACAACACTCCGATGCGGAAACTACAGAACCTGAACCACCAAAAGAGAAAATCTACCTTCTCTTGGTGGCATCTGACTCAGATAATGAAAATGAACGTGTCAGTCCGCACTGCTTTTGATCATTATTGAGCAGAACCTGTCATTACGCATGTCCCCTGGAATGGTGGTTGAAGCATGAGGGACATATGAATCTTTAGCACATCTAGCACGTAAATATCTTGAGATGCTGGCTACAATCTATTAGAATTCTCTGACAGTGTCAACAAAAGGCGTGGACAAAGGTGATCTAGTCGATACAGTGTACTTGGATTTTCAGAAAGCCTTTGACAAGGTCCCTCACCAAAGGCTCTTAAGCAAACTAAGCAGTCATGGGATAGAGGGAAAGTCCTCTCATGGATCAATAATTGGTTAAAAGATAGGAAAGAAAGGATTGGAATAAATGGTCAGCTTTCACAATGAAGAAAGGTAAATAGCAGAATCCGTACTGAGACCTGTGCTGTTCAGCACATTCAGAAATGATCTGGAAAAATGGGTGAATAGAGAGGTGGCAAAATTTACAGACAATGCAAAATTACTGAAGATCGTTAAGTCCAAAACATGAGGCGAAGACATTTCACTTACAAACTCAAATGGACTATGGGATTGGACTGGATTTAACAAAATGTGCTCCAAGTGTCTCCATCATATACAGCCAACAGAAATTACAGTTTTACCTTCATTGGTCTCCTACCAGCCTTTATAAGATTGTAATAAAGGATATTGATGTCTTCTGGTGCTTTTGGCCTCTGTGAGGCCTGCTACTACATATGCTATTGGCAAGTTCTATGACTGGTTTTTGTGAGGGGTATTCCAGGATTCTCTTACCCTCCAAGTGATAGTTCTTCTTGCCACAGCTGTTCATATTGGGTGCATAGTTTCCAAATTTCATGAACTACCTCCATGGATTATGGCTTCTACTTATTCTATAACACAGAGAGAAAAACAACGAGTGCTACAGAAATGGAAGTCCTCAACATCCCAATGAGTAGAGGACTGGACTTATGAACTTTGTGATTTGGCAGCCTTGGAAATGGTAGCAAACAAAAGACATAAAAGAGTTTTTTGGAAATGGTCTTTTCCACTTAACATGTACAGTCAATGATCTATTGCTATATACCTCTATCATAATACCAGCTACATGTTATTCATTCATCTTTTTCCTGTCTTCTCCTCTTGCCCCTCTGAACAATTTCCCCACTTCTTTCTGGGGAGCTGCATCAGCTGATTGGATTGATGGTAATTATATATTTAACTAGCATCCAATAATAAAAACCTTTGATCAAAGTGAAAGGGCTTCCTGACCCTGAACCAAATTCTTCCCCAGCATCTACTCCCATCTTATTTAATCCTCTTTCTTGCAACATTTACAGACATTAAACAGTACTTAGAACTCAACCAACCAAAAACCTTTCCTGAAGAAACTCTGCACCCTGAAAACAAGCTCATAGCCAATACCAATAATAAACAAACAGTCTGGTGGAAACTGCATAAAACTCATGCAATATAAAGTGGCTGTTCTAAACAAAATGAAGAATGAAAACAATATTCTATAGCTAAGAAAATACACTAAATATAGACGTGAACAAACATTTTGTTGGTCAATGCTTTACTGACCAAAGGGGAAAAAATCTACTTTTTCTGTTGTTAGGGTAGGGCACATTGTTCACTGAAAAGCCACAAGCTTTGTGCCTGTAACTGTAGATAACACCTTTCTCCAGGCAAAGACGTTAAAAGCACTGTCTATCTGTCTGCTTCCCATGAGAACCAGTGAAATAGTGTCCCAATGCAGCACCTACCCAACCCCCTTTATAAGGTTGTGATAAAGGATGCTGATGTCTTCCGGTG
Organism: Chelonoidis abingdonii; assembly: GCF_003597395.2. Taxonomy (NCBI): domain Eukaryota; kingdom Metazoa; phylum Chordata; order Testudines; family Testudinidae; genus Chelonoidis; species Chelonoidis abingdonii. The sequence goes on from NC_133773.1 coordinate 101,767,727, forward strand.
CTTTTGGGCTCTGTAAGGCCTGCTGCTACATATGTTATTGGCAAGTTCTGTGACTGGTAGATAGTCCACATTGTAGCACAAATTGCTCATGTGTCTCTAGGTCAGGGGTAGGTAACCTATGGCACGCGTGCTGAAGGTGGCACACAAGCTGATTTTCAGTGGCACTCACACTGCCTGGGTCCTGGCCACTGGTCCGGGGGGGCTCTGCATTTTAATTTAATTTTAAATGAAGCTTCTTAAATATTTTAAAAATCTTATTTACTTTACATACAAAAATAGTTTAGTTATATATTATAGACATAGAAAGAGTCCTTCTAAAAATGTTCAAGTGTATTACTGGCACGCAAAATCTTAAATTAGAGTGAATAAATGAAGACTTGGCACAGCATTTCTGCAAGGTTGCCAACCTCTGCTCTAGGTTAAACTCTAGAATGAGAAAAATTTAGTGGGTTTTTTCAATCAAACGCTAATAGTAACTTGTTTTTTAATATGGATTCAAAGCTTATTGTATTTTGTCACACAACTTTTAGGAAAAGTAAGAGCATAGAATATTATAGAGGAAAAACATAACTAAGGCATTTATAGTAGCACATCCCAATAATAAAACAGCAAATAAGGTCACAGCTACCTCAGCTGTATTACAGAAATAACAGGCAATGAAAAAAAACCCAGACATAATGTCCCAGGTAGTTGCTGTAAAAACCAAGAGGACTCTTTTAATTTAAGTACAATATTTAGTGATATGTGGAGATAACAGCAATACTTTAACCACAGTATCAAGTACAGTCACCCAGAATCCAAAAAAGACAAAACTGCTAAAGAAAATGACTTTGCCTTTCTGCTGTCTGGAATCTGGATGTCTTGCAGAGTGGGGAAAGGGGAGGAAGGGAGTTGAAGTTTTTACATTGTCCTTTTATTGCTCAAAATACTGACACACCCCAATATCCTTCCGCAGAGACAGATCCCTTACAGCTGCCTGGTTTTAGCACCTTTTTTGGAGTAATAGCTGAACATTTTCTCAAAAGGCACCCAGGCATTTCCCCCGCACCATTTTCATGACCTGATTTCCTGTTCATTGCCTTTTTAAAAACTCCACAACCTTAGTGTGGCTGATTTTAATCTTCATCTCAGTGTTTTTTTCTGATTCAAGATCAAGGAAGTTTTTTTCCTAATTTGATTCATTTAGTTTCTGTCAACTTCCTAAATTCATATTTCATGTATGCAAGGTCTCATTCTTGACTTTGTTGTTGCAGGTGCATGAGAGCTATTTGATCATCACAAACTCATTTCTTGCTGCACTTTCAGTTGTTCATTATAGATCTCGACATTTCCTTGCACATTCTTAAATTATTTCATTGTCTGTTCCTCTTCACAGTCCTCCTCACTCAATCAGTTAATTGACAGTCATAATTCTAGCCTTGTTCCAATTACTTACACTTGCACCACCTTTCAAATTTTGCATGTTATGATCTTTTTGTGTACTCAGGACCTTCAGGACATGAAGATTACAGGTCATGGGCTGGGAAATCCCTGCAAGGCTTCTCAACTTTATATGCATTTCCATGAAAGAACAGACCACAAACTTGCTTATGAAGTTTCTAAAACTAGACAGATCTAATTACTACTATGCAGACTTAATGTCAGAATCAAGCAGTAGGTAACCTCAATGTTCATAAGTTTGATCTTAACAGATATCTAAAAGTTAATCACTTTTTCATATTTCATGATTTAACATATAGGAAACATTAATGGAACATTAATGGAAATACACTAATACATGCTTACAACCACTTGTTGGCTGTGGGCCACATTCATCTCTCAGTTAATCTGGATTTACAGTGGTGTAACTGAGAGCAGAATTTGGCTGTATATCTTTGGCTGTGGAAATGTTTATTAATTGTATCAACTGACTGCTCCTTACAATCAGGCTATGTCTACACTACAAAGTTAAGTAGTCAATCATCCACTGCAGTAATTAAACTGCTTTTACATGTCCACACAATACTCTTTGTGACAGCAGAGCCCGTCCAAAGTTGGTGGTCTTAGAATCATTGAATATTAGGGTTGGAAGAGACTTTAGGAGGTCATCTAGTCCAATCCCCAGCTCAAAGCAGGACCAAACACCAACTAAATCATCTCTTGCATTGACAGAGAGACGAGTGCACTGGAGGTAGCTATCCCACTGTTCAACTCACCACCATCTGCTGCTGGGTATTCTGGGAAGGGTTCACAGTACCTCATGGGGATGGGTTTACCATCCCATGATGCAGTTTTCTCCATCCCATCATTCCATGGGCTTGTGACTATGTTTCTCACTACTTTTCAACTGCCCCTGCAAACTGCACACCTGCCATATCTGTCTCAAAACATGGATCCTGCACTGCTCTCCAGTATTGTGATGAGCATTATGAACACACATGGCTGATCCTGTAGTTTTTCACGAGTCGCAAATCTGATAATAACTCCGTGGTGCGTGCTCTTCCTTGTCCCCTAGAAAGAAACAATTCAAGATTGCTTTTGGCATTCACAAAGCAGCTGAACATGGTGGATGGTTGGTTCTGGTTGCAGGAAACAAGCACTGAGTGGTGGGATAGCATTGTTATGCAGGTATGGGATGACAAGAAGTGGCTGCAAAACTTTCAGATGTGCAAAGTCACCTTCCTGGAACTGTGTGCAGTGCTACCCCTGCAAGGACACCAAAATGACAGCTGCCCTAATGGTGATGGTAGTGATGCAAGTGTGTATGGCCATTAATCGCTTCCTGCTATGAAGTAATGTGTGGGAAATAGTGGTCGGCTTTGTGGCAATGCAATTCCCTAACTGCGGTGGGGTGATAGATGGCACACAAGCATATCCCAATTTTAGCCCAAGACCATCTTGCGACAGAGTACATCAGCAGAAATGGCTACTTCTCTATGGTATTGCAAGCTGTCGTGGATCACCAGGGTCATTTCACTGACATCAATGCGGGACGGTCAGGGAAGGTGCATGATGCATGCATCTTCAGGAACACTGGCCTGCACAGAAAGCTGCAAGCAAGGACTTTCTTTCCAGACCTGAAGATTCCAGTTGGGGATGTAGAGATGCCAATAGTGATCCTTGAAGACCAATCCTACCCCTTGCTCCCATGGCTCATGAAGTCTTACAGCAGAAACCTTGACTGAAGCAAGGAGTACTTCAACAACAAGCTCAGTAGGTGCAGAATGACTGTTGAATGTGCCTTTGGCTGCTTAAAGAGTTGCTGGCACTTCCTTTTTGGTAGGTGAGACCTCAGTGAGGAAAATATTTCTGGGGTCATAGCAGTCTGCTGTGCTCTGCATAGCATTTGGGAAGCTATGGGAAAGAAGTTTCCACAGGAATGGAGCACTGAGGTGGATCGGGTGACTGCTGATTTTGAACAGCCAGATACCAGAGCTATTAGAGGGGCTTAACTAGGGGTTATCTGAATCAGAGAGATTTTGAAGGAGCATTTTGACAATGAGCCCCAGTAACATGTCTGTCCGTAATGCATTAAGCCAGGCATTGTTTTCTTGCACCGTAATATGAACCTTGTAATGAATGTGTGCTGTGTGTGTTAAATTTACAAGGCAAATACACCAATTGCCGGTGTGTATGAATTCAGCAGCAACCACCATTCATAGGTGACAAATAAAGATTCTGTATCTTTCTATAAGCACATTTTTATTCAGCAGCAATACAAACATTTCTGTGTTCTGCAAGGGATGTGAAAATGAAAAGCACATTTTCACATGAGGCTCTCACAGTCGTGTATATGTCTGGCAGCTGTCACTGTGATACATGTCCCTTGGGGTGGAGTACATGGGGTACTGAGAGGGCCCGAGAACATGCAAGGTATGTGTGTGGGGAATGTAGGGAAGGCATGGAAGGCAGTTCTGTATGGGCTGTGGTGAACATGGATGTGTTTCATCTGCAGTTCAGTCAAGGACCTCAGCACATCTCTTTGGTCCTGCAGCAGTTGTATCATCTGCTCCTGCCCCTGTTTCCTCTTCTGGCTATCCATACACAGTTCCTTATTGATAGCCTCTCTCCAGGATCTCTGCTCACAATCCGAAGCATCAGAGGATCACAGCACCTCATTGAATACGTCTTCCTTATGCCTCCTGTTTCGTCTCCTTATCTGATGGAGCCACTCAACCGGAGTGCCTGCACTGGCTAGACCCCTCTGGAGTTAAGAAGTAGTCCTGGTTCGTCATGCTACTGGATGGTCCCTGTCACCTGTTCCTCATCCTCATCCAATTCCACTTCTTCAACCACCATGTCATCCCGGGATACACTGTGCTAGCCACTGTCTCCAGCCTCCCCCCACCCAAATATCTATGGGGCTTTTGGCACTGGAGGTGGGTTCAGTCTCTCAGGTTTATTGAGGGGATTGGTTAAATATTGTGGGTTGTGGTTCTAACCACTCTTAATGTCTACTTCCCATGGGGGTAAAATCCTGCTCCCATTTTCATGGCTATGAAGGGTCCCCTCCCAGTGGATGTGGTAGCAGTTCCCTACAGGTCAGAGTAGGGCAAAGGACCATATTTCAGTATATTTTTGCTTCTGAATTCTGATAAGCTTATGGGTGCTTAGTCTAACCCCAGACAATCATTTAAGTGATTTCTGTGCTCTTCACTCTTCTGCGTTCCAGGTGTCTGCGGTTACCTCATTAACTATTTTAGAGGCATTCAGGGGAAATTCGATGCCTGTCTGTGGTATAGTCAACATACCCATCAATCAGGCCAGGCCCAGAACTTAGAGACACTCAGTAGGCAGCACAAACTGTATTTAGTCAGCCTGGGAGCTACAGAGCCAGGGAAAATTACAAGGTCTTTCTGCATCCAGTGACCTTAATAATGAATTTCCTTAATATTCATTATTCATAAAATGTCCTGTCTCTGCCCTCCCTCGAGGGACACTACAATGGACATCCTTTCTCCACTTTCCCTCAACTTTTCATATCTGATGTGTTTTCAGGGCACTCTCTTCTAGCAACACAAACAGACGTGGCACATAAATGAAAGGTGACCTTTATGCACATGGAAAGAGTTCTCATGAATTGCAGGAAGTAATAGACTATATGGTCTTTTTTATGTACAGCACTTCCCAAGAAGAATTCCGTGACCATAATACAGACCCTTAAGAACCAACTAAAAGCAGACTCCTGAGTATCCAGCCTTACAAAGACCTCTGCTTTTGTCCTTTAGACAAAAGGCTGCAGTCTATTAAATTCTTCCGCTCAGTTTGAAATGAAGACTATATTAAATAGACTTCATTGTGTATTTCTATGGATAGAGAATGCTTTGGGGAGCTATTGGAATGTCTAGTGGACTAATCTACCATTTTATTAAATAGTATTATAGTAAGTGCCTATTTAAATAGGGTTTGAAGTGGGGTATGATTAATAGGATAGTATCAAGCATCACTTTCCACATCCACAGTATTCCCAATTTATTATACTGTTCATTAGCAATCTGCACTAGAGGTTCCATGGCTTTTTTACAGCTGCCATGAAATGCTGAACAAACCTTCCCCCTTTCCCTCATAATCACCCACTTCCACGTCACAAAATCCCTAATCTCTAAAGTAGAACTCTAATCTTCTTTATTCACCCACTCTCACACTTCCCACAATCCAAACTCTTGGCCCCTTACCCTATGACTGCTTGTCCATCAGACACTTTCTTTCATTCACTCACAGTTGTGCTATTTTCCCCTCTCCCCCAGTATTGTTGCCTTTTAGTCTGACTAAGCCACAGCAAATCTCACTGGCCGAACCACATCCCTTGTGCCAAATTGCACCTCTTCCTTCCCTATAAAGCCACAATGGAACTCTCCTCATCCCAGCCAGTCAGGAAGGGGCCCTGGCCCTTGGATACTGGTTAGGTGTGCTCCTTCTCTTTCTTCTGCTCTCCCAGCAGCCAAAGAGGATGTAAGAGAACCCTAATCTTTCCCTTTTCTTCACGTGTGTTGCCATGGATAGAGCTGGTCGAATTATTTGCCAAATTATTTAATATTCTTTGTGAAGTTAGCCTCCTTTCTGCTTGTGACCTAATGCATGTATTTGTCATTTACACGGTATGTATCTGCAACACAGTTTATAAGAATAAGCTTCACCATGTGGGTCATTCACAAAAAGTTCACTTTGACTTTTTCTTACTCGTTATTTCAGGTGTATGACTGGTCATCTGTCCAGCTGATTGGACAGCTGATCCTCTTTAAAAAGAAGAATAACATAAAGTGATTAATGAATAGCAAATAATGATTAACAATACTCCCATATACATTTTAGGACAAGCATTTATGTGATTAAACCTGCAGACATTCAAATACAGGAAATCGGGAATAATATGATTCCCCAAATAACTGTGGAACAAACTCAGCATAGTTATTCATGAAAATATCACAAAGTGAATTTTCATATGACCAGCCTTACCTCATTCCTATGACCCTACCAAATTCACAGTCCATTTTGGCCAATTTCACAGTCATTGGATTTTAAAAATCATAAATTTCATTATTTCAGCTATTTAAATCTGAATTTCACGGTGTTGTAATTTTAGGGGTCCTGACCCATCAAAGAGAGGGGGGGGTGTCACAAGGTTATTGAGGTGAGGTTGTGGTACTGCTACCCTTATTTCTGCGGTGCTGCTGACAACGGCACTGCCTTCAGAGCTGGGCACCTGGAGAGTGGCGGTTGCTGACCAGGAGCCAGAGCCGCCACCAGCAGCAGCGCAGCAGTAAGGATGGCCTGGTATGGTAGTGTCACCCTTACTCCTGCACTGCTGCCTGCAGAGCTGGGCCCTCGGTCAGCAGGCACCATTCTCCCGCCGCCCAGTTCTGAAGGCAGCAGCACAGAAATAAGGATGGCCTGGAATTGTATTGCCACCCTTCAGAGCACTTCCTTCAGAGCTGGGTGCCCGGCTAACAGCCACTGTTCTCCAGCTGCCCAGATCTGAAGGAAGCACAGAAGCAAGGATGGCAATACTGTGACCCCACCCCCAAATAACTTTGTGACCCCCCTGCAGCTCCCTTTTGGGTCAGGACCCCCAATTTAAGAAATGCTGGTCTCCCCTGTGAAATCTGTATAGTAAGTGGTAAAAGCACACAAAAGACCAGATTTCAGGGGACAGACCAGATGCGTTTTTCATGGCGGTGAATTTGATAGGGCCCTACTCATCCCCTAGGGATCCAGTAATTAACACCTCTCAGAAAGCATCACACCATCTTGCTGCTGTATGGGGCTTGTTTGAGTTTTAATCTGCTCCTGAGCTACAGAGTCATCCTCTCCCTCTCTTTCTCTCTGTCTCTGGCCCAGTGACCTCCCACTGTGGCTAAATACTTAAAGTATGAAAAACAAATACAAGAGCTAGGCCACAAACAGAAAGGAGGGATAACTTCACAAAGGCTATTAGTCACTCACAGCAAATAAGTTGACCAGCTCTGTCCATAGCAACACACATATGAGGAAAAAGGAAAGATCAGGGTATTCTTAAAACTGCTTTGGCTGTTGGGTTAGGTAATTCTTTTGTGCATTGCAGTGGAGCCAAAACTGGGCTTTAGATACCTAACAACTTTTGTGCATTGAGGCTTTAGAGAATAAGCAAAGCACTGACCAGTGTGCTACCACAATCAGTTGTGTGGGATCTATGTTCCAACACCACTAAGCTGCATTGCTAGGAGAAAGCCTTAGCCGTACTCAGTACCATTGCATAATAATCCACTTTCAGTCTTGTACTAAATGTTGTTTATGCTCCCTGTTTTCATCAGCTTTCTAGCTCTCTTCCTCAACTTTGTTATGCCAAATTTTCAAAAGGGCTTTGAACTCGGTTTCTAATGTTACATGCACAACATTGAATTCCCAAGCTATTTTATGTGTGCACTTTTTCATCACCAAGTTATTGCATGCATAAAACCTCTGAGTTCTGTGCGCAACCTGCACAGTCAGTGAAATAAACCTAGAGTAATGCAGTGGTGAATCAAGCCCTATGTAGTGACAGCAACATAAAAGCAGTGTGAGAAAATCAGAAGCAGGCACTTGAGTTATGAAAAATTCAGTGCAAAACTGTGTGCAGTTTTTGAACTGGTTAAGATTTTTTTAGCTTGTGTTAAGCAGGAGGTCAGACTAGCTGATCCATCATGGTTGATTCTAGCCTTAAAATCTATGAATTGATGAAGTCCCTTTTAAAAACTTATCCATACTTCCTTGCTGTCATGTACTTCTAAGCAATTCTGTTTGGAAAAAGGTTATAGCAAAGCATGGAAAACTGAAACCACATTGTGAGTGTGATTTTTTTTAATCAATGTTTTCCAATATCACCATTATTTTATGAATGGTATATGGCAGGTTATGATTTTTTCTCCACCTATTTTGCAAACTTGTGAAAAAATCATAAAATGTCTCAATTCAGTTGAGAGACTGGTCTCCAGAGGAAGAGAGGAATTGGGCTGGGGCCCAGCAGGGAAAGCATTTCTGTATGTTTATTCAGATAGCATGCACCTACAGCATTAGAATGCTGTACATTTCAATTTGTCATCCCTTCTTTCAGGTTTCCTCCCCTCAGTGTGAAGGATAAGCTCTCCAGAGACTCCTTACTGGGGATATCAACTTATCTGAGAACAGTGGTTTTTGTCTTAACTACATGTAAACACACAGAGATATTTTCGGGTTTTGCAAAAAGATAACCTCTATGACTTTATTAAAATTTTGCAATAATCTTTGTTATGCTAATGATGAGGTATAGGGTTATTGTTGTTTCTTTCTTCCTTCATACAGTCAAGAGGTCATACATAATAATGTGCAGGAATAATTAGCTCTGAGAGCAACTAAGGCTCCAGAAGGTGCCTGAACTGTAATAAAATTCTGGATTTCTGTATTTATTCTGTAATAAAATTTGTTGCCGTGTCTAAAGCAAGACGGCCATTTCCCAAAAGCAATATAACACTGCTGACTCAGTGCAATTCTTCCAGAGTAATTTGTTAAGCAGCACGTTTGTTTATCTGAAAGCCTGGGGCCTGAAGCTGATCTCACCTACAACAGTTTCATATCGGCACATGCCCATTGACTTTACTGGAGTTTCATCTGATTTACACCAGTATAAGTGAGATCAGAACCACTCCCATGGGGAAATACAGAAAACTGTTCAAACCTTTTTAAATTAAGTCTAGTTTCATTTGGAACCCGAAACTCAGCCCAGATTTAATAAAAGGCTTGCTATATTGCATGATTCCCATAGTTTCAACCAAAAACTCAGCATCTTTTATGAGCTTTACTGTGACTTGTTAGGTTAATTTGAAACCTTAATTACAAGACATGGAATTGCAGTGTCCTGCAAGCTGAAAACAAAAAGTTCGTCAAACCCCCTTTGAATCGGAGCAGCTGAGATTCATACAGCTGTAACAATAAAACCATTTTTCTCCTGGGGAAAAAGTGGAAAAAGAGAGAGAGAGAAAAAACAACATCCGCAAACCAAATGTCTTTCACTGCTCAACAAAAGTTTTTCAAACTCTAATTACTTTCTTGTTTCACCAATTGAATTGTGGCAACAGTGTGAGTTTTGTCCATGTCCTTTTGATTTGCTTGATTCCTTTAACTACTAGTGATGACTTCCCTGATCCGTAAGGCTGAGCTCTAACTGCAATTCCCAACTACTTAATTATTTCTGAAGATTCTCCTTTCCATTGTTTTAATTTTCTTCAGTCTTTGCACTGTCAAGCTGAGGTTCACCAGTCTGCTTTGGAGCAGATTAGTTCCTCTCTCTATAATTCCTATTTATCTCTTCTGGTGAAGAGATAAATGGTGCACACAGAGTTTTCTGAAAGCTGTAAAATATACAGAAAAGTTAGCTCAGGATGAGATGTGGGACAGATGTATGCAGATAATCAGTCTACAGAAGAATATGAAGTATTTCTTTTAGTCCACTACTAATCTTACATCTTGTACAGAACACTATTTTATATATTGACTATTGACTCAGAAGCAAAGAATGATGAAAAAGATGTTTATGGATAGAAAGGAAAAAACAAACAAAGAAACCATCCAGTCCTTTTGCTTCTGATGGACCACTGAAAATCCATAAGATAGGATGATGCACAAGCACTAATCTTAGTGTAGAATCCTGGATACTGTATTTCGCTAAAGTACAATTTCTTCTAAGAGTGTACAGTAAACTATTCAGAACAAAGTGCAGAGCCTACACTTTAGGAACAAAATTCACAAGGCAAAGTAACAAGAAGAATGTCAAGTCTAGTCGTCCCTGGCTTTTCTCTATAGCGCACCAGCAATCTCAAAACTGTTTTTTTCAAGCTTTTTCAGCCCCTAACTGATGAGGAAGAGGTGCTGAATATTTTTTAAAAAGTAGTTTTTCTTCCAAAAGTTTGCTTGAGTTAAATACAATATAACTTTAACAAAAACAAACAACTGACTGGGAAGAAAACATTTTAAAACGGTCTCTCAGTTCATTAGGGGTCACTTTAACTTCCTTGATATATGTGACATTATAATCCTACCAGTGCTATAGTCAGCCATAAAATAGTCAGGGTAGACAACATTTCAATTCTGTGTGGAAAACAAGCTGGGGGAAGGTGGGGAACTTTTAAAAAGTGGAGCACCACCAAACCTTTCAGGCCTTCCATGTACATTGAAAAGCCCAAAGATTTTTCCCCTACAGGTCACCTTTGAAGTTAAAGATTTTTGCTTTAGGGGTCAAGGAGCCTGGGAGGATCTCTTGCTCCCAGAATAAATCTGTTGAAACCAATGGAGTTACTCTAGATTTATTTTAGTGTAAATAAAAGCAGAATTTAGTCTTTTGTTTGATCTCTGTTCCTTCTTTGGATAGTATATAAGAGCCTTTTCTTTACCATGCCAGACACCATCTAGAAAGGCAGCCTACATAGGGCCTACAAACACTCCATCATTTGGACTCTTTATACTCTTCACGCCACCCACTTCCTCTTTGTAGTAGACCATACACCGTGGCACTCGGTCACCAACTGGGAAGACCTACAAATGTTCTTCCCCTTTTTAGGTTATGTGCAGTTCATTAAATGCTTTCTCTTTCACTACAGAATTTCATAATTTGAATTCCTGTGGTCAAATCCTCAGTTGGTGCAAACCTCCATTGAAGTCAGTGGAGTTATACTGACATCTCAGCTGGGAATCAAATCAATAATCCCTATCTGTAAAGTGGGGATAGTAGCATTTCCTTACCTCACAGGTGTGTGGTGAGGATAAGTACATTAAAGACTGTAAGGCACTCAGCTGCTACAGTGATGGGAGTCACATAAATACTATAGACAGATAGACATTTTACATCACGCATAATTATTTCAGGGACTGTATACCACAATATAATTAAGCCCAAGACCTTATTAGGATTCCAAAAAGGATTAGACAATTTTATGGATAATAAGAACATTCAGCTTCATTACACAGGGAAAAATACAGACAGGATATAAACCTCAGGTTCAGGTTCGGGTATAATGGAGGTTAGAAAGTAACTTCCACCAATAGACTAGTTATTCTATAATTGGCCATAGTGTGCTTTCTTACATCTTCCTCATCTGCATCTGGTATTGGCCACTGTTTGAGAGGCCATGTTGCACTGGTTTGATGGGGTATGGCAAATTCTTTAGTTTAAAATTGATGTGATTTTCTTTGGTGTTGAGCAAAGAGGGTTAGATGAGGGCTTTGGTTGTGATTAAAGTGTGATGCTAATCTTAATGAATAATAGAGCACTGTACTTAAAATACCTATATATAATGTCTTTTTTTCTAATAAGAAGTAACTCTTGCTATGCAAAGACAATGAAAAAATTAAGGTACTATAGAGAGCAGTGCAGTGTACTTTCCCCCTACTCTCCAAGTTTGTATGGAGATGAGAAAGAGCAAGAAAAGGTGAAAGGCAAATCTCAAAAGGTTTGGTAGCTTGGCTCAGATGCTTATAAATAAGATTATGTTTTAATCATGGGTATTTTTAGTAAAAGTCATGGTCAGGTCACAGGCAGTAAACAAAAATTCATGGCCCATGATCTGTCCATGACTTGTACTATATACCTGTGATTAAATCGGAGGCGGTGGGAGGAAGCTTGGAGATGACATGGGTGCTAAGGGGGGCAGGCAGTGGCATGTTGCCGGGACCCTGCTGGTGTAGGTGTGGGGGAGGCGAGCGGGCGGCAGCATGTGGCCTGGGACCCCTGTGTACGCAAGCCTAGACATGCAAGTCTACATCCAATACAGTAGGAAACTGAATACAGGTAAATCTCACCCTCAGAAATGGTCCAATAAGCTTCTTTCACAGACTAGACGCCTTCTTAGTCTGGGCCCAATCCTTTTCAGACCAGCGTTGTGGTTTATGGCCTGGGTCCAGGAATCACTCTCACCCCCGGTTGTTACAGTCCTTTGTCCCAGTTTCTTTTAGGCATCTCTTTGGGGTGGGAAGGCTATCTCTTGAGCCAGCTGAAGACCAAATGGAGAGGCTTCCAGGCCTTTTATATTCTCTTTCTTGGGGGTGGAAACCCTTTTGTTCTTCAGTGCAAAGTCACAGCAACAAGCTGGAGTTTGTAGCCACCTGGGCAAGTCACATGTCCATGAATGATTCAGCTTTTTGCAGGCTGACACATTGTTTACACGTTAGTTTGAACATTTCCAGAAAAGCTCAGATGTGGATTGGCATCTCCCAAAGTCCATTGTCAGTTAAGTGTTTCTTGATTGGGCACTTACTGAGAATAGTCCTTTCTTAAGAAACTGACCAATGCTTCACTGAGCCTACTTAGAATCAAACACATTGAGATATAAGTACATAGCTAATATTCATAACTTCAAATACAAAAATGATACACACATATAGACAGCATAATCATAACAAGCAAATTACAACCTTTCCATAGACACCTTACTTGACCTCTTTTGTACAAGATTTGGTGCAACTATAGGACCTTGGTTGCAACAATGATTTATACGGTCACAGTTCATGTCAATAACATCACACTCCCCATCTAGTGCCCCATCTGTGGCTGGTGGAAATATTTGCTATGAAATATGTCCAGCAGTCCTGGGTGGGCTATATGCCATTGTAGGCAACCTTATCACATCATCACCTCCATAAACTTATCAAGCTCAGTCTTGAAACAAATTAGGTTTTTTTGTCCCCACTACTCACTCGTCTAATGGTTAGAAATCTTCATCTAATTTCAAGCCTAAATTTGTTAATGGCCAGTATACATCAATTTCTTCTTCTGTCAACATTGTCCTTAACTTAAAAAATTTCTCCAGTTTTTATCCCTCTGCTGCATGTATAGAGAGCAATCATATCACCCCTCAGCCTTCATTTAGTCAAGCTAAACAAGTTATGCTCCTTAAGTCTCCTCTCATAGGGCAGGTTTTCCATTCCTCTGATCATCTGAGTTGCCCTTCTCTGTGCCTCTTCCAATTTGAATTCATCTTTCTTAAACATGGGAGAGCAGAACTGCACACAGTATTCCAGATAAGTGTGGATGCAGAAGGGACAAGATGCTATATCATCTGCAAAGACTGTACAGTGGTGATACTCTCTAGAGCTGGAGCCACAATGTCTCCCAGTGCTCACACTAGAGCAGTGCACTTCTGCACCAACCCAAATAGGATTGTGTAGCTGTATGTCACAATCTACCCACATCTGCAATACTGGGCTAGAAATTTTGCATGGACAAAGTCTCTCAAAATATTTCCAAGACTTCCTGTTTATGGTTGGCTTGCCGGTACTTTTTGCTGTAGGCTGACCCAGAAAGACCACAAGAACTTCCTTTCCTGCACTGTTTCATCACTTTGACTTCAGCTGCCAAACAAAATGAAAAGCAATGGGATAAAAAGTTACCGAAACTTCTCAAATCCCATTCCCCTCCCCACCTCCCAAAATGTTGATTTCAACTTTGGTTCTAGTATTGACCAAAGGTTTGGGTTGATTTTATTTCTTCTAAATTGGTGCATGCATACCTACTAAGAAGAGTAATTTGTTGTGTGTCATTCCTCTACCACTTCCTGGATTTATTTGCTTTCTCTGCCATAGCTCTATTTCTCTGTTGGTACACTGGGGACTTTGTCACAAGTCTAGCATGCTGATGATTTAAGCCTCAGGATTTGCTCAGCAGTTTGTAAAGGTTTATGATTTGTTTCTTTTAATTTAGAATTTAGAATATTTTTCTCATTTGTTCCCTCTTAAAGTCCCTTTCTAAGTCACCTGAAAAACCCTAGGGATCTCCTGCAGCATTCCGTGATAACATATGTTGCAATTAGAGTTGATATTTTAAGGTCAGGTAAGATCAGTCCTAAAAGCTTCACTTAAACTGGGATAACTAGGAACAATCAATAATTAACACCATTAGCATCTGAGAGGTCTAAATTCCTGAAGATGCGGTAGCTACATTCCCTTTATCAGAGGGGTAGCCGTGTTAGTCTGGATCTGTAAAAGCGGCAAAGAGTTCTGTGGCACCTTATAGAGTATAGACTAACAAACATATTGGAGCTTGAGCTTTAGTGGATGCATCCAACGAAGTGAGTATTCACCCACGAAAGCTCATGCTCCAATACATTTGTTAGTCTATAAGGTGCCACAGAAATCTTTGCCGCTTTCACATTCCCTTTGGTACTTCTGTTTGTCAACTTCATTTGTAACTTTCCTTGACTATGAAGAACTAACAACCAAACTTTGGGTCTGATTCTGCAAACTTTACTTACACTGAGCAGCATTTACACATGCAAGAGGTCCCATGCAGTGGATAGGACTAATCACACAAGTGAGTGCTGCTCAGTGTAAGCAAGAGTTGCAGAACTGGGCTTTTAGAAAGGGCTTCCAGATAATTAGCTTTAGTAAGTATGTTGATTATTCAAACAGTGCCTATTTAATGGCCTAGGAAAGGTTCATATTGTGTGTGTGTGCATGTGTGTGCAAATAAGCGAATTGTGCATGTGAAAGACAAAAGACTGCAGACCAGGAAACCAAGGTGCTTTGGGATCTTCTTTCCTATTCACAGTACAGGTACAAACCCACAAGATGCAATGCAAGCTTTCCCACACTGTGCTATCAATTACCCCCATCTTGAATTGAAGGAACCACCATGTCTAGGCATGTATGGTATTTCAGTTATCATGTGACTGTCCTGGGCCTCTCCTGAACAGACAACTAAATATGCATAAATTATGCATGCTAGCTTTGTGACATGGACAAATGCCAACTGAGAACTAAGCTGAGCCTTCCAAGCTCTGTCCTCTCAGGACCTCAAGCAGGACTTTAACTCCAGCTCCCTTGGTGAAAGGTGAGTACTTTATCCTCACAGGCACATAGTTCCTAATCTCTCACAGTTTTATGTTTTTAGCTTCTTTGTTGTTCTTGTTCTTTTGCCAACAGGTCAGACAGTGCAAACAGTCAAGAAGCAGCTGCCTGATGGAGCTCTGAAGTTCACGTCATGCAGGCAAAACTGTAGGAGTAGAGGGGGAGAGATTAGGTGAAACATTAGCCATGTCCTCTTGGCTTCCCTCCAGCGTCTTTCAATTATTTCTTTATGTGCTTTTGGTACTATGCTTATTTGGTATTTAAAAGGGACACTCTTAAAGGATTTCACAATGATCTGCCATTTCACAGTTCAAAACAGATGTGAACTTATCACCAATGGAAATTTATGCTTCCATAATCCCCTTCCTCACTTCTTTCTCAGGGTTTGCAGCAAAAGTTACTCCAGGCAAATCCATCATGAGGACTCAGTAATACTCTAAAAATAATACAAGGTATTATGGTTTGAAAGCTGCAGCTCATTCTGGGTACTTTAAGCTCCAAGTGTCAAGTATCAATATCAATTTTTGTAGTAACTGGACTATTGTGGCATATACTTGAAAGTGAAAGGCCAGATTCTCTGCTGATTTATGTGACATGCACTTCACTATGTCTGGACAAGGTGTAAATCAGTGCCCCTCCCCCCACGCGTTCAGGTAACAGAAATGTTTTCATAACAGTTCTCTGAGAGCATAATTTGGCCACTAAGGAAAACAGTTAAAAGATTAGGGCCAGATTCTGTACCACCCCACCCAGCTACACTGAAGTCAATGGAGTTGCATATTGAAAAGGTATTGGTGACTTGCTCAGTGATCAAAAGATAGTGGTTCCTTCCATTCAAGGTGGAGATCAGGGGTGGGAAAGTCCACACTGCACTGAAATAAGTCCCATCCCCCAAAGTGGACAACAGAGTAGGAAGGGAAGTAAACATAGTAGTGAACATTCAAAGCTTTAATAAGCATCATGGGATAATACCTTAACTTTGTGCTACAGTTTATAAAATTATTGTCTGAGGAGGTCAATGCACTTAAGATGATTCTTACTGGAGTACTGTTCTTTAAAGAAATAGAGGAGATCATAGTAATCAGGGCAGATACTTAAAGTTTAATCTGGACTGACTCCTTGACAATTGTTGTGTGAGGTGAAGTGTTATTGCTTACACTTTAGTAACACTGAAAAATGTGGCCATGGAGGATTTTTAATGCTAATTGTTAAGGATTCAGTGATATTCTGACCTAGGCCCAAAAATCAGGAGATTTTTTTTTTAAATATATTTTCTTTTTTGGTCTTTTATTTTTTATTTTTGGAACTTCCTTCCTTGCCTGATGGTGCACAGCTTCCAGCTTCTCCCAAACCCCAAAATTCTAATTAATTAATTAATTAATTCAGTGTCTCCTTTAACCCCATACCTATCCATCCCCCATTCAGCAGTTAATGATGCAACCCCCACATAAATTCTTCTGCCCATGACCCATATCAATTCTGCCTCATCAGTTCAGCCTTCCTACTGCAGTCCCTGGGGGTATCTTTGCTCCTCTTTCGCAGGCCTGGAGTGCTGCAGCAGGATCCCCTCTGCCCCTTCCCAGGCCTGGATGTGGCAGCAACTCCAGGGATTTTTCACCCCTCCCCTGATGTTGCAGGGCTTGGGGGCAGGAACAGAAGCAGAGAATGTCTGATCCATTTTTCATAAGGGAGGAAGGGGAAGGAGGGAGCAGAGCCCCCCCGACCTGCTGGGTGTTTTTTGTTCCCTCCTTTCAACTACCCTTTTGTGAGAATGGTATCAGCTGTTCCCTGTTCCTTACCCCAAAAGTCCTCTGGGATCCTGGGGGAAAGCCTGGCCTGCTTCCTGTAGCAGCTGTGATTGGCTGCTCATCCTCAGGAGGTGGGCAAGTACAGAAGGCATCCAATCAGAAAAGGCTTTCTCCTGATAGGGCTGAAATTCCTTAGAGGGCTGGTGCTTTGCTGTTCCCGCCAGACTAGCTGCAGCCGAATCCTGTTTGTGAAGAAGTTGCAAGTTTGCAAGGCAGCAGTGCTTATGTCTGAAACTCTCTATTAGTTGCTAATTACTATTATGCTGAGTTCAGCATACTATCATGTTTAAATCACAAAGACAAAGTAGTAGCAATTTCCTTTTTATTAGGATTTCAAATAGAACAGATTGCAAACCACCTCCACAACAATTTGGCTTGAAGTTATGTTTCTTACCGCCAAATCCTATAGCAGGGTCACAGAGGATTTCAAAGGCAGAGAAAGGAGTGCAGTTACACTGGGTCCGTGACCCAGAGAAGCCACACAAGGGAGCTCTGCTGTTCTCTCTGCATGCTGTGGAGCAGTGCTCTGTGGTGGCTCATGCTACACTATGAAACAGGCAGTTTAGGTGGTGGACAATATTCACGATGGTGCTATTCTGCAGACCCACTTCTATACAGATTCACATCAGAAGGGGAGGTCAGTAGCCATGCAGTAGCTCCATGGGGCTGTGTGCCAGATGTGGAGTTTCTGTTCCCCCAGATCTCCATGAAGCATCTCGCTGAGATGTATGAAGCAAATCACGTGGGCTTGCAGGAAAGTGCAGCCTTATCACTAGGCACACAATCCAAAATATTCATTGTATTTTTTCTTCAATTGGTCCACACTATGTCAGTCCCATCATTATTTGTATTTTTTGGTTGACCTTTTGTGAACACACATCAATAATAGGGACCCAATAAAAGTAACATTAGAAGGATTCCTGCGTTTCTGTCATGTGAGCTTGATATAGGGTCACATGATAGGAAGCATATTCAGATAAATGGGACTCTTTCCATTGACTCTACTGGGCTTTGAATCAACTCCATGCAAGGTCAGATTCAATAAAGGTGCCACAGGCAGGTGTAAGGAGCACTACCCCCTTAGAGGACAGATGATGTTTCCACCATTGCCATTCCTGGGTTTTCTATTGGGAGGGGGAAGCTGCGGTTGCCAAACGGGCAAGCTCATAGGAGTTTGGCCAGTGACAGATTCTCCAGAGAGCTACTAATCAGTGAACTCTTTGGCTGCAGAGTCCATACTTGCTTTGCCACCCAGCACTGCCCCCTTTTTGCATGGTGTAGCAGTTACCAGCCCCCTTCTGTCACTTTCCATCACTGCAACCATTTCTATCAGAGAGGCACTACTACCTGAGATCCCTGCCAAAGTCTGCGAGCCAGGTTCTGATCTCATTTATCTGAGTGTACTTAATGGAGTTACTTTGGATTTTCACTGATGAAAATGAGAGCAGAACCTGTCCCAGTTACTTTGTCTCACTATATATTGCCTTATTTGTTAAGTGGTAACTGTCCTGTATACTTGGCTTTGTACAAGGCACAGAAGGACACAGTGACTTATGTATAACCAAAATTTGCCTCTGTCCAAATGCTCCTATCCTGGATATTCAGACACACAACTACATTCAGGGTATAAGTGCCTCTTACACTGTTTTTTTTTTTTTTTTTAAAACAATCTATTAACTCTTGGCTGTATTCCTGACTTGTTAATATTTAACAATTATCATTAGGAATAATAGCACCTAGTCATTTAAAAATAACCCGCCCCAAATGTAAACTGCCTGCCCGTGTATTCCCGTATTCCCAGTGTCAATCTGAAACAGATTCAGTAGAGACTGTTGGTGTTGCTAACCTTTATCAGTTATTATCACCTGAAGTAACAGCTGGCACAGAATTGCTGGAAAATGTGCTTTGGCCAAGCTCTTTTCCAAATCTCTCTCTTTGCAATCTCCTCGTGGGTCACAAGAACTTGAATTATTGTGTGAAGCAAGAAATGCAAAAATGAACCCTGGGAGGAAGAATGAGGTCTGAATGATTTAATTGCTGCTTTAATTCCAAAAATACATGAGGCCACTAACATTTCCCAAACACAACAGCTTTCTTTTCAGCACAAAGAGGATATATTTTAAGCAGTAATGTTAATGGAATTATACATTGCTACTGGAAAATGGTCTGCTGCAGAGAGATAATTGTTCAGGCAAAGCTGAGGTATTTATTGAAGATAAACACTGCGGCAAAACCAAGATGTTTATTTTCCAAGCTGCAGCCCCTAATCCAGTCACAGCATATAATGCCATTAGTATTATTACTAATCACCAAAGGCCTGAACCTGCTTCCATAGAAGGCAGTGGCAAATTTTCACTGACTTCCATGGGAGCAGGACTGGGCCCAAATGAAAAAAAAAATCCTACTATGGGAGTGTCAGTGCCACAGAGCAGTCTTCCCCACTTGTTGCTCAAGGTTTGATGGGGAATATGAACATACTAATCCTCTGAGCTGATACCAACTCTTCTATAACTCAGATAAGGTGGCAGAAATATTGTTTTTGAATCTGACAGTTCACAGCTGAAATCTCAGCAAGAATTGGTTCCTTGCACAGGTTTCTTGAAGCAGAGATTTATATAAAAATGTGTTGCCTCATCAACATTATCTGAAAGCATTTTAATGCTATAAATAAACGACCAGGTGCTACTATTAATCTCTCATAAGTCAATTAACTTTTGAGGTGTGAGGGCTAATTTTCCAGGGGTGGAAGTATACCTGTGAAAAATGCATGTACACATTCATGCATACTTTTGTATTTGACTATGCAAATAGAGCATAATTGCACACATGCATTTAGGGCTGAATCCTGCTTGATGCCGAGTGTCTGTAAGTCCCATTGGGACCCATTTAGTACCTTGCAGGAATGCTTAGCACCTTACACAATCACAACTTTTTTGCTCACAGGCCTCAGCAATTTGGGCACTGTGGTGTAACAGGTCAGTCAATTACTTAGTGAAACACTCTGGTTCATCACATTAAATGTTTAAAAGTTGCATTCTGAACACAACCAATAAACTGACCTTTCCAATTCTTTCTTGTAACCTGTTTCTCACCTGAGTAGTTCCACTGGTTTGGGTAAGGCTTTGCAGGACTAGGCCTTTAATTGTGCTTCTTCAAAGCAGAAACTCAATTTAGTTATGTTTAAAGTGCATTGAACGTGAACAAATAAATTAATTTCAGGTTGGTTGGAAAGTGTAAATATACATATAACACGTGTACTGCATAATACACTGTACAACATGCAGTATGTTATACAACAACAAATGGAAGAAGAAAAAAACCCTCTTTGTATTGCAGTCTCTCAACTCTGTGCCCAAGATTTTTTTTTAAAATGTTTACTTAAAGTTAGGCCCTTAAAAATCCATATTTAGGCACCAAATATATAGCCTGATTTTTTTTAAATGCACTAAGCACCCAGAAGCACTGTGTTAAATCACTGAGGATCTTTGGGTGCCCCGCAGCTTTGAAAACTCAGACCACTTCTTTAGGTGCCTAAGTATGGATGCAGAAAATTACTCTATATGTGCGCATGCATGCACACACACACACACACACAGAGCCAGTAAACATGTATTAGCCTTCCATACAAACGCTATTACATGTGAGGCTTGTGGATTGTTTTAAAATATTTTCCACGTAACATTTTGATTTTTCATCTGTATGGTGAAGTCATTTTCTTATATTGCACAAAAAGTAAGTCAACATCCAAAAAAGGGTGAATATGTAACAATTCAACTACCTTTTCTTGTGCTAATTCATACTATGGTGGCCACTATTAATAACATTATATAGCACTTTTTATCAGTAGCCTGGCACGAACAGAACCCAAGATGCCAGTACTCCAGGCCAATGCACTAAGTCCTAGACCACACCACTATCATAGAATCACAGAATATCAGGGTGGGACGGGACTTCAGGAGGTCATCTAGTCCAACCCCTGCTCAAAGCAGGCCCAAGCCCCAGACACTATATAGCACTCTCTTGCAAGTTAGCATGGTTGTCTCTATTATTCATGTAATTGTCACCTGAGGATGTGTGTGATTCAGCAGGGGTATAAGCTTTCACTCCCAAATCCTTTGGGGACTCAGTTATGCTCAGTCTTCCCTGTCTTGTGGATCAAGAATTCTCACTTGCTTCTCAAACACTAGTCACACCAGTGGGCAGAGAACTGACTGGTAGGCTTATTTCTGTGGGTGTAATTATTATGCATATATTGTAGCTATGAGGCCATGTGGACTGTTTTGAAGGCTGTTCAAAAAGAATGAGACACCAAAACATCAAGAGACTAGTTCATGGTCATGCTATTACAGTGAGTTCCAGAAGGTTTAATAAGCTGCTTATGGTGTTTCCATCTTTTTTTCTCCAGTTTTGCAAACCCCTATAACACTGGTAATTTTGATTTTATATCTTCATTAAGGACAGTCTGTCATGTTATAATTAATTATTTGAATTATGCTAGGTCTTATGGACTCAATCAAGATCAGGCCCCCAATTGTGCTCAGCATTGTGCAACACAGAGTACGAGAAATCCCTGCCCCCAATAACCGCAAGTCTAAGTAGGTGTGTCACACTAGGGCAGGAGGGAGATGGAACATAGAAATTGATTGTTTGGCCATGTCAAGTTAGTGCCATGATTTTTGTTGTTGTTGTTAAAAGAAACCAGTGGAAATTAACTGAAATGAAGGGCTCGGGAAGACAAGACATTGAAGGGAGGGACACCAGTAGAATAGGAGAGGGTAGAAGATGAAAGGAAGGAAGAAGCAGCGCAAATATAATATACATACAGACACATATATACATACAATAGGGAGTCTGTATGCATGCATATGTGTGTGTACTCACATATGTATACACACACACACACACACACACACACAAATCTATTAATGTGAAATTGTTCAGTACAGTTATCTGGGTTATATGGCTAGGAGGCTATTTGAAACACTGGGCTTTTGTAACATTCATTCAGTGACTATGCAGCTGCTACGTAGCCCACATAACCTGAGCAGTGCCCAATCTGGCTGTGTGGCCTGTGTAGGGATGCAGTCTCTTAGCGATCAGTACACTTTAATTTCTATTTCAGGATGGATTTTGAAGTTGTTTTAGGGCTGCTTAATTTCTTGTCAATGGTTCTCATCTACAGATACCTGTTCTCAATGTGCTTATCTGGCTGAGGGAGGAGTTTAGAGCTCCACACTCCTCATGCCAGTGGTTAGGCTTCAAAGCAAATCTAGCCCTGCATCTGTGGCTGCACTGAATTGGGTATTGATAGTTCAAAGAGCCTCATTCTGGTTTACAGAGCATGAAAAGGGCTCCCTAGTCATTTAATTACCTTTCATTTTTCTAACTTGACATAGTAATAGCTGGTGCACATCAGTGATTTTGTTTAAAGAATAAGTTTCCAACCAATGGTCACAGAATAAAAATAAGGCTTTTGTATGTACTTTTGGTAGTTCCTCCCCTAATTTCTTTAATGTTTACTTTCACTATTGTGACCAAATATTATGATTGCCTCTAATATATGTTATATATTTAACATTGCTAGTTTCAGAGTAGCAGCCGTGTTAGTTTGTAGCTGCAAAAAGAACAGGAGTACTTGTGGCACCTTAGAGACTAACAAATTTATTTCAGCATGAGCTTTCGTGATCTACAGGTCACTTCTTCGGATGCATAGAATGGAACACACAGACAGGAGATGTTTATACATACAGAGAACATGAAAAGGTGGAGGTAGCCATACCAACAGGAAGAGTCTAATCAATTGAGATGAGCTATCATCAGCAGGAGAAAAAAAACTTTTGAAGTGATAATTAAGATGACCCATAAAAGGTGTGAGGAGAACTTAACATAGGGAAATAGATTCAATTAGTGTAATGACCCAACCATTCCCCATCTCTGTT
>NC_133773.1:101791439-101867744 GCF_003597395.2 Chelonoidis abingdonii
TTAAGAATGCTTGATAGAGATCTTATAGGTGTTTATCTCTTTCTGAGGGATTGGAGCAAATACGGTTGTATCTTAGAGCTTGGCTGTAGACAATGGATCGTGAACACATGGGTTTCCCTAGAAAAAGCATGCTGTGTTCTATGATAGGAGCAGGATTGTACCTGTTCAATATTTACATAATCAAACTCCTCTCAGGATCATGCTGAATTCACATGATGTTCTTGGATTCAGCAGTTTGCAAGAGCCTGGTTATGTTAGCAAATATACTTTGCAAACAAACACATATTGGTACCTGGCTTACTACTGGCTGCATATCAGGAGTGGCTTAACATCTATTGCGTCAATGGACACCAGTTTAGTAGATTTGGAAGGCAGAACTATAATGACTTGTATTATTTGGCACTGATTTCTATTCCCAACTCTGACATAGACTCCTGTGACTTTTGGCAAAAGTCACTTAAGCCAAATTTTTCAAAATTGGGTGCCTGAGGTTAGGTATTTAAATATATATTCAGGAATTTGAATAAGTAACCTGACTTTAATTTCGGCCTAAATTGCTTTATTTCAGTATCCCATCAGTTAAACGGGTATAAGAATGCTTGACTGCTGTCTAGCTAGCCAAATGAAGAAAGATTAATAACAGTTTCGCTTGATTGTGACTGACCCACAGTATAATACAGTATGGTCTGGTGTATGGTATATAAACAATGTTATAATTTTAAAACTCTCCTTTAGCAAATGTAGAAATTTGGGGCTACATTCTGCAGTTCTTATTCAGACGCAATTGATTTCAGAGGGTAGCAAGCTAAATATGGACCTCATCAACAGTAATATGAGCAGTGGAAGTATATGACAGGAACAGTATTACACCTTTGTCTCTGATTGAGGACGCTGCTATCTGCGCATAGACCCTGGATTTTCCTGCAGTTCTTATGTGCAACTCATATAGGGCCTGACCCTGCTGACCACTACTGAAGTCAATAGGATCTTTCCAACTGACTTCAACAGGTACAGGATCGGGCATGCACTGTGTATGCTATTTACCCTTTCATTAGCAGATCTTCTCACAAAGTGTGAAAGCTGTTCTTGTGGTTTTTGAAAAATGTCTATTAATTATATGAAGTATTGGGCCCACCCTGCTATCAAAAGGAGTTGTGAGTGCTCAGCATTTCACTAGGGATTATACTGGAACAGACCATGAATCTATAAACACGTTCATACATGGAATTAGACCATATTTATTTATCTATTCATTCTAAGGCCGGAAAGGTCACTGTGATCATCTAGGCTGACCAGCTTCATAACACAGACCATAGAACTTCCCCAAAATAATTCCTAGAACTTATCTTTTGGAAAAACATCCAATCTTGATTTAAACATTGTCAGTGATGGAGTATCTACCACAACCCTTGGTAAATTGTTTCAGGGGTTAATTACTGTTACTGTTAAAAATGTATGCCTCATTTGCAATCTGAATTTGCCTAGCTTCAACTTCCAGCCATTGGATCGTGTTATACCTTTCTCTAGCAGACTGAAGAGCCATTATGAAGTATTTGTTCCCCACACAGATACTTATAGACTGTAATCAAATCATACCTTAACCTTCTCTTTATTAAGATAAATTAGGGGTTCTCAAACTGGGGGTTGGGACCCTCTTAGAGGGTCGCGAGGCTATTACATGGGGCGGGGTCACGAGCTATCAGCTTCCAGCTTTGCCTCTAGCATTTATAATGGTATTAAATATATTAAAAAAGTGTTTTTAATGTGTAAGGGGGGGTTGCACTCAGAGGCTTTATGTGTGAAAGGGGTTACCAGCACAAAAGTCTGAGAACCCCTGAGATAAATAGATTGAGCTCCTTGGATAGTCCATCATGAGAAGGCATGTTTTTTAATCCCTTAATCATTCTTTTGACTGTTCTCTAAACCCTCTTCAATTTATCAACATCCTTCTTGAATTATGGGCACGTAAAGTGGACACGGTATTCCAGCACTGATTGCACCAGTGCCAAATGTAGAAATAAAATAACCTCTCTACCCCTCTCGAGATTCCCATTTATGCACCCGAGGATTGCATTAGCCTTTTTTGGCCACAGCACTCACACTAGGATTGTATGTTCAGCTGATTATCCACCACAACCCCCATATCTTTTGCAGAGCCATTGCTTCCCAGAATAGAGTTCCCTCATACTGTAAGTAGAGCCTAAATTCTGTGTTCCTAAATGCGTACATTTAGATTTAGCTGTGTTAAAACTGATAGTTTGCTTGCACCGAATTTACCAAGTGATCCAGATGCAATGACGTGTCCTCTTCATTATTTACCACTCCCTCAATTTTTGTCTCATCTGCAAACTTTATTGGTGAAGATTTTATTTTTTCTGCAGGTCATTGATTTAAAAAAAAAATGTTAAATAGAGTAGTACCAAGAACCGATTCCAGAAGGAGTGCACTGGAAACCCATCTGTTCAGTGATGATTCCCCATTTACAGTTACATTTTGAGACTGAGCAGTTAGCTAATTTTTTATCCATTAATGTACCATGTTAAAAAAATTGAATGACATAAAATTAAGTCAAAATGTTATGCAGTACCAAGTCAAACACCTTACAGAAGTCCAGCTATACGTCAAAACTATTACCTTTATCAACCAACTTGTAACCTCATCAAAAATCGATATCAACGTAGTTTGACAGGCTCTATTTTTCATAAATCCATGGTGATCAGCATTAATTACATTATCCTCTATTTCTTTATTAATCAAGTCCCATATCTACAGCTCCATTATCTTGCCCAGGATTGACATCAGGCTGACAACTTTATAGTTACCCAGCTCATGTAGTTTACCTTTTTAAACATTGGCAGAACATTAGGTTTCTTCCAGTCCCCAGTGATCCAAGACCTATTGAAAAACAGCATATAATGGTCCATTGAACTCCTCAGCCAGCTCTTTTAAAACTCTGGATGAAAATTATCTGGATCTGCTGA
Organism: Chelonoidis abingdonii; assembly: GCF_003597395.2. Lineage (NCBI taxonomy): Eukaryota > Metazoa > Chordata > Testudines > Testudinidae > Chelonoidis > Chelonoidis abingdonii. Next base: position 101,794,421 of record NC_133773.1, read on the forward strand.
TTTTAAAATGTCTGATTATAGTAGCTTCTATTTTACATCCTCCTGAGATACAAGTGGAATGGAAAGACGTATCATATGATGAGATAATAGTGTCTGTTTCTCCCCAGCTACAAAACAGAAATATTTATTGAGTGACATACTGTTAGACCAGGTGCCAGCTTTTTGCCAAGTCTGTAAGTGTCAGCCAAGCACTGAAATTCATAGCTGGAACCTGTATGTTAGTGCTATTTTTCATAGGTGTGAAACTTGCAAGGAGGGATTTAGATTCTATAAAATGGTTGTAAGTGGCTGCATGCATTAATCTTACTTGTAGTGTCCATATCCCATGCTATAGAGCAGTGGTTCTCAAACTTTTTGTATTGGTGGCCCTTTCACACACCAAGCTTCTGAGTGCAACTCCCCCTTAGAAATTAAACACACATTTTTATATTTAACACCATGTTAAATGTTAAATTTAAACTCTGTTGCTTAAAATGAATTTACTTTTTCTCATTGCTTTTAAATTGACTAAAAACATTTTTGTCAAATTATTGTTATAAGCAGAAAAGTTTTTAAAGTAGAATTTTGTTTTAATACTTAAGACAACAGTTAATCACCAGAAGCAGTCAAAAATCAGTGAGATGGATGATGATGTTTATTTGACACAAGAAGTTTTATTCTTGGCGTTGTTTTAGACAGGGCACATCTGATATCATCCTCATATCAAACCAGTTTCCAGATTTCATCATTATTGTGAGAAGGTTGGAGACTCCACTGTCGCATTCGTAGGTAGTGGGAAACAGCAGAAGGACTCTCAGGGTCATTTCAGACACCAGTGGGTATTCACTTGCAACTGAGCACCAGAACTAGTTTGGAGGCAGCCATGTGAATTTTGCTTTTACTTCATCATCATTGATCATGTCGACAAACTGTTTCTGTGTGTGACTGTCCTCAGCAGGTAACTGCTCAGCCATTACACTGAAAGGTTCTTCACCAGGGAATGAAGTTCTTCTGGTAGCACTGGGAAATAGTGCAAGAACTCTTCATGAAGGGCTCTCAGATGTTCGCTGATCGCTGACTTGAGAACACAATTAATGTTGGACTTTCTCCTCATCGCTGAATGAGGAAAGTGTCGGAAACATGCCGTATCTGTCTGTGTCCAACTTCCTGCACCACAGATTCAACTTCATCTGGAAGGTTCTGATCTTATTAATCAGGTCTATTAATGTTGAATGTTTTCTCTGAAGTAAGAGATTGAGGTCATTAAGGCTATGAAAGAGATCAACTAGGAATGCCAAACAGAGAAGCCATTTCTTGTCACTGAACTTTTTGTTCAGCTCTCATTATTATTTTTGCAGGAAAAACTCCACCATTGCTTTACAAAGTATGAAAACACACTTTAATGCACGTCCATTAGAAAGCCATCGGACTTGAGTGTGGAAAAGCAGAACTTAGTATTCACCATCCATTTTGTTGCAGAGCTCTCAAAAGAGAAGACTGTTCAGAGCATGTGTAGTTCACTGTTCGTATAACATCCACCACAGCATTAAGGAACATTGGCAATGTCTTTGCATCTAGCTTTACACACACTTTACCTTTGGCTGAAAGCCAGACTGTGTACCCATCATGGCTGGTGTATTGACAGTATATATACCACAAAGATTTTTCCATTCAATGCCATTACTTTTGAAAAAGGCATTCACCTTACTGAAAATGGCCTGTGCTATTGATGTTGTTTCAAGTTGTTCACAGAGAAAGAACTCATCCTTAAAATCTTCAACATTAAGATATTGTACTATCAGTTGTGCGCAATTAGTAACATCGGTAGTTTCATCAAGTTGCAGTCTGAACATACTGAAAGCAGAATGTTTAATTTCATGCACAGCTTGTTTTTTGATATGATCAGATATCTCACATATTCTGCATTTCAGAGCATTATTTGAGATAGAAAGTATATTCAGCTTCTTGGCACTATCAATGCCAAGCATAAGTAACACAATATCTTTGCATGCTGGCAGAACAAGCTCCTCACCTTTCATATGCAGCGTTTTGGTATGGGTGATTCATAGCAACACAACGTAAGCATAGGATGTTTGCTGTCAGAAACTTCAATCTGGATCAAACTTGGCTTTTTTGTCACTTCTCTGCATTTAAAAAAAATCCATGTTTTGATTTTTATGCTCAGGATGTCTATTTTCAAAATGGCGTTGCTGTTTGCATGGTTTCATCAATTCAGCAGACAAAACTTCACAGCAACTAACACATTGTGGTTTTTCAGTACCAGAGGTAACGATGCTGGTAAAACTGTGTTTAATGTAAGACTAGAGCCACTTTTGCTCTTTAGCAGTAGAGGTGGCCATTATTTTCAGGAAAAATGTGCTTGTGTGTCTGACTGTTAAATAATAAAGTACTTCTTCAGTGGCAGAACAATCAAGTCCTCTACCGTTGTCTTGGTCCCAGGGCTGGCCATAGACAAAACGGTGCCCTGGGAAAACTTCTATTTGGCACCGTTTCTTTGGAGGTGGAGCAGGGCTGGAAGTGGAGTGGAGTTCGGGGTGGAACTGCACTGGAGAGGGTTGGGGTTCACAGCCCCATGTTTGGCTGGAGGGGCTTGGGGCTCATAGCACCATGATCCCCACACAACCACATCATAACCCCCTGAGGGGTCACAACCCCCAGTTTGAGAAACAGTGCTTTATGGTAATATGAACGTTTTGCTTTACAATTGTAAAAATGTCTGCTCTGAACTTATGAACTCAGACAGGAGTGGTTCCCCCTGCCCATCAAGAAGGACTATTGAATCCAAATGGGCATTGTGGAACATCACAACACAAAGGCTGGTTTAATGTCCCTCTTGTTCCCATGAAAGTGCTATATATGAGAAAGCACATCCCCATCAGCCTGAATTCTGACAGGAACATAAAGATAGCAGAGGTAAAGATTTTTCATCTCTTAGCACCGGTCCTCGGAAGAGTCCAAACAGAAAACCAATGAAAAGCAAAGATCCCCAAGGTCAACCAGGTTAGCCTTAAAATACATTCAGTGGGCAGATTACATCTGTCACCTTTTGGAACCATAGACTGACTCAATTGTGCTTATATGTTTCCTGCTTTAACCTGTAACTAACTCATTTCCTTTTTCTAGTTAATAAATCCTTTGTTAGTTTACTGTAGAACTGGCTACAGCATCATCTTTGATGTGAGATCTTTGGTACAAACTGACATGAGTTAAGTGACTGGTCTCTTGGGACTGGGAGTAATCTGAATATTTTGTGATTTTTGGTGCAAGTGACCAGGGCCGGTGCTACCATTTAGGCCAACTAAGTGGTTGCTTAGGGCGCCAAGATTTGGGGGTGCCAAAAAGCGGCGTCCCCTATTTTTTTTTTAAAGCATTTCAGCAGCCGCTGCGCTGGGAGGGAGAGGGAGTCTGAGCCACCGGCAGGCAGCCCAGAGGTTCCCCTGGGTCCATGCGCCACTGGCGGCAGACAGCTCTGGGGTTCCCCTGGGTCAGTGTGCTGCCGGCAGCCCAGAGGTTTGGGCTGCCAGCGGCGCGCAGACCCAGGGGAACCCCTGGGCTGCCTGCTGGCAGCTCAGACTCCCTCTCCTTCCCAGTACAGCAGCCACTCCATTCCATGCGATTCTTCTCATTGCTGGCGGTGGTGCCGGCGGCTGGGCAGAGCTTCGCAGCTCTGCTTAGTGCACGTGGCATAAGCCTGGCGACAGGCGTGACAGCAGGGCTTCTGAAGCAGAGGTGAGCTGGGATAGGGAGGTGCTGCAGGGCTCCCTGGGGCAACAGCGCCTCAGGGCAGGGGGGAGAGCTGCCAAGGGGGGGGGCGCCTCAGAGTGGAGCTGCCGCAGGGCTGGCCGGGGTGGGGGGCGCAAGGTGGAAGTTTTGCCTAGGGCGCAAAACTTCTTTGCACCGGCCCTGCAAATGACCATTTATCACTTAGTCCAGCTTGCCTGGGTGGAAAGCTTGATTGGAATGCCTAAGGGGGCTGTTCATGGTAAGACTGTTACTGTGATCCAGGAGTTCATATTTGTTTTTGGTTTGGTGACATCTAACAGAACATACAACCAGGTTAGGGTGTCTGTCCTGCTTTTTGACAGTCTGCCATGAGATTGACACTCAGACTCATAAACCACTCCAGACAGCATGACATTGAGCACTTCTGTCTTTTCTGCATTATTATTTATAATTCTACCATTTTGATCTAATATCAGACCTATGCCATTGTTAGAATTCTTTTTGTTCCTGATATATTTAAAAAAATTCGTATTGTCCTTAGTGCTGCTGGCCATATATTTCACCTTGTGTCTATTTTCTTCCCTTGTCAATTTTTTACGATTAGTAACTTCTCATTTAAATTAATTCCTACCAACTCCCCCTTTCTTTTATCGTATATACTTATACTTTTACATCTGCATTCCCTTCCCCTCAGAACCAGGTTACATTTTTAAATAATACAGCCTTCTTCAACTGTGAGCATGTGGTGTTTTTTAAATTACTTTCAATTATTATTCATGTTTTCTAATTAAATTCTTCCTCCCTGCTGATTTGGCTCATAAATTGTTTTCAGATTTATTAAATTGGCTTTATTAAAAGCACAAAGTATAAATATATATTATTACTGGTCACGACTTTGCTTGCAGATAAGTGTGATCAACTCATGATCGTTTGTATCTAAGTTATCATTAACTTTTTGTTCTGTGGTCGCTTCCTTTTTATCTGTTAGGAGCATTATTTATTAGAACTTGTCTGAAGTTGGCTGCAACACTTTTTGAGCTAGGAAATTGTCACCTGTAATATTTAGAATTCTAAGCATGTGTCAGTACTGACAGTATGACTTCCAGCATGCATCATGCGAACTGAAGTGCCCCATGATCACGAAGCTTTCCCTCACCACTCCAATACATCGTAGATAGGTGCACAAGGAGGTGGTTAGCCTGCTCCCTAGTGTGATTTGGTGGTCTGTAGCAGACACCAATTAGTGTCCCATCCTGTGGTTTATCTGTTAGGACATTGAACAGTAAGCATTCAAATAATTGTCTTCCGAGTTATCAGTGATTTGGAAACAAGCAATGCCATTGTTGACATGAGTACCATGCCCTCCCCCACTTTTGCTACTCAATCTTTCCTACATAGGTTGTAAACATTGGTTTTAACATTTAAATAGTGTGAATCATCTCACCAGGTTTAAGTAATACCAGCTAAATCGAATGTATGCTCATAAATGAGCAATTCCAATTCCTCTTGTTTCTTAAGCAGGCTCCTAGCATTGGGATACAGGCAATTCAATAATTTCTTCTCTTCATGGCTTTGGTCCCTTGATTATTTTGTTCTCAACATCTAAGTTTTTGTACTCATATCTTCCCTCTTTTAATCCACCCCTCCTTTGCTCTTACTTTAATCCCCTCCTGCAGCGCTTAATTTGTAATGAAAGAGGTGCCAGGGCTCAAGCAAAGATGAGCCAGGGCTTAAGCAATCATTTACTTTCATAATTGATTTGGCAAGCCCAGAGGTGCTGGGGCTAAGGACTGCCAAGCCTAGAGTCCTTGCAAGCCCTGTCTCAAATTAAGCACTGCCCTCCTGACCACTGTCCCCATGGAGATTGGTCCCCCTCCTACTGAGGTGGAGGCAATCCAAACTATATAGCCTCCTCTCACATGTAGAAGATGGATCAATGTTCCAGAAAACCCAAATCCTCCACTCTGTACACCACTTACCAAGCCAGCAGTTGACATCCAGAAACTTCTGCCTTGTCTTTTGTTCATGAGACAGGAAGGACTTCAGAAAAGATTGCTTGGACATTCTTCTTCAGCATGGTTCCGAGTTCCCTGAAATTATCTACTATCTGCGAGATATCCCACAACGCAGTGTCTCTAGTGCTGACATGAACCATCATCAGTGGATCCCTGCCCATCGACTTCAGAAGCCTACCCAATTACATTGATGTCTCATGTGATGGTTTGGGAATGCAGCACTCTGTCCTACTGTGTGCTATCCCTTGCAAAATCTTCTTTTGATTCTTCTGAGTACTGAATCTCCAACAATGATTGCTTGTCTTCCTTGGATGGCTCGAGAACACTTTGCAGGCAAGCATGATTTTCTTTGAAGTTGGACTGAGCTGCCATCCACCTGTGTGTCCCATATTTTTCTCCATTCCTTTGGATCTGCTGGGTCTTGAAAGGTATCTTACATAGTTTCCATGCTGAGGAGCTGACATTGATTTTAAACATCTACCTGTGTAAAATTCCTCCTAGTTGTCTTTTCTTTAGTGGCCATAGCCTGCCCATCTTCATCTGTCTTCAGCTGTGTTTTGTTATTTTAAAAAAATCTCATGTCTCTTCCATACATTCATGATTGCAGACATGATCAGTTCCATTTTAAGAAAACTAAAAGTTAAAGACTCAACTTTTTGTATGCTTTGTTAATATTTGGGGGGGTCGCAATACAAGAAATTGTTGAGAAATGTAAGGAGAGAGAATGGCAGTAACAATAGATTAGTGGCTGGAAAGAATAATATATCAGGAAAGGCTTTTCTATGTTTCTATTAATCAACTTTTTTTAAAGGGTACAGGAAATCCAAGTGATATTTTCAAGAGGAATTTGTAACAAACTTCAAATATATCTTTGACGGTGTGATGAACTTGTTTGCATTGTAATAATGAAAGGGTCTATAAACAATCATTAGTTTTCTGCACTAATCATTAGTCATTATTCCTTTTATCTGTTTTCTTTCAGAGGTGGACAAATCCCTATGCCCAGTGTTGGAAATGGGAAATTTTGGCACACTCTACTTTTAAGTATTAAGATGCTACTCAACCTCAAAATGGCAGCAGGTGGCAAGGCTGAAGAGAGCAGCTCTTAAAAACTGCAGCTTCTTGAAACGTTTGCTCTTCACTCTTGATGGTCCTCCAAATGCTAGCAAGGGACCATGCTTATCTTCTGTGTTAGGCCCATCGGTAGCTCTTCAAGTGAAAACACTGGTCAGATTGTTTAGTGGTAATGACAACAGTCTAGATGGCCTACTTTAAATATATCCTGTATTATCCAATTCTTTTTATTTGTCTCTTGCACAACTTATTTGCTGATACTTGTTTCTCTCCCCACCTTTTTCCCTTAGGCTATCAAACAAAGCTGTCTAAACTTATACTCATCCATCAACCATGAGTTATTAAGAGAACAGCTGCAGAACATTTGAAAGTGAATGGAATAGGGTGCTGGCTGTATTTCAAGAACATAGAGCCAGTGCTACAAAAACTTTGCAAGATGGCAGTTTTTCTCATGCTGGCTGCTTCTCACTCTGCCTGAACCTGCTAGCAGAAATCTTCTTGAATTAAGGAAAACCTGTAAAACCTATACTGGGTGTTTCCAAAAAAACTGTTAATCATTTCAGATCTATCACCAAATCATGTTCCATCTTAGTAAAATTTCTCTTTTGTAACTATTTCCCACAAGGATTTGTCCAAAACCTGCTAAGGGAAAGAAAACCAATTTTGTGCATGCATCTAGTTACAAACAACAGAACAGAAATGATATTATATAACAAAATCAGGATGAGTGCAGCCATTGGAAGATTTGTGTACATGGCTTTCTCAAGCATAGGCAGAAAATTCATTGTACAAATGCAGCAGCTAAGAGTTTGTAAGTATTATACACCATAAATGTATCAAAAGGGAGTGAGGATAAAATGGATGTTACTAAAGATCACTTTTCTCATTGAAGCAACGAAAGAGGTTATGATAGATGGGAAGCAGCTATGTAAGAGTCTATGAATGTTGACATGTAACCTAGTTACTGAGATACTGTATAATTTATATTGGGGTAGTGGAATGTTATTATTGGAGGCTGTGGGAAGAACAAGCAGTCAGGCAAAACAATGGCTCCCTAGATAAAAACATCCCAGTATACACTTGAAAGACAATGGAGGAAGCTATTAGCTTAATGGATCCAATATCCTGTGCCCGATGAAGATGCAAGAACTTGTTTTGCCAGGCTGGGAGCCTAGAGAAGTGGGACAGCGAGAGGCTTTGTGGAGGGAGTCTGAAGATGTTGGGCCTTTCCCAATTCAAGGAATGGCAAGCCTTAGGGAGAGGCCGGTCTGTGCATTGGTTTATTGTGTTAAGATCTATTCTCTCTATAATGTTTTTGCTTTAAACAAATAACACTTTGACCATTGTCCAATGGCATCACTTTACAAGCATGGGAGGTGTATGTTTTGTATCACATCATTTCATGGCTGCCTTCTAGATCTGTTTTTCCTAAGAGGCCAATGGCAGCAGCTGTACAGAGCTGTTGCTTTTGAAGATACACACCAAACTGAGCAATACATACAGCAATACAGCAGAGAAGGCGAACCCATGTGACAGCATTCACAGAAAACAGAAGCTGAATACTGAGTAGCACCATTAAGTGTTAATGGCGCCTGAGGCTTCCAGCCACATCTCTCCTGTCCTCTTTTTGCTCTTTGTTTGAGCCACATTTAATCTAACTCTTCTCTCCTCCCTGCACTCCGTGTTGTTGTTATATCTTTTACTACACATCTGACCCCCACCCCACTGCTCTAGCTGGCTGCCTTCCTCTCTGACTTCAACTCCTTGTTCTCCCTCTTCCTTGCACCACAATTCCCCACCCTCATCCTCACTTATTTAGACTTCCATGTTAATAGTCCATCTGATTTCCTAGTCAGACATCTCCTCACCCTCCTTCGGCTTTCAGTTCTATGTCATTTCTCACACTCAACAAAATACCGGCTCACTCAACCTTGTCTTTCATCAAATATGGCTTCCTCTCTGACCTCTCCATTTCTCACCCCCACCTTGTCTTATTCAGCATTGCTCATCTCTCTCTTCCCTCTTCCCCTACTTACCTGGTTCTTCGATGACTTCTGATACCCATGAGTTCTGCCTTGCTCTGAGCTCCCTGCTGCAATGCCCTCTCCTTTTTCAACACTGGTAATTTCCATGACTTTGTTCTCTCCACTATCTTTGACCCTGCCAACCCCCGACCTTAGTTCACACCTAACATGTCAGACAATATCTTCATGACTTTCCAGCTGTTAACTTAAACTTATTATGACCAGATCTGATCTCTTGATCTTTATCCCCTCAAGCCCTCCTCCATCTTTTCTTCTCCATTACAGTGAATGCCACCATTCTCCTCCCAATTACTCAGGCCCATTGCCTGGGTGCCATCTAGGACACATTTGGTGTATATCTAAATCTAACCACTACTTCTTACGTCACAGCTCTATGATGAGCCTTTCCTCTGGCTGCACAGCTAAAGGCTCCTCCAACCCAGTCCTTCATAATCAAATCTCATATTGACCATTGCAACCGGCTGTTCACTCTAATTTCATCACTGCTCGCTTTCATCCCTCAGTCACCCTCTCTTTCCCCACCACATCAAGCACAAGATTTTTGTCTTCACCTTTAAGCCTCTCACAATTTAGCTCCTCTCTACCTAGTTGAAGCAATGTTTTACTGTGATGTTACCCCTGCCTTTGTCATCATCTTCTCTCAGACAGCTCCATACGATCTCCTTGCCACACCCAACTCTTTGCAAAGTCTGCAAAGCCAGTACTTTATTATCTTCAGATCCTTCTTTAAGATTCACCTCTGTCAGAATTGTCAATAGAGTACTCCCCACTGACAATGGCTAGACAGGTAGAGGGGCTTATTTCATGGTCACTTGCTTACTTTACTGGTACCTCATCCTCTTCCTCAAACCTCATGTCCCATTTGCTTCATCCCTCTTTTGTGCTATGTTTTTATATTGTGAGCTCTATGGAAGAGGAAGTGTCTTTTTACTGAATGTATAGACAGCACCTAGTGCAATGGTGCCTTAAATTATTGGCTGATGCACAAGGTGCTACTTTAATACAAATAATAATGAGTAATAATCAATCATATGCAAGTACCAAAACAAACCTGAAGACCATGAATTACTTTCAGAGTCTCTAATACTGATCAAAAGTCATAAACAAAAAGGATCAGGAGGCAATATTCTCATATCTCTCTAACCTAGCCTTCTGACTATAGTATTTCTAAAATGCCTAACATTGTGGTAAGGGCTGGCTCCAGCTTTTCTGCCACCCCAAGCGAGGCAAAAAAAAAAAAAAGCTGATCAGAGGCAGCTCAATCGCGCTGTTTCTTTGGCGGCTGGTCCTTCACTTCCTCTCCTCCTCTTCAGCAGCACTTCGGCGGCAGCTCAAAGAGAAAGAGAGGGAATGAGGGACCCACTGCTGAATTCCAACCGAAGACCCGGATGTGCTGCCCCGATACCAGACGGAGTGTCGCCCCTTTATATTGGCCACCCTAAGCACCTGCTTCCTACTCTAGTGCCTGGACCAGGCCCTGATTGTGGTGTGTAAGTGCCAAACCCAGCATTTCAAGCAGCATTAAAAATATTCAGTATTGATCTCATCTCACTGTTTCCCATTATTTCAGGTTATTGCAGGTTTTTTCCTTTTTCTTTCCTCTGGTTCCTCCTTGGTTACTCTTTCACTGCCTTTGAGCCTCTCTTCCTAAACTATCAGAGGGGTAGCCATGTTAGTCTGGATCTGTAAAAGCAGCAAAGAGTCCTGTGGCACCTTATAGACTAACAGACATTTTGGAGCATGAGCTTTCGTGGGTGAATACCCACTTCGTCGGATGCATGTCGGTGAAGTGGGTATTCACCCATGAAAGCTCATGCTCCAAAACGTCTGTTAGTCTATACGGTACCACAGAACTGTTTGCTGCTTCTTCCTAAACTGTGTTGTGGACTTCTTGGCTGTAGCCAGGGGCCTGGACCTCATGTTCTTTCCTCCAAAATCATAAAACTCTTATACCAGTGCTGTGTGTTCTCCCAACCTTTTCTCCCAGCCTCTTCCTATTAGGGAGCACAGACCCTCCATCACTATGCCCCCAAACATGCCACAAGCTATAGAAAGTGATAGAATCTAACTTAGGTCATCTAGCCTCAGTCCCCTATCTAGGTCATCCAGCCCTTAGTTATTCTAGGTAATAATAAGTCTCCAGGCCTCAAGGAAGAACATATCAGTGGCAGTGGTGTTGTTTTCTCCATGAACAGAATTCCTAGGAGTATTGATTTCTGAAGTGGTGATGGAGAATCTTTTATTCACTATATAGAAATTGTTTTCCATACCACAAACGAACACTCTCAGGCATTTCTTAGGGGGTCAAGAGAGGGCCCCATTAGTACAATCAGGCTTCCTAATAGAAGTATAACAGGATACGGTAGATCCAAAATGTTAAAGCAAATAAAGTGTGTTAACAAATACCTTTTAGTTTGAGACAACCATTCAAAGTTTCAATCCTGTGCTGGTGAGCAAAGACTTCTCCATTAGGCTCAGCAGCTGATCAGTGGAAGAGGGAAAGACTGAGCATTGTTAGAGGCTGCGCTCAGCTTTCAGACAGCTCTCTCCTCAAACCTTGCTCTTGAACAGGGACTGAAAGTTGGAAAAGAAAGATGTTGTCCCTAAGTTTTCAGCAAGGGGGTGGGATGCCTCTGTCCCTGTCCTCCCATAAAATGACACTCCTGGATGGCATTAGTTATGACTTTGCCTGTGTATGGTGATAGAGCCCCATATGTAATATTTTCAAAACTACCAAAGTGATTTAGAAACCTAAGTCTCAAAATCAAAAAACGTAACTATTGAATTCTAGACCCACAAAGGGTCTTGGGCACCTAACTGGTGCTTTAGGCACCTACATCCAACATTTAAGCACAACTGGTTTGGGCTTGGGCTGCAGCCCAAGTTCTGGGACCCTTACACCTCACAGGGTCCTAGAGCCCAAGCGTCTGCAACACAATTACACAGCTCCTTACCCCAAGCCCTGCAAGCCCAAATCAGCAGGCATGGGCCTGCCAGGAGTGTCTAATTGCAGTGTAGGCACACCCTTAGGGTCAGAATCTAATCCAAGCTACATGACTCAGCAACATCACACATTGTAAAAGGAAAAAAAAAATCCAGAAATAGTTCAGGGTGAAAGTTCTTTCTCTCTAGTAACCCTGATCTTCTTACGTTGCACTTGGACAGTCTTTGGGAAATGCTGGAGGAGGCCTTCTGTGGCCCTTAGTCAGAGGTACAAAATGGTCCATGTAAAAAAATGGTCCTTCAATTTATTGACTCCATTTCTGTGTTTTATAAAGCTGTGATTGTTAATACAAATATAGAATTTGTCCATGCAAATGAACATGTAGCCACCCAAATGGTCATTTGTACATGCAAATGAGGATGTCTATGCACAGTTGTTGCTATTAAACATGGAAATATAGATGCAGAATTGTATATACATTTTAGAATGCAAAGTGGGATTCAACTTTATTAAAATTTGCCCTTAGCGCTTGTATTGTTGGATATATTTATTTATAGATGGCTAGAATGCATTATCCAAAATATTGGTATAATTTACAATTTCCAGACTTTGTGAAAGGGGTAATAAGCTTGAATAAATAGATAATTAAAAATTAAATAGCTTAAGCTTAAGTATTTACCAGTTTCTATCAAAATACATGTACTAAAAGAATTAAGGACAGTCATACAAAGACGAAGGGCTTGGTACAGCTCCCACTGAAGTCAAAGGAAGACTTTCCATTGCCTTGAATGGGAGTTTGGCTTGTTGGCAGGTAACCTGGGCTACCTCTTCAGGAAAGTTCTGTTTGTGCCCCTGAAATTCAGGAGATCTGGATACAGGTTCCCAGCTCTGCCACAGATTATTTTTGTGACAGTAAGTGATTTGCCTCAGTTATCTGTGAAATGGGGATATTATCCCCCCCCGCCCCATTTTCTGTCTAGTCTGTTTAAACTGTAGTCCATTGCGGGCTTCTCTTTACTAGGTACCAGGCCTCACGCAATGGCAGCCGAATTGTGTTTGGGGCCTTTAAATGCTTCTGTCTGGTAAGTAATAAAGTGCACATACCAGTGTTGGCATACACAGCTATCTGCAAGATATAAATACAAGTAGATGTACATGTAACTTTTGCTCACAAGTGAAGGCCTCGCTTTCAACATGTGCCCCCAACATTTCTGAACAAATCTAGGTGAACTTGTTTAAAGATTTCTACAGTGCCAATAATATAAAGAAAATACTCCAACTTATGCCTTAGTCCACATTTCACAGTGTGTCCAGTTTTCCCCATGTTTTACTTCTCAATGGTGACTTCTTCATGCTACAGATTGTACTTTGTTGTGTCTGATACAGCATAATAAATAATAATTTCTCTCAATCTAACATATTGTAGTTGCTGTGACCCTTCTTAGTGTCATCTTGGCAAAGTGGGCTATAACTTGCTAATGTTTTGCCCATGTGGCCTTCATGCACTCCTAAGGCCATTTGACCAAACACCCTAATATAGACTTTGGAAATCAGAAAAAACACCTAGAAGGTTTTTTTTTTAATTTAAATAAGTGGGAAATGGCTTTTGTTGTTGAGAACTTGTACAGACTACAGTAAATTACTCTGTAGTGTTTTTGCAGCCCCAGGATGTCAGCCCCAGGATATTAGAGAGAAGCCGGGCAAGGTAATATCTTTTACTAGACCAACTTTTGTCTCTCTTACCAACACAAATTAGTCCAGTCAAAGATATTACCTCCACCACAGTGGCTTTATACTGCTCATGGTATAAAAAAATCACAAAGTTTGGTAAGTAACCTTCATAACACTCAATTTTTTTCTAGCTACCTGCAAAATACCACTTCCCCTCATCGTATCCAAGCTAATGCTAGAAACACCTATATATATAAACTTCAAATGGCTCAACTCTGTTGCAAACAAAATCATCTATCCTATACAACCACGTGAAAACCACATTGGCTTGAAGCAGTTATAATTTCCCCTTCCATAACAAAACAAGCATCTTTGCTCTAATATCTTCAACTGAGCATTAATTACACATAAAAACCTCAGAAGCACAAAATGGTTGTAAGAAAGAGCAGTAGCTTCAGTTATAGCTGTAAAATAATTTCATTAAAATTTCAAAATTGTCTTGCAGGGTTCAAAATGGAAACTTTGCTAAATTCTAAAAATGTTTTTGAAAAAATTTGAATGTTCAAAGTTTTGCCTTTTCATTTTTTCACTTCTTTTCCTTTTATTTTCCTTAGTGCTTTCTCAAAAATGAGTAAAGGAAAAATGGAAAGGGAAGGGAAAGATGTCAAAATGTGAACTTTCAAAATGTTCAGGTCCAATAAAAAAAAAATGAAAGTTTTGAATAATCTTTTCACAAACATTTTATTTACTAAAGTTTCAAATTAAAATTTTTGGCCAGCATTAGTTATAGTGCAGGGTCCAGAATAATAAAGATGGACAAAAATTACTCTTGTTCTGCAGTAGTTCAATTTTTGCAGTTTTGCTCCCATCGCTTGAATTTCAGACGCTCTGTTCCTATAGTCAGCGAGAAGGCATCAAACTTCAGAGCCTCTAAAATATTCTTCAGCTCCCTTTAACATCAATGGGCATTGGATTAGGCTCAAGAGAACTGCTGTCAATTTTATTTGGTACTGACGATTATAACACGTATTTGATCCAAATAATCTAGAAATTGCTCAGATCATCCAGACATCACCACACTTTTCAGACGAGCAAAGATAAAATCAGTGGAATTGCTGTTTCTATGCTTTCTGCACCTCTAATTACCAGCTTTGAGATACTGGGTAGCAAAAAAAGGGAGGATCCAGGAACCCCAGAAATAAAGGAAGAGGAGATTTTCGATCAATAAAGTACAAATGAAATTTTAAAATAAAATTTTATTGCACATTTACACAGATTTTAGTGTTATTTTCCCTTTTTTAATAATGAATATGGGCAGCCCATTTACTGCAATATGAAGTCATGAGGCATGGTTTAGGCTGATCCACAGCCCATGTAACCCAAAGGCGCCTTCCCATTGCTGTCAATGGTTTGTAGAGGGTTTATATACTTCAGTACATTCTTTGTGGGGAGAGGGAGCCCAAACCCTAGACATTCATCTTTTATCTTCAGCCTCATTTTAACTTTGCTCTTGCCTCCGTGGCCACAGAAGATTCACTGGCCAGGGTGTAAGGTCTTTAATGTTTAAAGAAGTTCTTCTCAAATTTCATCATTCTCATTGGTGTGCACTTCTGTGCACTCTGGTTCTTGTTGGACCTGAGATCCTGAGTGCCATGAGCTTGCAAGACAGGCTGTTTTCACAACATTTCCAGTCCGAGTGAAAACAGGTGATACCAGAAGTCTCACAAGAAAGCTTGCCCTCATGTGATTTCATGGAGAATTTCGCAAACTGAAGAGGTTGGTCTAGTTCATATATGGTTAGAAGAAGCCTCAGAAATGTTGGATGCTTTAGGCTAGAACCACAAAGGTACTTAGGCTTTAGTCACTGGGCCAGAGAGAGAGTGTGAGATTGAGATTATAGCCCACTGGTTGGGGCATTTGGGCAGAAAGGGTCAGTGGGGAGACAAATTCCAGACTCCCTGATCCAATGCATGTTTAATTATTTATACAGAGTGGAACAGCATCAGCAGGCAAATGAGAGACCCCTTCCCCCAGAATACCCCAAAGGCCAGTAGTTAAAGCACCACCCTAAAAGGGGAGAAGATCCAAGTTCAAATTCCTTCTCCACAGCTTGCACAAGGGGGAATTGAACCTGGGACTCCCACACCCTAGGTGAGCACTTGAACTACTCGTCCTGTGGTAGCTTTGTATAGGGCTAGGCAAGTGCTGAGCACCTACTGGATCAGTCCCTGCAACTAAGATAGGCAAGGGAATGCTTAGTTTGATCCCACTGAGACTTAGGCATGAGGTGCCTAGACTGAGGCAGTTATGCACATGCTCACCAGGATGCACATGGATGCCTCAGGAACTTTAACAGTGGATATGTAGCTGTCTAGGGACTTCAAGTGTCTAGAGAGCTGGACAGCAGCTAAGCAGTGGTTCTGAAGATCTCAGTGGCACTAATTGCCATTTTAACTAACAAAGTCCTTCGTGAAGCTAGCCCTTTATTGCCAAACCTTCTGTAGATTTACCCATCATTACTTGAAACACAGGTTACAATTTTCAGACATGCTGCTGTAACCCTGTTTGACCTAGCTGTAAACCCATACATTAATATCATCATGTCATTTCTGAAGGTCATTATTAGTGATGTGAGAGTTTTCTAGATCTAAGCCTGCGCTCCTTTTCCTCTGTGGCATCAGGTGGAGCTGTATGCTGATGTTGGGAGGAGACAAGACTACTCCTTAAACAACTTCTGAGCTACTCAGTTACAGTTCAGATTCATGGTCTTTCTCCTCTGGCCTTACAGAACCTGGAATACCAGGGATCTTTGATTGGATTTTGTAACAATATATATTTCCAAAATTGCTTTAACATCAGCTTTGAGGGTTTTTTTTGGTTTGTTATTCAATTTTTAAATAAACTTGGTGGTCTGAAGTGCTTTGCACTCTGCACTTATCTAACCAAAGTGATCAAACAACGAGGAGCCTGGCTTGTGTCTGAAATCAAACCAGAACAGATTTAGTGCTTTTATCTATTTCTTTGAAATACCTGATTTCCATATGATGAAATCATATTGATATCAAGCCTGGTACCATATGCTCATTGGACAACTAATGGTCCAGTGAACACATGAACCACTAATGTTCAATAAGTCTTGGAGACTTGGGGGAATTCCAGTGTACTGGAAGAAAGCTAACACTGTGCCACTTTTTAAAATGGGATGACTTGAGAAGTTATAGGCCTGTCAGCCTGGAATCATAATGGGCAAAATAATGGAACGGCTAATCTGGGACTCAGATAATAAAGAGTTAAAGGAGAGTAAGGTAATTAATTAAAGACACATATATGGGAAATAGAACCTGTCAGACTAACCTGATACCTCTTTTTGATGAGATTATAAATTTGGTTAATAAAGGTAATATCATTGGCATAGTAGACTTCTGTAAAGCATTTAAGTTAGTATTGCATGACATTTTGATAAAAAAGCTAGAATACAGAATTAACATCGCACACATTGAATGGATTAAGAAGTAGCCAACTGATAGGTCTCAAAACGTAACTATAAACAGGGAATCATCTAGCAGATGTGTTTCCAGTGTGGTCCCCCACGGATTGGTTCTTGGACTTATGCTGTTTAACCTTTGTTATCAATGATCTATAAGAAGAAAAAGCTGCCACAGATAAAGTTCACAGATGACAAAAGTTGAGGGTGTGTGGTACAGAATGACAAGGATAGGTCATTGATTCAGAGTGATCTGGATCACTTGGTACATAAACTGAGTGCAAACAAACAAACAAACAACGTGCTTTATTACAGCTAAAAACAAATGTATACACCTAGGAACAAAGAATGCAGGCCATATTTATTGTTTCTGAGAATAGTCTCCCAGACTATGACTCTGAAAAAGATTTGGGAGTTGTGGGGGATAATCAGCTGAACTTGGGCTCCCAGTTTGATTTTGTGGCCAAGGGCTAATGCAATCCTGGGATGCATAAACAGGGGAATCTCAAGTATGAGTAGAGAGGTTATTTTACATCTCTCTATTTAGCGCTGGTGCAACTGTTGCTGGAATGCTGTGTCCAGTTCATGTGCCCACAATTCAATAAGGATGTTGATAATTGGCAAGAGTTCAGAGAAGAGCCACAGGAATGACTAAAGGATTGGACGATATGCATTCTAGAGATAAGCTAAACAGATTGAGCTCTTTGAGCCTAACAAAAAGAAGGTTAAGGAGTAACTTGATTACAGTTTAAATATCTACCTGGGGAATAAATATTTAATAATGAGCTCTTCAGTCTAAAGGGGAAAGGTATAACAATCCAATGGCTGAAAGTTAAAGCTAGACAAATTTAGAATGGAAATAAGGCGTACATTTTTAACTGAGTGTAATTAACCACTGGAACAATTTACCAAGGGTTGTGGTGGATTCTCCATCATTGGACATTTTAAAATCAAGAGTGAATGTTTTTCTAAGATATGGTCTAGGAATTGTTTGGGGAAAATTCTATGGCCTGTGTTGCACAAGAAGTCAGACTAGGTGATCACAATAGTCCATTCTGTCCTTGGAGTCGATGTATCTATAAATGTAGGCTATATTCCCATTTCTGTCTTTCTGTTGGAGTCAGGTGCAGGATGAAGCTCAGGAGCCCTGGCCTCTGGCTGGAAGAAACTGGTTGTGAGAAGAAGCAAAACATTGAGTCTCAGGTAGGGGTGTCAAAAAGCTTCTCCTTGCCTATTCACAAAACAGAAAGAATATTTGCTTACAGAAGAGACAGTGCTTTTAATTATCCACTTAGGTATTTGTATCACTTTCTTCACCATAGTACCTGAGCATCTTAATATATACATAGATTGAAATGGGTGTCTCCACACAGCTATACATTCTCTCTCTCTTTTCTCCTGTTAACCTTTCAAAAGGTAATTGTTAAAATTTATGGAAATGCCATCCAGAAAGATAGATCTTGCATTTTGTCCTGAAGGCAGTAAGGTATATGGTATTTTTCAGCTTTGAAAGATGATGGCTCTACAACCTATGGGCCAGCCATTGAGAGAGATAAATGAAAATGGACCAATTACCAGTAAATGTTCCATTATACCTGAGGCTGAAGCTGCTATGGAGGGCGTTGGTCACAGAAGGAAAGATGGGAGTTTTGAATATGACGATTCAAAAATCAGTAGAGAGCCAGTGTAGTGAACAGAGCATGGTAGCCCTTGTCATGGTCTGTCTGTCAGCAGGTGGCCTTTGTATGTTGCATCAGTTGGTGTTTCTTCAGTGTCTATAGTTTCATTCCAAAATGAAATGTATTGCAATGTTCAGGCAGGCTAAGCTGTGTGTTTCCTCACCAGCTGATGGTGAAAAAAAGACACATTGCTACTGTTGTGTTTGAAAACCCAGCAGAAAAAGGAGTCCGCAAGATGGTGGTAGGGCAGAGGCTATCTGCTGAGGAGGACTGTACAATGTAACTTGTATATTCAAGGTTGAGTGATGGCCTATCTAGTAGTGAGATTTAGAACATATAAAAATGGGCATAAGGTACAGAAATAAAGATTGTCTCATTTTAACACTGTGTAAAATAGTCCACATTGTTTTAACAGGTCAGCTTTTTGCATGGGCTTGGCACTTCTGTACTGAAATCTCTGTTCAGACTCCCAATTACTTTAACAGGATAAGAGTTAGTCCCACTGTGTGGATATGTAGTCCTGTATCTACATATAAAAGACTGTCTGGATAAAGAGGTCAAGGCCACTGGAACCACTTTTTTGTTTCCCTAAATTTGAATCTGTTCAACATTTGGAAAAAAGCACCGATAAAAGCAGAAGGTAGACAGCAGCAGAACACCTTCAGTTTCACCAAGACACTCGGCTTGCAAGCACAAACTGAAATGCAATTAATTCCTTCTCACGTTAATTGTTTCACTTACAGGCAAGAGGCGTGGTAGCCTTATTGTCTGGAGGTGTCTGTGCAATATCGTCTCTGTTGGGCAGGACTGGGCGTAGTGGAATATCACTGCCTCATTTTTTTTTTTTACTGTCTGGTAATCTTGAAAATGCAAATCCCAAATTTATGATTGCACAACATATATAGAAATATGCTTTCACTGTGTTTTCATTTAGGAAGAGACATAAAAAACAAATGTATACAATAATGCAATATCTGAGTAGCAAGAAAGACCTTTTAAAAATAGTGGAATGGATAGTTTATCATTGGGAGGCATTTTCAAAGCCACCTACGTAATTTAGATGCTGCTGGGACTCCTATGTCTGTATGCTCTTTTGACAAGCCCACTCATTAACTATTTGAGTTTTAAATACCTTTTATCTGAGGACATCAAAGCATTTTATAAATATTAATTAAGCCTTACACATTATAGCCAAGTCTTTTCTCAGTCCCACACTGTTCTATGCCAGCTTTCCCCCATAGCTGTTTGAGAGGGGGCTTTCACCTTTGATCAACTAGCCAAGCTATTACCTCACTCCTGCTTCTGCTTCTTTTAGCAGGGGTCTAATACTATATGATTGGCTCCAAGGGAAAGATTAGAAATGTGTCTCATACCCTACACAGGTTTGATATGCCACCCTTACTACATGTTCTTCCCATCACATGGGCACGCGGAGACACATAAATATTCATAATGTCAGCAGAACCATTGTAAAACCCAGACCGCTTTCAAAACCTATTCCCCAGACACTGAAACACTAAGGGTGTCTTTTGTACCCTCTGAAAATAATCAGCTCTCTGAATCTTCTTCGATCCTTGTCCCACACAGGTATGTCCTCTGTAGTTTCCAGTTATCAAAAAATATACACAATATTTTGAATCATGTTTTGGTGCTATCCTTTCTATGACAAAAATTTCCAGCATCTCACTTATTTCCCCCGGCTCCTGTCTCCTCTTTATTCATCTCTGTTTGCTTCTTCTGGCACTGGCTCTGGGATCACTTTAAGGCAGTTTAGCTCCATCTCACTTGCCACACCCTACCGTATTTACACAGAGAGTTTTCTGTTATTTTCCCTCATACTTTTGAGACTTACCAAATATGAGAAGTTAACAGTACCTTAATATTTTATTACGGTCATTGTTCTTAAAGAAGGCTGTCTGATGTATTAGTCATAAAGAAAGTTCATAATGCAAACACAAAGCACAGTAATGATGAAATTATCAACAATTATAACTGGGTAAACCTTATGGTTTTCACGTCACAACATTATAACAGTGAAACTAAAAACACACAGAATTTGAGATTTTACTGAAAATTTTCAGCAGCTTGTTAAATTTCATTAGAATTGTTTTAAAAAAAACACTCTTTCAATCAGTTCATAAAAATAGCATGGCTCAAATGGTGACAATCCTTTGACCTATCCTCTATAGTAATTTATGTTTTCAAGAATATTCTGTTTATACTGTAAGCTCTCAATATCAGCAATGCCCCCTTCTTTGAGTAGAAACCTGTTCCTATTGCTTGTAAGTCTTTCATTGAAATCAATGCTTGCATAGTCTTACCTGTGTCTGCAGTATTGAACCTTTACAAAAGAGAATGAGTCACGCTGAAGGTTCTCTTGGTCTCCATTTGCGTACAGCCACTGGAGAAGGAGGTGGAGGAAATACCCCTTTCCCTCATCAATTTGCTATCCCATTAATGTCCCACTCAGTAAACATTGAGGACTCATTTATTCTCACTTCTGGGTCTTTGCATTCCCCAATTTTTATTTGGTTGCACAACAAGGTGACAATGACTAACTGTATGTAAGATGTTGGGACTGGGTGTGATTCCTGGTGGGTGTAATGGTGTAATGTATCCTCCTATGCTGTATAATCATCATATGGAGGGGTATGTTGCTGCTAAATTTGCTCTTACTTCTGTGGCCACAACTTTAGGTTTAGGCCAATAATAAAAGTGACTAATTTCTTAGGCATTTTGATGATGTTATAAGCCCCTTATGTGCTTTTAAATTTGATTTTAAAGAACATTACAATAGTAAAATAAAGTCAATAAAGGCTCTGGCCATTGTTGGAAGCAAGAAATCAGATTACGTGGATCAATATTCTAACTCAGAAAGGTGACTCATACATTCTTACCCTATCCCTTAAGTAATGCATTTGGTGGATGATTTTTCTGTGCAATGTTCAGGTGGGAGAACATGGATTAAATGCATATGCATCATGATCAGCCTGACGTGAAGTCAGATCAACAATCTGTAAAGTAATCACTTAAAAGGATTAGAGTTCTAGGCCATTATGGTCTGCCAGGTAAATGATGTATGACTTGTACAATGTAGCAAAATGTGCACCCAATAAGCCATTATCGTTCAGAAAAGCTATTATATATTTTCTTGCATAGTTTCTTTTTGTCCCACATTTAAATCATGCACTAAAATATGGGTGTTTAGAGTCAGAGGGAATGAAAGTAGCACAATGGCCAACTAGTTCAGACCAGTGAAAACAAAAAAAAGTGGGAGTGAAACTAAAGGAGCATCTTCCCCATTTTCCCTCACATCACAAAAGCCTCCCCAGATGCCACCTGCCTGGTTGGATCATTGTGGCCCTGGAGGAGGGCACAGAAGGAGAGGACAGATGCTCGATGTTACATTATCCTTTTCGACCCTTCTGGTGGAAATCCCAGCGGGTGTTAAAATGGACAATTTCAATGGGCAGCAAGCTTTGGGTGGAATGGGAGGTGGATGTGCCAGTGCAGCTGAAAGCCAGAGGAGCAGCATGACTCCTCACAGAACTGTCGCCAGGTAGAGCAGAGGGCCCTTGGAGCAGTGTTGGAGGGGCTGCTCAAAGTTCAAATATCCAGACAGCCACATACTTTCCCCATGGGTCTTCAAACAGGCTCAAACCTAGAAATCCACGTCCTCTATCCTCTTTATGGGATGAAGCAGAGTTCCTAACTACTTGTGATCACTGAAGACTCACATGGCACTTCTCTGAAGGTGTGTAGGTATGTTAGCTCAACCAAATTCCAGCCTGGAAGATTTAACTCCTCTGCCTAAGTCCTCCCTGCAATCTCTGTTGGATACAGTGTTCGTCCTCACTTCCTGTCCGAACGTGTTATGCAGTGTTTCTGCGTAGTTTTAAAACTAGTCCAGCTATATTTTAATAGGAAGGCAGACATTTGCATTTTTCAAAATCAGGCGCGCACACACTTTTGTTCCAAAGGGCCAGATCTTGCAAACACTTAAGTACCTAAGTTTATTTAGTGAGTGGTTCTACTGCCTTCTATTCGACTATTCCCATAATCGAGTGTTTGTGGGATGGGGCTCAACACTCATCAAGGGCCACCGGATCCTTTGAAATGAAAGGGTCAATGTAAATAAAAAATTATGCCACAAGTAAGAGACTCAAAGGTCAACTGTAATTTAACAGAGGGATTTTCAGTCTCCTCAATGTTCAGATTTTTAGTCTGAATAAAATGGGTAGTTGCCCCAGCCCTAGTCAGGCTCCCCCTGCTGGACACTCACCAGGCTGCTGTGCCTAAACACACTTTGGGCCAGCGTGCCTTTTTAAAGCTCCTCTTGCTCTGAGTAGGCTCCAGCATGGTCTCTGACATCAGCCTTTCTGGCACATTTCCTGGGTGCAGACTTTCCATCTGGAATCACTTAACCTAACTGGGACTCCATGGCCCACCATCCCTAAGTCCTCAGGACTGGTGCTGACCCCTCCACCAGACAGCCCAGTAGCTTAAGCATACCCTTTTCAGGGGCTCCACCTTTGTGGGTACTCTGATTTATGGTTTACCCCTTCAGGGACATACGATAGCTGAAGCAAATAGATAGACCTGGCAAAGGATTTCTAAGCAAAATCACTTTTTAGACAACACAAAATGTACGCACACGTAAGAAATAATTGTATACCATTCCCTGCCTCAGATTCCTCAAAACTCTTGAGCTTGCTTTGGGATTTGAGAGACCTTGCTCCTGGACCTCATTCCTTCAGCACAGTTTCTCTTCCTCTTCTGGTCAAAGAATGAGAAAGACAGAGCCTACTCTGAGGTAGACCCATACCTTTAATAGACTTTAATTCCCCTTTGTCGGGTGACCCCTTTGGTCAACCTCAAAACCCTATCAGGTGATTGGTGGACTCAGACTGTTTTTCTGGCTGTTCCATTTGATTGAAAGGGCAGATCAATGCACCATAATTATTCTCATTTAATAAAATAGTTTTATTTCATGCTTTAAAAGGTTTACAGTGCCTTGAGGGTTACTTATGGGTTGGAGGATATTTTATTCAAAATATGGGCTGTGTTTTGTGATCTTCTTGCTGTAATTTCTCATGGTCATAATACATACAGTTGTATTATACAAAGAAACAGTTGTACAAGATAACTTTTGGGTGAACCTGATTTCTAGTTATTGAGCTTTCTGAACAAATTGCTTGGTGAAATTCTATGGCCTGTGTATGGAGGTGGTCAGACTAGCAGATTATAAAAGTCACTCCTTGCATTAACACCTATAAATCCTTGTAGAAGATTACATTTTCTACAGTCTCTGAGTACACAAACACATGAACATGCACATGTTTAACTTGGGGCTACTCGTGGGAGTAAGTTTATACATATGTGTAATTGTTTGGAGGATATGGAACTAAAATAATGTAGCTGTGTGCCAGAGCCTTTATTGGTGTAAATCATCATAATTCCATTGACACTGATTTACACGAGCTAAAGCTCTGGCCCTGAGAGTCCGACCTGCTTCTTACTGTTGGTCTAAGATGAAAACGTAGAATTTCTGGGCTTCCAAGAGCAGGAAGTAGAGTAGGTTGCTGTTAGCTAATCAGTTACACTGGATAACAGTATGCAGTTTCCTAGAACGGGGACAAGTATGTACTGTTGTATGAATTTAGATGGAATATGTGGGCCAAAGATGTTAACATAACCCAGTCACCATCCAACACTAAACAGTTGGAAACAAAGTTCAGGATTTGGTATAGAGAGACCTCAGCCTGCTAAGTACAATGGCAAACACACCATTAAAAATCCTTGTATTACAGCAACACAAAGTTAAAGCAATTACTATGAAGAGTTAAAATGAAAGCCTTATTTAAAACATCCCGTGTTCCCTTTAGCTGGAGAGAGTTTTTAGAAGGAAAAATCCCCTTGTTTGACAGTCTCTTAGATAGTATCAAAGATCATAACTGTCCTTTTGGGGGGAAAAGAAGAAGTTAGTTGAGATGGGCTAGAACGTAAAATCCAGTTAAAATCCAGTTCAGTTTTATCCCAGGTGGCATTTTTGGAGTAAGCTGGAGCACCAGTAGAGGTGGCAATGTCATCTGACTCACTCTCTCTGGCCCTGTCTGGTCAGGATGATGGAGGTCTGGGGTCCCAGGAGACAGTAAGGGTGGCAGTAATGAAGATGAATCTTGCTCTAACAGAAAGTTTTTCTCCCCAAAGTCTCTTTAAGGGCCCACAAAAGGAATGGTGGGCAGAACAGCCCATTCCCTCATTTTGTCCACTAATTTGGCCCAGTTTTGATTTGATTTCTGGTTCCAGGCTTTTCTTGTTTATCAAGTATGATCTTAATACAATCCTTGAGTTTTATCACTTGGCCTTTCTGTTTAGACTAATCCAGTCCATCTCCCTTTTGTACCTGTTCCCCAATCAAAATTTGTTATTACAGCTTATTGTGAACTTTCATACTTTTTTTTTAAATAATTGAGCTCAGTGAGGGTAAATTTGTAGGCCCAATTATCACTACAGTACCCACCTCATCTAACAACGGAGCAAAAGCTTCTGAAAATAGTTTTGCTCATTGTGCAAGCCATCACCATTAAGTCCTAACCTTTCTAGAGATTGCAACTGCCTTGTACCATGTTTGCATAATATCACTTGTTCATATTGTTTTTCTTACCAACTGTGACCAAAACATCAGTAAATAAATACCTTCTAAACCGTTAAACTGATTAACAAGTAATGAAAGGTCAGATTCTGCCCATCGAGTTATACCTTGCACTCCATTAACAGTCCCATTGACTTCCCTGGTTTTTGCCATGAGTGAGATTGTGACAGTTCAGCATTGATTCCCTTGGCATTTCAGCTGCATAAAAAGAATGGGAATGCCTACAGCTTTGTTTTACTTAAAGTGGAACCATCATGAACCCAGATGAATTTATTTCAAGGTGATGGAAAATACTGTGGAGGAGATGAGAAAAGGCCAGGCATATGCTTTCTCCAGTTTGTTCAGCATTAGGAATGCCTTAGTTTTACCCCAACTACCCGATATTTTAGAACGTCTTTTCCAGATTTCGACACAAAACCTCAGCCCTCTGCAGTTGCCAGAGGCAGGCCCAGTACCTCTGATAGGGATGGCAGAGTGGTTAACTGAAGAAGTGCTATGAAGGTTTAATCTAGTCAACTTATAAGGCACTAACTGAAAACAAGCCATCTCTCAAAGCACTTCATGGAGAGTTTCCACTCTTGTATCCATGAACTGGTAAGCATGGATCTCAAATATCTGTTCTCCAACCATTTGCCCTGCCTGCTGCTGAGCTCTTAATGTGATCCACAACTGGACAGTGGTGCCCAAAAGGGGTGATCAGAGGTCTAGTTGTGCTGTTAGAGTAGTGGGTTGAAATAATACTGAAGTAATATATGCTTCATCCATCCCTCCCAGACAGACTGAAAGGTTGACAAAGCTAATGGGACACTGAACAGGAGGCTGTTTGGGAGGGGAAGAACTCCTACTTGTCCCCACATGTTGACAGGCAGATGACAGTTATCTGTGACTGGAAGGTAAGGCATCAGGTAGGCAGGGAAAACGAGAACTTTTGGCATTCAAAAATACTTAGCCTTCATCTGACATCATCTTGGCATTTACTCAAGGGCAGAAAAACAGTGTGGCATTATTCCCTAGCTATTAAGGGGGAAATTGAGAGTCCTCTGGGAACCCAATCAGGGTGGAAAAATCTACTGAAATATTAAGAATGACTAGAAAGGAATTTGGCTGTGGAAGGCAAACATTATCATTCTACATTTTACTATACCTGGCAGAATTATAAAGAAAAGTAGAGTTGCTATGTACATGCAGTTGATTAGCTATGCCTACTGGAGAATCAGAGTTAAACTATCCAGACATGGAGAAGTTATCTCATTCTCTCTTGTTTGACTGAAGAATGAGAGTATATCTATCTCTCCTGCACTCCGAGTACTGTAATTCTACCTGCGCTGTGTAACGATGAACTCAAAACAAGAGTTGCCCTGTTGTGTATCCAGCGGAAAGGCTGGACAGAGCTGAACTAAGAGTTCAAAGTACTATTATTTTAGTTCTAGAATTTCATGTACCCACTAAGAATATATACTCTAGGTCTCAGGTCTGATAACTATATCATTGTGATTTGCCTTTATAGCCCAATAATGAGTCAGCAAGTCATTAAACAAATAACAAAAGTAAAATGAGGGTGAAATGAAATGAAGCCTATTTTTATTAAATATCCAAAAAATGAAATGCTTGATACAAGAGACCAGAATCCAGTTACACAGCTTGAACAATCACTGAATCGCTGAAATAATTTTCTGACTTCCTCAGATAATGGGCTGTCTGTGCACAGCTTTCTTCACTGCCTCATTCTGCTATGGCCAGCTACCTGGCAATGTTTTGACCTGGAAAACAAGTGTGCTTCAGGGCATGCAGGGCTAGTGCAGCACTTGGAGCATGGAAAGGAAAATCCTACGGGATCAGCTGAAACTAGCACTGAAAAAATAATAATATACCAACTTGACTAATATCTTTGTCAAGCTCACAAAATATGGGAGAGATGGAGGGATTTGGGGCTCATTAGAGCCACATCCAGGATTTACAGGCCCATGGGAGATGTATATTTTTTTAAAAGCTCCCTTTTGTGAGGTAAATTCCCATATGACATTGTTTCTGATTTAGTGACTTTATTATTATTTGCTGCATGTACTGGAGAATTAAGTGGTAAGAGGAATATTTTCTGGGGTTACGAATTCCACTAGGTATATCAATGGTACATGTTCTACATTCTCCAAAAGCTAGATCAGTTTATATTTTGGAAGGAAAATGTATCAGTAAACTAAGTCACTTTTTTCTTTTTACTTATAAGATACACCCATCATAAAACTCTAGGCACAATGCTCAAAAAACAGTTAAAAATAGAAGTTATGGTAAGCTGACACAGGGTCAATAAAACCACTAAAACACCCTACAACTAGAGCTGTCAAGCGACTAAAAAAATTAATTGTGATTAATTGCACTGTTAAGCAAGAATAGAATACCATTTATTTAAATATTTTTGGATGTTTTCAACATTTTCAAAAAATTGATTTCAATTACAATACAGAATACAAAGTGTACAGTGCTTACTTTATATTTGGTTTTGATTGCAAGAATTTGCACTGTAAAAAACAAAAGAAATAGTATTTTCAATTCACTTAATACAAGTACTGCAGTGCAATCACTTTATCATGGAAGTTAAACATACAAATGTAGAATTATGCACACTAAAAACTGCATTCAAAAATAAAACAATGTAAAATTTTAGAATCTGCTAGTCCACTCAGTCCTACTTCTTGTTCAGCCAATTGCTCAGACAAATAAGTTTGTTTACATTTGCAGAAGATAATGCTGCCCACTGCTTGTTTACGATGTCACTTGAAAGTGAGAAAAGTAATTGACATGGCACTGTTGTAGCTGGCATAGCAAGATATTTATGTGCCAGATGTGCTAAAGATTCATATGTCCCTTCATGCTTCAACCATCATTCCAGGGGACATGCATCCATGCTGATGACAGGTTCTGCTCAATAGCAATCTAAAGCAGTGCGGACTGACACATGTTAATTTTCATCATCTGAGTCAGATGTCACCTGCAGAAGGTTGATTTTCTTTTTTGGTTGTTCGGGTCCTGTAGTTTCTGCACTGGAGTGCTGCTCTTTTAAGACTTCTAAAAGCATGCTCCACACCTTGTTCCTCTCAGATTTTGGAAGGCACTTCAGATTCTTAAACCTTGAGTTGAGTGCTTTAGCTATCTTTAGAAATCTCACACTGGTACTTTCTTTGCGTTTTGTCAAATCTGCAGTGAAAGTGTTCTTAAAATGAACAACATGTCCTGGGTCATCATCCGAGACTGCTTTAACATGAAATGTATGGCAGAACATGGGTAAAACAGAGCCAGGGACATCCAATTCTCCCCCTAAGGAGTTCAGACACAAATTTAATGAACATATTATTTTTTTAACGAATGTCATCAGCATGGAAGTATGTCCTCTAGAAGGGTAGCTGAAATATGAAGGGGCATACAAATGTTTAGCATATCCAGCACATAAATATCTTGCAATCCCGGCTACAAACGTTCCATGCAAATGCCTGTTCTCATTTTCTGGTGACATTGTAAATAAAAAGAGGGCAGCATTATCTCCTGTAAATGTAAACAAACATGTTTGTCTTCGCAATTGGCTGAACAAGAAGTAGGACTGAATGGACTTGTAGGAGCTGAAATTTTACATTGTCATAAAGTGCAATTTACAAATGTAGTTTTTTTGTTACATAACTGCACTCAAAAACAAAACAAAGAGATTGTACTACAGTACTTGTAGAAGGCGAATTGAAAAATACTATTTCTTTTGTTTATTATTTTTACAGCACAAATATTTGTAATAAAAAACAATATACACTTTGATTTGAATTACAACACAGAATATGATATGAAAATGTAAAAACATTCAAAATATTTAATACATTTCAATTGGTATTCTATTGTTTAACAGTGCAATTAAAACTATAATTACTCGCTATTAATTTTTTTGAGTTAATCACGTGAGTTAACTGTGATTAATCAACAGCCCTACCTACAACACTAAAAAAAATTAAGACCCTCCACAAGAAAAGCCTGAGCACATACGTAGAGTTTTGCAGCATAACGTGAAGGTTGACAATTTCAAGCTTTGTTTGCCAATTGATATTTACTTTCCATTTCGGCACAACCTCCCCTCCCCCTCCCCCCTGCCTTATGTTCTAACCTGGCAGCTGAATCTAACAAAGGACATAAGTTATACATAAAAGACTTCGCAGGTTAAAAATAGCTTGAGCAGTGCCAGGATCAAACTTGAAGCTAGCAGAGTCTACAGAGCACAGGTGTAATATGCTTCATGTGAGAAGCACTAGGAAAGTTGGCAATCACATTCTGCTCTAACTGAAGTTTCCAAGTGATCTTCAGATGTAGCCCTGCAGATGGTGTATTACAATAAATCCGGTCTGGAGGTGATAAAGATGCATATAGTATAGTGTAATGTGCAAATAATATAGTTGAAATTTAGGTTGCAATCATGTAACTGGATCTGCACAGGCTAGACTTCAGTGGCATTCTGTGTGGGTGCAGAGATCAGGGCCTTGATTGCCACAGAATTAGACTGTCATTAGTAAGGCTAACAGTTTGTCATGGATATTTTTAATAAAAGTCACAGATAGATCATGGGTCAAAAAGAAAAATTCATAGAAACCATGACCTGTCCGTGACTTTTACTAAAAATATGAGTGAAAAAATGAGGATCTGTGGGTCCCCAGACCCACCTGAAGCAGGGCAGCTGTGCAGGGGCTAGGAGCTGCCTGCAGCAGCTGGGGGCTGTGGGGTTTCCCCACTGCCTGCAGCTATGGGGTCACCCTGTGGCGGCCAGGAACTATGGGGTTCCCCTGCTGCTCGTGGTAGATTGGAGTGCTGGGAGCCACCAGAGGTGGTGGGAGTACCCAGCAGCTCCCTCTTCCTCCAGGTGGCAGGGGATCCTGCAGCTCCCAACCATCGCAGGCTGAAGACACAGAGGTCACTGGAAGTCACGAAGTCCGTGAGTTCCGCGACGTCCGTCACTAAATCATAGCCTTAGTCATTAGCCCTGGGTGACACATAGTGTACTAAGCAAACCCTCAACACAGTTCACTTGCTCCCTGTTTTGGAGACTGCTTTTGTGGTAGATCAACAACATACTACCTCTTGCTCAGGGTAAATTGTAAAGTGATGCTCTGTAGCTGATAGATAGCAAGTTATTTAGTTTTTCCCTTGGCCCCCACAGATATCCCACTACACACACAGTAAGTCCTGTAGAATGTGTATACCTAAACCTGATTTTTATTTTTCCTCAGGAAGCAGTTATTGTAAGATTAACAACAGTTAGGCATCATTTTTGCATATTGTCTACCTTCAGAATAAAACATAATATATATATGTAATATTTCTCACTCCCTAGATATATTTGTTGTATTGAGTTGTGTACAGCAACACACAGTATCTTATTCTTCACTGACTGACTTTCCTGACTGAGTCTGCCAAGCACAAATTAGATCAATCTAAGCAGCAGTATGGGATGTATTTAGCCAACAACTTTAATTAGTGGTGCAATTCAGGGTGGGGAAAGCTTATCTCATAAGGTATTTTTAAAGGTATTTAAGCATTGCTGTGCTCAGTGTCAGTGGGGTTTTGGCTCCTAAATCCCTTTTGAAAATGAGATTTAGGCTTTTAAATCAGTTAGGCGTTGTGATGCTAAGTGCAGCAATACCTAACTACTTTTAAAAATCTGGGCCATCGCAAGTAGGGGTTGGGAAAGTTGGTAAAGAGATTGTTCCTAACGAAAAGGTGGACCCAATCCTGGATACTTGCCTAACACCTTTGAAGTTTCAGTTGTAATATTTTATAACCAAAGTACGGACAGTAATTTGTGCCTGGAGGGTGCCAATCATTTCACTAACAGACTACAACAAAACAGAACAATCTAATAATTTCTATAGATAACACTTTGTTGTGACTAAAATCAGGGATTCCAGATCATCAGGCATTTCATATGAGACACACAGTAAACCCCAGACTCTCTATTTGTCCTAAGGATAGGAGTGTTATTTGGGTTATTCCTGACTCTTTGTGTCTCGAAACGCCTTGCTTCTTTGCCAGTCATACATTTAATCCAAGTGCTTCTCCTATTCTCGGGCCAGCTGTCAAGTTGCATCCAACCTAGTGAGACAAAACAGCCTTTCAGAGTGGCAGAAATATATTTTGCCTGGATGCAGTGTTCATCGGGGAATAAACATGCTTTCATGGAGCACTGCAGTGCCTCTAAAATAAGGCTCCTGCAGAAGTGATCAATCACTCCTCGGACACCGGTACAGATCCACTCCAGATCAGGAGTGAATCCCCCGTTCAGTAAAGCACTTAAGAATGTGCTTAACTTTAAGCATTTAGGTCTCCAATGGGACTTAAGCACATACTTAAATGTTTTACTGAATCAGGGCCTCAAAGGTATTTAGATATCTAACTTCAATTGACATAATGGGAGCTTAAGTACCTTTGAGGATCTGGGCCTGAGTGACTAATCTTATTTTTCCATTGCTGTTAAGTGGTCTACATGAAGTGAGTTCATACATTATTTCAGTCTGATGCAAGTATCCAAGTCACAAGAACAACTGCCACCCTAGACATAAATTGGTATCTTTATTGGCAAACAGACCAACAGCTGAATTGGTATGATTAAGCTGGTCTCTTATTTCTAAAGATGGTCATTCAATGAGACTCTTGGACTGGTCCTGCTTATGCAATATCTGGATGAAGAGAGTTCCTGTTTCTTGATCCTTTCAGATCAAGCACTTTCACAAGCTCTAGTCCAAACCCACAGCCTATGAAGTTGTTAATTAAATGAAAGAAAGGCTAGCCCAGGCCTCAGTTGCTCCTATATTGTTGTATAGCTCAATTTTTTAGGCATATGTGTATCAAAATAAAGCTTCTCTGCCAGTCTTAAATGAGAACTTCTTACCCTGAGATTTCAGGCCTGATTCTGACATGTTAATCTAATTGTTTATATTTCATTCTTTTTATGACTCAACCATTTTAAACCAAACCATATTAATGTTAAAACAGAGAGGTTGATCCTGCTTCTGCTAAAATCACTGGTTGTTTTTGGTGCTTGGGCCCAGAGTGTGCAGTATTTAGTTTTGTAAGTCTATCCGTCTTTTAATATCAGATCTGTATCAACACTGAAACACAGTACAGCCTACATTTCTTAGAAACAAAGAGCTTTAGTTCTTATGTAGACAGGTTTTAATAAAGTGGAAAAACCAATCCTTCCTCAAGTTGAGGATTAGCTGACTACACAGTAATAATCAGTTTTGTAATATGTGTCAAATTTAATAACTGAAGATTGCCCAAATAAAAGAGTGTTCAAAAAGATTAGTGGATTAGTGTATGATCATATAGCCTGATGCCACTTTTCAGGCTTCTTGGATGGCTTTTAGCACATTTTAAGTATTGCCAATCACCGTGTGTGCGTTTCTAAATCTGGAAATAGTGCTGGAATTGAAGAAAGTTGTGTTGGAAGTTGAAATGGGATTGTTGTGTGACCCTGGGAGCCCACCAATGACAACTGATAGGTCTCCCCTCCCCCGCAATATTGTAACTCCCACTCATTGCCAGGCTGTTGTCATAATATATAACTCAAAGGTGTCATGTCAAGTATCATATGTAAACTGGCAACATGCTGGTCATGAATATTATGTGAAGTATGTATGCATGATCTGTAGAAAGTTATGCATACATGCTGGAGATATGTTCATAAAATATGTTTCGGGGGCAGACTCGATAAACAAGTTTGGCTTGAAAAGGAATTGTGTATTCACCTGTCTGGGTCAAGCATTGTAAGTCAGAGGACAAAGCAAATACATTAACATGGAAGGTGAACAAAGTTAAATGAGTGGGGGAGAAAACCACTTAATCAAACCGGGGGACAGAATCTACACCCCAGGAAACTTTTCTAGCTCTTGAAACAGAGACACTTTTTGGATAGTTTAAAGGAGGGGGGAGGGAACATTTTAGTTATTCATCATTGAGGGGAATGATAAGGTACACCACCCTTTGAAAGCTGAATCCTCTTTGCCTGGAAGGTAAGCGTTTCTTGAAACAATGTCAATGAGAAACCTACTTAAACAAACAAACAAAAAATTAAATTAAATTTTAGTCACTAGAAAGCATGTTTCGTTTTGTTTGTAATCAGACCTGTCTCCTTTACTCTTGCTTAGTATCACTTAACTCTCTATTCTTTGTTAACAAACTTATTCTTGTTTCATTACAAAGCCATTTGGGAGCTGTGTATTAAACTGGAGAGCGAGTCTTCACCTAGCCAGACACACTGATGTGTGCTCTGTCTCTTCAGAGGGAGCAAACTTTGTCATGTTTGTGAGCATCCCGTGAGAGGGACTGGACATTGCATAGAAGTATCTCTGGGGAACCCAGGAACTGGGGTTCACTGTTACCTGCAAGGCAAGGTTTGGGCTGGCAGAGTTCTAAACAGTTGGCAAGCAAGGCAGACAAGTCAGTGGGTCATCGAGCTAAGGTTTCGCTTAGCACCAGCCATGCTGAGGCTGAGAGGAATGAAACAGGAGCTCACAATTCTGAGTACCCCAAGCAAGGCATTACAGGTTGGTTGGTCGGGTGTATCAAGAAGACTTTTTTCCTTCGGAAGCATTTTCTTGTGAATGAAGGCTGGAACAGATCCTGCATTCGGTTTAATCACTGTCATGAGGTAAGACAAAAGTGATTTAAGCAATTGTCTGAGTGTAGTACATGCCAGTATTTTATTAAAGGTGGTAACGGGGACAAATATCTACAAAGCCCTCCCAGATGGAAAAAGGGAATCTACTAACCTACCCAACCTAAAGACCAATTTATCAAGGAAATTAAGTGTCATAAAATGAAAATGTGTATGTAAACACATGGACCAAGTGCATTTTCATGTAACTCGTTGACCTTAATGGATCTAGACATGTCCACACAGAGTAGGCTGTATTGTAGTAATTTTTTTAAAAGGAAGATGAATAATGTATAATTTGATCTGAGGGCATTACTGTCACAGTGCTTTCCACACATCCTCTTCAGTTAGTGCTGTTATCCTTTCTTCCTAAATTTTAAGTTTCTGATATTTGTTGTTTTGCAAATATATCCCATAATTACTACTGAATGGCTTTGCATTTTCTAGCCAGGTTTACGTACGTATCTAACAGGTAAAGCAATGTAATGGCGAACTGATTTGATGTTTGTCTTTTAGAAAAACAAGTGTTTTTATGTGACAAGAGTTCACTCTACAGCTGATCAGAAAAGGGAGGGCTTTTTTTTTGCTGAAAATTTAATCTTTTGAAATTTTCCATGGACAATTTTGACTGTTGGCAAATAATCTAAACATCAAAAATTTTTGGCTCCAAACCAAGGAGTTGGCTGAAAACTGAAAACGACCATTTGGAAATGCTATGGTGCTGGCTCACGGAAGTTGTAATTTGGGTACACCGTGTTGCCATTCTCCTCTGTAGACCAGGGTCCCTGGCCAGACTATATCTCCCGGGTGCATAACAGTTTCCCCTCTGGCTGAGCCACCACAGTGCATCATAGATGTCCTTGGCCATAATGCAACAAGGAAGTTGTAGTCCAACTTGGGAACCCAAACTGTAAGAGAGACATAAGGGACATGAACTACAACTCCCATGAGACACTGTGTCAGTACGCTTGAATTTTCAGATCTTTTCTGAAAACCAAAAACTTTTCAACACACCAAAAACCTGTAAAGTCAATATCCTGCAGAAAGACTTCTTGGTGAAAAACTTTGGTTATCAAAAAAGAGTTGTGGTGGAAAATTTTGACCAGGCCTAATGCAACTGTGTATATCAAATCAAACACGATTTGTGGCATCAGTAGATTAAACATAATATATTATAAGGTCATTTTTATAAAAGAACGTTATATTCTATTATCTAAACATCTGGAGATTACCCAAAGTCAACTCATGCTACAATAATCTTTCATTACCCTTTCTGCTTTCTGTGCTATGCAGTGCACAGAATGTCAACAAGTAGTTGCGTTTCCTTAGGTATTGTACTCAGTGGTACTGTACATATTGGGAAAGTACCTGATTTATCAGTCATGCCCTCAGACTCCTGTTGATACCATATTATAAACACCACCAAAATAGGACTCAACTCTCAAATCCACACTTAGGCTAGAATCCCAAGAAAGCGAAGGGGAATTTTGCCTGAATAAAATCTTATTCTTAAAACCCTTAATCTGTAGTCTCATAACACAAAGAAGAGAGAAACAATTTGTGTGTGTACACAAATACACACACATAAACCTTTTTTAAAAGGACTAATTTCACAAAGCCGAAAACAATTCTGAGTCAAATCAATGGAAGAGAGAATTTAATCAGAAGAATGCAAATAATTGGGTATTGTTTAATAACACTTTACTAGAAGTCCAAAAAGCCACCACCATTCCACAGTCAAGGAAGAAGGCACTATTGGTTAAAAAACTGACCTGGTTTAGAAAGGAATTGAAGGCATCTATAATTGATAAATAAAATCATATATAACAAGTGGAAGAAACAGGAAGTTGATAGTAATGAATATTAAATCAGAAGCTAGGAATTGTAGCTGGATTTGTTCAGTCTGGAGAAGAGATGACTGAGAGGAGACATGATAATAGTTTTCAAGTACATAAACGGTTGTTACAAGAAGGAGGGAGAAAAATTATTCTCCTTAGCCTTTGAGGATAGGCCAAGAAGCCATGGGCTTAAATTGCTGCAAGGGCGGTTTAGGTTGGACATTAGGAAAAACTTCCTAAGTGTTGGGGTAATTAAGCACTGGAATAAATTACCAAGGGAGGTTGTGGAATCTCCATCATTGGAGATTTTAAGAGCAGGTTAAACAAACACCTGTCAGGGATGGTCAGTGATTCTCAACCTATTTACCATTGTGGGCTGCAAATACAGCTCTCTGTGTGTTATGTGGGCTGCATCCACACACAATATATATACAACCTGTATGGCTCTGAGGATGTCACATGGGTCACAGCTGTGTGTTGATTGGGCTGCAAGCGGCAGAGCTGACTCCAGGGCTTTTGCCGCCCCAAGCAGAAAAAAAAAGAAAGAAAAGAAAAAGCCATGAATGCGATCTGCAGCCCTACCGTGCTGCTTCATTATTTGGCAGCAGGTCCTTAGCTCAGAGAGGGAGTGAGGGACCTGCCACCGAATTGCCACCAAAGAGCCAGACATGCCATCCCTCTCCGTTGGCCGCCCCAAGCACCTGCTTGCTGAGCTGGTGCCTGGAGCCGGCCCTGGCAAGCAGGCCGTGGGTTGAGAATTACCAGTTTAGATAATACTTAGTCCTGCCATGAATGCAGGGGACTGGACAAGATGCCTTCTTGAGGTCCCTACCAGGCCTATGATTCTAGGATTTTTCATGGGCTACACCAGGGGTCAGCAACCTGTCAGAAGTGGTGTGCTGAGTCTTCATTTTTTCACTCTAATTTAAGGTTTCGCGTGCCAGTAATACATTTTAACATTTTTAGAAGGCCTCTTTCTATAAGTCTATAATATATAACAAAACTATTGCTGTATGTAAAGTAAATAAGATTTTTAAAATGTTTAAGAAGCTTCATTTAAAATTAAATTAAAATGCAGAGCCCCCCGGATTGGTGGCCAGGACCCAGGCAGCATGAGTGCCACTGAAAATCAGCTTGTGTGCCGCCTTTGGCACGAGTGCCAGAGGTTGCCATGCCTACCCCTGGGCTATACAATGACTTTAAAGCTTACACATAGCTTAGGCAGCATACTGTACATTTGAATTTTCTTCTACCCAAAGTCAGCCTTAAACACATATGGGGGTTCATGTGTCTTACGGGCCAATTGAAGCATGTGAAAAGTGGAATGCTTTTAAATGTTCTGTCCCAAGCATATCGACAGTTCGAACCAACTGGAGTGGCTCATCAATCCCTCCAGTCACTGGTAGGGCTATATCTTAAAGATGAATGAGTGTTCATCCTACTTTTGCTAAATCATATAAATATTTGGAGATAAATTCAGGGATTCAAAAAAAATATTCCTTGGCAGTTCAGTTGCTGCATAGTCAAAAAACAACAAAAAAAAATTTCTGCATAGTACTTTGACTCAAAATTTGAGGTCAGAAGGGACTATCATGATTATCTAGTCTGACCTCCTG
This sequence comes from Chelonoidis abingdonii, assembly GCF_003597395.2. NCBI lineage: Eukaryota > Metazoa > Chordata > Testudines > Testudinidae > Chelonoidis > Chelonoidis abingdonii. The sequence goes on from NC_133773.1 coordinate 101,831,842, forward strand.
CACATTACAGGCCACAGAAGCTTACCCACCCACTCCTGTAATAGACCCCTAATGTCTGGATGAGTTACTGAAGTCCTCAAATCATGTTTTAAAGGCTTTGGAAGACAGATTGAGTTTTGGTAACAGCCAACAGAACAAAGGAGAAAATTTAGTCCTTCACTATTCCCATTTACAGACAGTCCCCCACATTTGTGATGAGAACTGGCTAAATAGTTCAAAAACAGATGTATACCAAAATTGTCTGAATTCCCTTGACTGGTATTTGTGTCCCTTTTGTATTTACTTTCCATTTAAGCCAGTGCAATTGGGTATTAACATTTGTGGAAAGTGCATTTAAGCTTATACACTTGAATACATGATGAAAGTGAATTTTAAGTTTGCTTTTCATAAGCATTTACAGAAGATACTTCCCTGGAAGAATTCAATCAGTAAACAGAAAACGGCATAACGTGATTTGTTTTCCCAGCCACAACAAAACACCACATCTCAAATTTCAAATAGCTGGCCTTTAATTTAAAAAAATTCAAAATAATTGCTGCTATATCATTCCAAATTAGGAATAAGCTTGCCATGACTGTCTTCTATCCACAGTTTTTCTAGAACCACAATGTGAGACAAATTTTTTTTTGCTAGATCTGGTAACGAAATGGGTTGAGGTGCTCACAAAATTTGAGTTTCATTTTTGCTTCAAGGTCATCGTGGAAGAAATTTTCCAACTAGCTGCATTTGTTGTGGATTATTTGCTTAGCTCTGCTCTTGGCATACAGTATTCCTGGGTGTCACAAGTCAAACAGACACAACATACATCAGGCCAGAAAGACAGTCAATCTTGCCTACAGGTTTTCCTCTTAGGCTAAGAGTTTGGGGACCCTCCCAAAGGTAAAGGAAAAACCCAAGAATCTCCCTCTCAGTTGTCTCCTTTTCCATTCTGCAGGAATCCTTGGAAAAACTGCAACCAACCAAACTTATTTGCTCTGCAGGCAAATATTTATGGGTCAACCCAATTTGGTCACATTTTAGCCACGGAAGCTGAAAAAAAAAAAAGCCGTGTGGTGAGAACCAGGCAATATATTTTTAATTCCTAAATATCAGATGCTTTTCCTCTGCTAGTGAATGAAGCCACAGGTAATTGCTTTCATGCAGTCTGTTTTTTCACATTAGGGCCCGTAAAGAGACAGCACAGCCATTTGTTTGTTTCTGCTGTCCAGTGCAAAAATCCTGAAAGCAAAACACCTACAGCAACCACTTGTGGCATCTAATGAAGTACTTCTTTGTTTATTACAACATTATATGAAGTGCCACAAAATACACCTCAATCAATGGTGAACCCTGCACTGGTTACAGAAAACTGGAGTTTCCGAGTGGGGCGGAGAAGCAGGCACTACACAGTTTGAATCAGAGGCCTGCCTGGATTTGTCTGCAGTCACCCAAGGAATTAGTTCCCCGTGGTGTTTCTTTTATCTAATTATACTTCAGTCTGGCTTGAAAACAAGTGGCAATTTGACATGTGTAGGTTCTTCAGTTTGCTAAACCAAAGCCACACCAGTAGCCACCAGACAAGGCAAGAAGCAGTTTAGACTCATTTGCTTGCTTACAGTCAGACAGAATGCTTAAGTTTCAACAATAGCTAATTAAATTTAATTGAAAAACAAAGTAAATTGCTGTCTTCAAATGCACAAGAGAAACCTCCCTTTGAGTGTAGGGTAAAGAGCCCTTTTGATCTTAATTTTCTATATTGATGTGGAATGTGGAAGAAGAGCCTCATATTCCGTCCTCTCCATGCTGCTCCTTACACCTGGAATAGCCTCCCTGACACTATGTCCTTTTCTTTTAAACCCCTCTTAAATCTCAACCCTTACCTCTTCTGCAATGCATCCAACAAGGACTCACTCTGGAAAAACAGGCATCCTGTGAACTGAAAGAGGCAAGGGGGTCAATAAAATACTATAACATACTTGTCAGGGAAATAAACCAAGAATACAGTTTCCTGGATCAGTGTCTGCCCACCCATGCAGAGGGAGTAAGTACAAGGTCTTCCACAAACTACTTAAAATCTCATTAGATTGAGGCCTTAAGGACTCCTAGACCTAGGGCTGATCCTTTGCACAGGGGTGAATTTCAACCCTGTTGAGAGCCAAATGATGAATCAACCCACACGTTACATCTATAATGTTCAGAAGCTGGCCTGCTAAACCCAGGGTTGTGAGTTCAATCCTTGAGGGGGGCATTTAGGGATTGGTCCTGCTTTGAGCAGGGGGTTGGACTAGATGATCTCCTGAGGTCCCTTCTAACCCTAATAATCTATCTATGATCAGGTGTTCTTCATGTCTGCTGAAGATGGGACAAAAAGTAATGGGCTTAATCTGCAACAAGGGACATTTAGGTTAGTTAGAAAGTCTTTCCTAAAATCTATGAGGATAGTTGAGCCACTGGAACAGGCTTCCAAGGAAGGATGCGGAATCCCCATCATTGGAGGTGTAAGAAAAAGGTTAGACAAACACCGCTTGGGGATGGTCTAGGCTTACTTGGTCCTTCCTCTGCACAGGACATCTTGAGGTCCCTTCCAGCCCTACATTTTATGAATAGCTCTCCTTTCATACATACCACTTTTCACGAGGGGGAGGGAAGATACAGATGGGACTGTCCTGAAAAGGGGATGGACTAGACAATTGAATAATACTTTTCTAATTCTAATTTGTGTGATTCAATCCTCATAGCTCCAATTCATCCACAAAACTTTTCAATGGAAGGTGCTCAGCCCTCTTCTCAGCAGAAGCCAATGGTGTTAGAGGCAAAGGGTGTGATGGACCCTTCTAGTCTGCTAACTAGAACATCCAGAGTGAACAGTGCACCTAGGAAGTTCCCAGAGCACACAAGACTTTAGCTTCTTTGAAATGCTGTACACACTCAGTATAAAGGGATGGCAAAATGTATAACAATAGGCTAGATTCTACTATCAACAAATGAGGGACAGAGGAAGAATTAACTAAAAACTTTCTCTGATTGCAGGAAAGATCAGACTCAGAGTAGTTCCAAAGACGTCCAAAGATTTTGCTCTTACTGTACCTAAGCTAGTTCACCAATCTCTAACTGGTAACCTTAGAAGCTGACAGTTTCTCCCTCTCCAAAGCACAGGCAATAGCAGAACAAATTTCCCCATGTAATCCCACCAATAAACCTCAGTCCTGACCTGAATGCACCACCTCTAAGGGTGAAAATGTAGTTCTAATCTCCATCCCTATTCAAATCTTTGGTCTCTGTGATAGGACTATGTGCCTATTAATATTAAACTAATTACATTATAGCCATGTATTGAACCAGAGTTCATAAACAAATACGCAAGCAAGTCATTTCAATTATATTTGGTTTGACAAAACTATTCCAGGCTTCATGGCCAAAGTACATTTCTTATCCCACGAAAACAAATATTTAAAGTCATTCTCCACAGAACCCTCAGCTACTCACTAGTTTCCTGGGAATGTGCAGAAACAGTATAAAAAACAAACAAAAAAAACCCCAACCTTACCTCTACCTGCACACAATAATGTTATCACAATTCTTACCAGCTGAGGAATATAAAAGATAATAGATTCCAAAGCAAGAAGGGACTGTTACAATCATGTGGCCTGACCTCCTGTATAACACAGGCCATAGAACTTCCCCAAAATAATTCCTAAAGCATAGCTTTTGGAAAAATGTTCAATCTTGATTAACAAGATTGGTTAACAAGAAAACAATTAAACTAGCTAGAGACATAAAGGGTAACAAGAAAACATTCTGCAATTACATTAGAAGCAACAGGAAGACCAAAGACAGGGTAGGCCCATTACTAAATGAGGGGAGAAAAGCAATAACTCAAAATGTGGAAATGGCAGAAGTGCTAAATGACATTTTTGTTTCAGTTTTCACCAAAGAAATGTAGTAGTAATTGGTTGTCTAACTTAATGAATGCCACTGAAAATGAGGTATTATCAGAGGTTAAAACAGGGAAAGAACAAAGTTAAAAATTACTTAGACAAGTTATATATCTTCAAGGCACCAGGGCTGATGAAATATATCCTAGAATATGCAGGGAACTGACTAAGGAGATATCTGAGCCATTAGCAATTATCTTTGAAAAGTCATGGAAGATGGGCGAGATTCCAGAGGACTAGAAAAGGGCAATGTGGTGCCAATCTGTAAAAAGGGGAATAAGCGCAACCTGGGGAATTACACACCAGTTAGCTTAACTTCTGTACCCGGAAAGATAGTGGAGCAAATAATTAAGCAATCAATTTGCAAACCCCTAGAACAGGGTTCTCAAACTGTGGGTCAGGACCCCAAAGTGGGTCATGACTCCATTTTAATGGGGTCACCAGGGCTGGCTTAGACTTGCTGGGGCCTGGGGCCGAGGCTGAAGCCCAAGCCCCACTGTCTGGGTGGCAGGGCTCAAGTTACAGGCCCCCTGCAGGGGCTGAAGCCTTCGGGCTTTGAATTTCACCCCCTAGCCAGGCACAGCGTTGGCCCCCGACCTGGGGCAGTGGGGCTCAGGCTTCGATCCCCCATCCTGTGGTTCTGTAGTAATTTTTGTTGTCAGAAGGGGGTCACGGTGCAATGAAGTTTGAGAACTCCTGACCTAGAAGATAATAAGGTGATAAGTAAAAATCACCAAGCTGGGAGGGGTTGCAAGTGCTTTGGAGGATAGGATTAAAATTCAAAATGATCTGGAGAAACTGGTAGATAGTCTGAAGTAAATAGGATGAAATTCAATGTGGACAAATGCAAAGTACACCACTTAGGACAAAACAATCAGTTGCACACATAAAAAATGGGAAATGTCTGCCTAGGAAGGAGTACTGCAGAAAGGGATCTAGGGTCATAGCCATAAATATGAGTCCACAGTGTAACACTGTTGCAAATAAATAAATGAAGCAAGCAAGCAAACATCATTCTGCAATAAATTGCCCAGGGAGGTTGTGGAATCTCCATCATTGGGGATTTTTAAGAGGACATTAGACAAACACCTGTCAGGGATGGTCTAAATAATACTTAGTCCTGCCTTGAATGCAGGGGACTAGATTAGAAGACCTCCTGAGGTCCCTTCCAGTCCTTTACTCTACTGGCTATAGATTTCTCCTTACTAATTACTATCAAATTCCCCTTTCTTCTATTTTTTTTTTAAACTGCCTTCACTTTCCCTGTGAACCAGGTCAGTTTTTTAAAATCAATATGGTCGTCTTACTTGATTATGGCTTTTTTGGCATCTAGGAAAGTGTCTTTAAACACTTCCCAGTTATTCACAATGTTCTGATTAAGTTCTTCCTCCCAGTTGATTTGGCTCATAATTGTTTCCAGCTTTTTCAAATAAGACAAAGGTTGTAAGTTAAAACCAGGAGAAGACTGGGATTCTCTAGGAAGTGCTTCCTCTACAGTATTTTTTCCCAGAGTAGTTGCCACAGTAATTCTTGAATCCAGTAGTTTCTCTAAAATCTACTGCCAGTGTAAGGAACCTAGATAGAACAGAACATGAGTGATGATCTATAGATTTCCAAAGCACCTAATGGTATTATTTAGGTACCATTTATCTCAGTCTGATAATCATTTGACATTTATTGGCTCAGAGATTTTATTAAAATAAATCGATTATTGTAATCGATAATGCTGGCTGCTGAACTACTCATTTGAGTTTCCAAAGAAATGAAAAGTCTACTTTTTGTTCCTTTTTTTAATATAATTTTAGCCCTTCGTGTGAACTGTATTTTATTACCTTCTTAAATTTGCTTATTTTGGACTTCCTGTAGGACAATCAGTAATGAATATATGCATTAGCTATTAGTGTCATATAATGCCTCCTCTTAAACCAGGTAGGTGTGTAAAAATAGTCCTTACCGATTTGTAGCAAGGTGGCAATACTGAAAACATCAACTGAAGCAGAGTGCTTCATCTTAATGGAATTTTCTTTGCTCTACCTTTGAATGAAACAATGTAGAAATGCTATGCTTGACTGTATAACCAAGAGGATGATAAGCAAGGTACACCTCTACCCCAATATAACGCGATCCAATATAACACAAATTCAGATATAATGCGGTAAAGCAGTGCTCCAGGGGGACAGGGCTGCGCAGTCCATCGGATCAAAGCAAGTTCGATATAACGTGGTTTAACCTATAACGCGGTGAGATTTTTTAGCTCCCAAGGACAGCGTCATATCGGGGTAGAGGTGTATTACTGCACTTTGTTCAAAGCTCCATGTGTGCGCTACTTTGTCTTCAGCTGAAGATAATTAGCCTCCACCAATGATCAGAGGATTGACCAGGAAGATGGTCCTCATGTTGGATCCATTTACTGACTTCTTTCATGGTTTTTGGAATTGTATTAGAATTAATTTCCATTTTCCACACCCAAAATCTCTCAACTTCTCCAGCCAAGATGGGCTGGTTACACTTGCTTCATAAACTTTGTAGCATCGTCTTGCACTGTCCAGGGTCTCTTCACATATTCTTCAGATACTTAGTGAGTATATGACCTGTGTATCACCTCAGCCCTGCTTGCCCATTAGCATTACATTAATATCATGGCAGCCAGGCCTATTGCCCAATGGATATTAGTTGAACAGGTGAAGGTTGAGTTGAGGCGAGCTATGAGGGCATGCGGAGATTGAGGTGTGAATGGTATGGGCTGGGTTGCATGGGCGACAGAATCAGGAGGCCAGGGAGGGCTAACTCCCCTCGGTGGAAATATTGTGGGGGGGTTCTGCACCTGCAACTCACACACGCCCAGGAAAGGGGCTCCGGAGGTGAGAGCAGGACCGACAGGAGCTATGGCAGCCTCTGCAGGGCCAAGGAGCAGGTGGGAACACCCAGGACCCTCTTTATCAGCATGGGTCCAGCTACCCACTTCCAAGTCTCAGTCTCTCCACTCACTCCCCATTCTGTCCCTCTGCCCCCACATTCTCAGGGAGTTTCTGCCTCTCCTGTTGGGTTGACAGGGTTCCATGCAGGAGGGAACAGAGTCAATTGTTTAGAGCATGGGTGCGTTTGCAGTGTGCGTTTATTTGGGGATGGCAAAGGATATGATTAGGGTAGGATAGCCCAATAAAGACGAGTTGCAGGTCTCTTCCACCATTTCTTTACTACAGTATGAGCATAGCAATAAACAATTCAGCTTATGTAAATATCTCCCACCTATATCCTGGCTAGCAAAGCTCAGATGATCTCTTGTTTTGTAATACGAATGTGGGTTTCCCCTGCTCAATCCCTACCACTGTTTCTGCACATGTTCATGCAGGTCTCTCATTTATCACTTTGAAGTGGTGTGCTGTACTTTTTGACTTGCATATTAAAAAAGAAAAGAAAAATCAAGTCACAGACAAATAGTCTATCTACCCTGGGTACTTAGACATCCCAGTAATCTGGGGCCATATGAGCACCTTGTAATCTTTACTGTATTGATCCTCGCTATACCTCTGCCAAACAGGTACTCTCAGTATTTTACAGACGGGGAACTAAGGCATAGAGATATGTTCCTAAACACTTTTCAGGCTCTGGGGCTTAGTATGTATCTCCCATTGAAATCACTGACTTGCCCAAGGTTTACACAGATAATATGTCATGGAACAGGGAATTGACTGGGGGCCTCCTGAATCCCAGTCTAAGCTTTAAGCACAGCAGCACCCTTTCTGTCTGAAAGAAAGCCTCTGGAAAGAGGCTGAACTCTCTCTCTTCTTTACCTGCCTGAGCTCCCTAAAGAACAGCCTTATCTATTGATACTCCATCTGAGGACAGGCTTTCCCAGTCCCATCCCTTCTGAGCGCTGATGGGGCAGCCAAAAACAAGCCTATGGTATGGGATGGCTCTTTCAGGTGCCTCAGATGTCTATTCCCATGTTGCCTTAATGTACAGTAGCTGCCAGAACACCACACACTTTGTCAGTCCAACCAGACCATGGACATCACTTCCAGAGGCAGGCCTTAAACCCTTAGCAAATTGCCTCCACTTGTTTTCTCAGTCCTCATGAGCTCTGTTATTAATGTGTGTTACTTACATCCAAAGCATTCACAAATTAACCCTTATGCTCCCCTTTGGGGTAGGGGAAGTGAAGGTTCAAGACCACACAGGTGATCTAGAGCCAGGATAAGAACTCAGGTATGTGAGCACCACAGGTTTTGCTAAGTCCACTAGACTACCCCTGTTTGTTTAGAAGTAGAATTAACCTTCCTAAATGCCAGGGTCAGTAGCTGGGTCAACTCCAGGTTTCATTTTTTTTGAAGTGGCTGCCAGCACAGCTCAGTCTACTCCCAACAATAGTAACCACAACCAGAGGCCACAGAGTGGCTGAAATAGCAAGCATGAGCACATGGTTAATAGATCAACAGCCCATTCCTCTTTCATTTGCCCTTTTCTTCTCTTCCAAGTTCCTAATAGATTATGTAAAACTCTCCCAAACACTGAAAGGATCTCAGTATCAAAGGAGTATTTTTCCTAATGCTCCTTCCCTATTTTTTCCTATTCCCCCCTTACAAAAAGTAGTTTTTCCTTTCTCTTTGTTTTATATGAGTTGTTTATTTAGGAACAAAGATCCCAAGAAACTCTGACTAAATATTGCACATCCTATGGCATTCAGCATCCTAGCATACAGTAGCTAACTAAATTAATAAATAGAAGAGAATGTAATGTTAAACTGGGCATTCCTCATATATCCCAGGCCACAAGTGCTATCAGACATGCACACATACAGAGCTAAGTACTCTTCTGAGGGACACCAATGTAGTCCCATCTACTCCACTGGGATTGAACCTGTGTAGCAGATAAGAATTTGGCCCACAGAATACCACATTCCTCATATGTCCATACCTGGTGCACTTCTCACTCTCTGTCTTGGTTGAAACCCCATAATACACTCAGACTTGTGCCTTTTACACATCACATTCATAATAACCAGTTCATCATATGTGTTATACAGTGCCACTTACTGATCAAGAATCAGCAGGTTAATATCACATCTAAACTTATGTTTTCTGAGTGGCCCTGTGACAGGGCACTCACCTCTTGAGTGCCTCCTAGTTGCTAGGTGTGGTAGTGCAAACTCCCCGCCCCCCCCTTCCTGGCACCCCTGTAGGATGCCAACCTTGCTGAGAGAGGGAGTCTTCAGTAGCTCAACCCTCTAGCCAAGTCGCACAGTCAAAAATGGACCCACTTTCAGGGTAGCAAAGAATTGGCCAAACTCTCCGCCCTCACCCGGGACTTCAGCCCTGTCTTTGGACCCTTTGCTCAGGCTTCTAAACAAGCTGGGTCCTCTTTTCAGGGCTTATGCCACTTTTCCAGTGGGGGAATCCAGGCCCACCCTTTACTCCAAGTTCCAACCCAGGGGCCCCATACACAGTAGCTACCTACTGCTCCCTTTAATTAATTGCTGCCGCATTCCCTGTGCCTCTTCCCACCTGTTCCCTTTACCTTTACCCGTTACCTTTGGATTAGAGTTCTCAGGTCCTCTCTCTCCCAGGTTCTGTAAATACAACAGTTGAGCACCTTTGGCCAGCGAGGAGCCCCCTTCCTCACCCTCTGGTCCCAGCCAAGAACTGACTTGCGAGGGCCCTGCAGTGCCTTTTATTTTAGCCTGATGGGCTGTAATTGGCTGCTTCCCCTAGGCAGGTCACTGCTCCTTCCTGGGATGGGGGTTTAGTAGGACCACAGGACCTCCAGCAGGCGGCCATGAAGGACCAAGTACATCCTGTGACAGGCCCTCTTGAATGTCTTGCACCTCAATGACTCCACCTAAGCATCTCTTTCTTCCACTTCTTTTTCCATTCTTGCAAAAAGAAAAAAAACATTCACCACATTCTGTACTATATTAATATCTGTATCTCCTCTGTCACCAAAAGTTGAATGTGGAGGCATTGTCTATGCATTTTCTAGCAGTAATCCTACCTTTCTATAAGGCAGCTTTGCTGTAACTAGTTGCACAAATTAGATCACTGGTGATAGGAAATAGTTTGTAAATTATCTTTATAAATCATACATGCTATAGAAAAGAGTGACAGAGTTTATAATCTACCACTGCATGGGGATGAGCCAAATTGTTCAAGAATGGTGCTTCCTCATCAAACAATAGAAAATAATCCCAATGACAGTTATTATTTTGTGAAACCGAACAATGTGCAAAGTAAGAGAACAGGAAGGACAGCATTTAAAAACTTCGTATTTCAAGTCTGTTTTCTTTTAGTTATCTTATCCCTCTTAGTGAGCAAACCCTGTGTCTATAGTAAGGAATGTTATCAAAGGCTTATTTCTAGTTGTAATTTGTCACATAACAGCGGTTGCATCACAGTGGTAATTATTTTATAAATCAGTTTAAGATTAATTCATTTTTTTGTAAAGATCATCAGGTGGCTGAGATATATATCATTGGCCTGGTCTACACTACGCGTTTAAACCGATTTTAGCAGCGTTAAACCAATTTAACGCTGTACCCGTCCACACTACAAGGCCCTTTATATCGATATAAAGGGCTCTTTATCTGTTTCTGTACCTCTCTCCCAACTGATAGGAGTAGCTCAAATTTCGGTTATTACCTCTTATCGGTAATTAGGGTTAGTGTGGCTGCAAATTGAATTCTTGCTGTCTCCCGGCGGTTATCCCTCAGCTGGATCCACTGTAGTCTCGCTCTGGACGCAATCTGAACTCAAGCTGCTGGTGGCCATGGTAACAGGACCATGCCCGTCAAAATTTAGATTTTTCAATTTCCTGTTTTTCGCCCAAGATCGTGGAGCTCTGTCATCCTGCACGGGTTGTGTGATGCATTCGTCCCAACATCCAACAAAGAGGTCCCGCTATTGGATCCTTTTACCTGGAGATATGCTGGATCTGATTGCTGTTTTATGTGGGGAACCAATCTGTTTCATCAAAGGTCCGTATCAGGAGACGAAATGCCAAAGCGTTTCGAATTAAACATCTCCAGGTCTACTACAGGGCCTGATTTTATTATCCCTGTCGTACTAAGCGTAACGGAACCAGAGATCAAATGGACTTCTCGTATGAGTGAGGGTTGTACTGATGAGACTCCGCTATCCCACAGTCCTCACGCAATCTCTCGAATAAGTATTTGCTATTTGGCTGAGTTCTCCCTAATGCCCTGTTAAGCTTCAAATACATTGTTTCTGACGTGGGTAGGGGAATAGCTCTCTAGTGTTCTCCCCCCCAATTCACCACGTGAAAGAAAAGTGAAAGAATCATTCTTACTTCTTTACAAATGTCACCCTCGTCTATGACTGCTGGCTGGTAGACGTGATGCTGCGCTTTGCAGTGAAGTGCAGTATGCGTCCTCTTCCCCTCCCTTGGTTGCTCGATGGTGCAGTAGGAACTGGTAACTTGGTCCTTATCAGCCTGTGAGTGCTTCAATGGTGATAACTGCCTCAATCATCTCTGGTGCCTGAGGTGAGGCTGGCCAGGGGGGGCACACTGGTAAAAAATAGGAATGATTATGGTCACTCCTATAGATGGACAGGCACGGCTTTGTAACTGTCTTATCATAGCATTACTGGGGTCTGACGATCTTTCAATGCAGCCCTCCTCCCTTTTATTCTGTAAAGAACAATTCTGTATCTTTGGCGGATCATAGCAGTGGGATGCTGGCTCCTCTTCTCACCCCACTTGAATTGTACCTGCCTGGATTGTCATAGCCCGGACGAGGCTGCCTCCCCCTCATTTTATTCTCATTAACACATCACTGTTTTGTATTCCTGCATTCTTTCATAACGGTTTTCATGACACAAATTTAATGGGGGTGGGGGACATGTGTCACGGTGCTCAGGTAAGGTGTTGGGGGGGATGATTTACGCAAACGGTTGGGTGTTGTATGCAGGGCACCCCCCCTTCCGTTGTAATGGCATGTGTGTCTCTTACGTTTCTGCTAGGATCTGAACAGAGTAGCTTGCTCTCTGATACTACTGGTTCTCTAGTTAACACTTGCTTCCGATATTCTAGTCAGGACTGTAATATTTTACATTAACTTAAAGGGGATTGACTCGGGTAGTCACTCCCAGTTTTGCTTTGTCGCCCGGCCTGATCTCAGCCATTGGTGTACTCTTATTGATAGCAGCAAACAGTTTAAGAGTCTACAGTATAACCGTAAATGTCTCATTTGCCCATTCACCCCGGCCTGCAGTGACGGTACAGACTTACTGGCCTACCATCTCTGCTTATCATGCACAAGACGCAAAATTGATCTGCTTGCTGTTTTGTTAGCTGGCTGGTATTAGTATCGCCTCTGTACCGCTAGGCATTCAGTCACATATGGTGACATTGTTTAAAAATAAAAAACTGAATGGGCTCCATGGTTGCCTGCTATGCCGTTGCCAGTGGCAACTTCAGGGATAAAGGTGCCGTCAAATGAATGTCTGCGTTTGCTTTTCCCGGAGGTGAGCGATAACTGTTCGACATTTACCCAGAACCCCCCCGCCTACAATGATTTTTTCCCATCAGCCACTGGCTCTCATCTCCCAGAAATTCTAAGGGGCAGGGGAGACTGCAGGGAACTCCGAAGCTACATGGAATAGCTACCCACAGTGCAACGCTCCGGAAATCGACGCTAGCCTTGGACCATGGACGCACACCACCGAATTAATGTGCTTAGTGTGGCCACGTGCACTCGACTTTATACAATCTGTTTTATAAAACCGGTTTATGTAAAATCGGAATAATCCCGTAGTGTAGACTTACCCATTGTTTAGTGAAGCGTTGGCTTTTTAGCTTGTATATTTTCTTCTTAACTATTACTTGCCATGTTAATACTTTTAGTGTGTATTATTGAAAAATGATGTTTAAAATACTCAAGCTCCCACTTTACAGATCTGAAAACTGAGACACTGAAAGTTTGATTTGCATGATGGTGATTATAATCTAGTGGATTAAGCAAGAGTCTGGGAGTCAGGAAACCTATATTCCAATCCTGCCTCTGACTTGCTCTGAAGGTTAAATTAAAAGCTAATTTACTTGTCATTGAACATGGGGCATTAATATTTGATTAATTCACAGGAGTATTGGAAGACATAGGTAAATGTTTGTAAAATTCAATACAAGTGGAAAGTATTATTAAAGCAAATCAACAGCAGTCGTGGGCCAAAACTCAAGATCTCCTAGCTCCCAACCTGGGATTCACTTCTACTCCGTATAACATTTGTCAAGCAATAACTCTCACCATCATAATCTCTAACTCTTAAAGTTCACAAGTGTGACTTTGAGTAGAAATGGCTTTTTCAATTTTGTTTTGTTTTGTTTGCAAACAGAGCAAAAATATTGCCCAAAATGTAATAAAAATTGTATAGAATTTTGTAAAATATTGCCAAATTTGCAAACATTTTTGAAAACTCAACAGGAGGTATTTTGCCCAGTTGTGAGCTACAGGAGTTAGATTAAAAATTATCCTATTCCTGCAATGTGCTTCAAGTAATGCAGTCTTGCTGTGATTAAAATACTATCATTTTACCTTGTACAACTATAGTTCATTATGACCACGGAATGCAGCATACAATCACTTATAACACCATTGGCTAAATTCTGCTCTCACTCACTCCTGTGTAAATTCAGAGTGACTATTAGCTTCACTGGAATTACTCTAGATTAAGACAGGCTCAACTGAGAACTGAAAACAGTATTTGGCACTATGTTCAAGAAGGTCATAATGAACAGCGACTTCACGCTTTATGGTAAAGATGCTTCAAATTTATGAAGTCAGGGCAAAGTTGTTTCTAAAACGTATATCACCCAAAGGCTTCAGATATAGCAACAGAAACTCCCTCAATCAGGTAGAAATTGATCAGATATGACCAGAGGTAACAGTAGCAATTAATGAAGTGACAACAGTAAGTTTTTTCTCTGTGCACATCTAATTCGGGGAGTGGGGGGTGGGGGGGCTGATTTGCTCCCATCAGTTCCAAATCACATGAAATCTCAGTGTGTTCATTCAGTCTTCTTAGAAATCAGGGACCATACAGAGGCTCGGTGTTTCATTAATATTAGCACCACCAAGTCCCTATCACAGTCACTGTGCTGCCCGTCTAACTACAGTGTCCTTCAGCCCCTTCTCCAGGAAAAGTCTCTCCAACTAGAGACTCAGCTTCCCATGCGCTCTCTTACCCAGCCCCAACCCTTCCTTTCTGTGCTTTTATCTAGCCTCCCGGCTGGTGAGATAATTAGCTTCTCATCTTATTAATCCCCCGTGTTCTTAGACAATTAAGTACTCTCCTTCTCCACCAGCTCTTTCGTGGTGGAGCTAATTATTGCTTAAGTGATCAGAGTGTGGGGTCAGCAATTGGCTCTCAGTACTCTGTCACAGACTCATACACAGGACCAAAGTGGAAACCAGTGGGCAATAGGGTTGCCAGGCATCCGGTTTTTGACCAAACACCAGGTCAAAAAGGGACACTGGTGGTTCCAGTCAGCACCACCAACTGGACTGTTAAAAGTCCAATCGGTGGCGCACCAGGGACCAGGGCTGAGGCAGGCTGACTACCTGCCCTAGCTCCATGTGACTCCTGAAAGTGGCTGCCAGGTCCCTGCGGCCTGTAGGTTCTGGGGCAGCCAGAGACTGGGCGAATCCACGCACTGCCAGCACCCTAGCTCCCAGAAAATGAGACCAATGGGAGCTGTGGAGAGGCAGCACCTGCAGGTGCGAAGGCAGTGTGCATAGCCTCCCTGGCCGCCCATGTGCCTAGAGGTCACAGGGACCTGGCGGCCACTTCCTTGTAGCCGCAGTAAGCACCTATGGGACCCTGCACCCCTCCCGCACCCCAACCCCCTGCCCCAGCCAGGAGTCACCTTCTGTATCCCAAACCCCTCATCTCGAGCTAGAGCCCTCACTCCCACATACACCCCAACCCCCAGGCCCAGCCTGGAGCCCCCTCCTGCACCCCAAATTCCTCATCCCTGGCCCCATCTCCAGCCAGAGCCGTTACTCCCCTGCATGCCAACCTCCTGGCCCAGCCCAGAGCCCCTCCTGTATTTCAAACCCCTCATCCTTGGCCCCACCCCCAGCTGGATCCCTCACCACCACCCCTGGATTCCAACCCCCGCCCCAGCTCAGAATCCCCTTCTGCATCTCAATCCCATACCCTAGCCCAGTGAAAGTGAGTGAGAGCAGGGCCAGTGCAAGGATGTTTCATGCCTTAGGCAAAACTTCCAACTTGCGCCCTCCCCTGTCCCCGAGCCCCTGCCCTGAGGCGCCCCCCTCCATGGCAGCTCCCCCCCTCTGCCCTGAGGTTCCCCCTGGGCAGCAGCTACCCCTGCTCCGTGCACAGATACCCTGAGACTCCAGCTCACCCCTGCTCCGCCTCCACCCCGAGCACGCCGTCGCTGCTTCCCTTCTCTCGCCTCCCAGGCTTGCGGTGCCTAAGCTGATTGGCNCCCCCCTCTGCCCTGAGGCACCCCCCCGCGCCCCAACTCACCCTGCTCCGCCTCCACCCCAAGCATGCCTTCACCGCTTCACTTCTCCCACCTCCCAAGCTTGCGGCGCCTAAGCTGATTGGCAGGGGTGTTCAGTTTTGTATGATTAGAAAGTTGGCAACCCTAGTGGGAAACCAACATAAATGTAAGTTAAAGTTCTCATTTAAACATCCAAACATCCTAATAAATTTCTTCTGTTTGAAAATACCCTGAAGAGGGGAATCCTGAAGGTTCTCAACAATCTTATTTCTGTTTGGTCAAAAGGTAACAGATTCCAGTAAAGTTCAGTAAAAAAGGAAACTGACAATTAGAACTGGTCCAAAATAGAAAAAAGAGCCATAAAAATTATTTGAAGTCTTGAAAAATGCCCTGTGATGAGAGATTTAGGAAGTTCAGGCCATTAAGATGATCAAAGGGTAAGATGTGACTTGATCATGTTCTATAAGTAGCTACACAGGGAGAAGATTTTTGATAGGAGAAAGATATTTACTTAAGCAGACAAAGATCCAGTGGCCACCAAACTGCAGACGTATTCAAACTGGGAATAAGGAACAAAGGTTTAACAGTGAGGGCAATTAACAATTGCGACAATTTACTAAGGCTTGTAATGCAATCTCCATCACTCGACATTTTAAATCCAGACTGAATGTCTTTCTGTAAGATTTATCCAGAAGTTATAAGGACTCATACAGAAATTACTGGGTGAAATTCTATGGCCTGTATTATGCAGGAGGTCACACTAAATGATCATAGTGGTCTTTCTTTATCATAAAACCCATGTAAAAAATCAGTCAGTCATTTTCCCTGAGGTGTGTAAGTCGGTAATATGAAGCAGACAAAACCATTGCACCAGAGACCAAATGGTATGATAAAAGATGATTAATTGAACCCAGCAAGAAACATATCGCTTTACTCACAAAAGCCAACATCAGAAAGACCAGTCCTGCCACGGCTGTCCGTAAGTTACTTAATGGCTGAAGATTAACATCTGGGGCTGGATACTCAAAAGGAATTAGGAACTCAATTTTGGCTCCACAGTGATGCCCAAAACCTCCACCCGAATGCTGTATGCAACTGAACACAGTCAGTGCCTAGACTGGGCTTTCATGGTTAAAGTTCCCTAAGCACATATATTGTCACTGGTAAAGTGCCCTCGGGTATCTCAGCTTCCACCCGTGGGCACATGCACTGCTACCTTACTCCAGGAGTCTTAGTGCCTCTCTCATCCCTCAGCCCCCGAGTAATGCTCAAAACACCTGGAGATAGACGTCCACACACCTATCACGTCTGCTGGGCCTGATCTAGTAAGTGTGCGCAGACCATGCCTAACATCCTATTTCTCCCCACCACCACGGGGCAGAGTGAAGGGCACCGATGAGTACACAGCCCCCAGTCCATACATAGAAGCCACATGGGGGCCACAGAGAAATATAAAGTGAGTGAGAGAGAGGTGTCCAGCCTGAGCCAGTGGAACAGAGAGTGAGAGACAGCAATTCGGGACCCAGCAAACTAGATAGAGCCAGATGTAGGGGGCAGATGGGAATGGAGATTGGGTTAGTATGTAGGTGGACAAAGCAGAGGTTAAGGACAGCTGGGGTAGACAGCAAAGTAGGAGAAGGGAAACCACAAATAGTCAGAGCAGGGAAGCAGACAGGATATCCTAGGGAGGGAGAGGAACGGCTTGGATTGAGCTAAAGTGGGGAAGGACAACTGTAGGTGGAAGAGGGTGAGGGAGGAGGAATGACTGCTTGGCAGAGAAGGGGCAACCAGACCTACACCAATGATGAGCAACAGCATATTCATGCTGCAGCACTGTCTCCAGCAGCAGCATCAAGACAGGGAGCAGATGCAGAGGTGCCCTGGGCTCCAGTCCAAGCCTGATGGCAGCTGGCTATGCTGCAACTTCCTGGGCCTTTTATGGGGGTCATGTATGCAGTGCTACCATTTGGACCCAGACACACTGCCACACCAATGCAACATGTTGCACAACAGTCTCACCATCACCACGCACAGCAGCCATGCATCCTTCATCTCGATGCAGATCAGCATAGCCCTGGCCACACTGTTATCAGGATCCTTTCAACAAGTCGCTGCCCAGATCTTCAACATCACCTCAACCCTGGCCTTCAAGGTACTACACCAGTTTCAGATTGTATTCTCCCACAGGGGAGAATACAATCAGCTCCTTTCCAACTCAGCCACCCAAAGGTGAAATAAGCTAGATTTTTCCCTGACCGCAGCCTTCCCACACATGCTAAGGCTGGTAGATGGCACGTATGTTACTATCAGAAAACCCCAGCACAAGGTGCATGTCTACATCTCCAAGCATTGAATAGATGCCATGAACATGATGGTCATCAACAATGCACATCTCAAAAGCCACTATTATTGACACTTGCTGTACAGAGGTGAGCACCATCACCAGACACCTGAGAGTGCCAGCCTTGAGGACCTCCTCTGGAATCACATTGTGCGATACATAAAACAGATACTTTCACTAACCTGCTCTCCCAGGACAGAGAAGGGGGAGGTGGGTTGGAGGGGGCTAGAGCAGAGGATGAAGGGGAACAGAACCTTCCTGCTTTGTCATTGTGTCTCGTGCCTTTGCAGTGGTGTAAGTACCTTACCCAAGAGCTGCCTTCTGTAACTGATGGCCTATAAAGTGCTTTCCAATGTTTTCTTGAATCTGTCCTACTTCTATTACTTATGGCATGGCCAGTGAGTGATCCACATGGTGTCCAGCTCCCCAGTCTCCAGCACTGCCAGGGCTGAAAGGGTGACCATTGCCACACTCAGATGTTTGGGGAGCTGGGACACCCAGGCTTTCCACACACTGGACCTCCCCTTTACCTAGCAATCAACTGCAAGGCAACCTTAGCCTGCTTCCAAATAAATCTCCCCTTCTTCTTAATGTCCTCCAGTCCCTGTGACCTCCCAGGGCATTGACCCAGGAGCTGCCTCCAATGCCTGTCACTATCAGCAGAGCTCCATTCCTGAGGCCATGCATGGGTGAGTTCCTCAGTGTGGGCTGCCATAAAGTTGTTAATGGTTTCAGTTTCAGGGTCAGTGAAATTAGGCCTACACTGAGCATGCCACCACCTCCACACTGGTGCCCAGTGGCTGGTCCCTTGCTCTGGGACCTGGGACTTCTCAGCTCGCGCTGGGGTGCAGGCTAGTTAGGACACAGGTTTCAGCTTTATTGGGTGGTCAAAAGTGGTACTGTACAGTGACTTCATGAGCCAATGCTTGTGTGTGCTGAGAAAGGATCAAGTTTCGTTAGCACAGAGCAACTGTGTAATGCCCAGGTCCAGCCGCTTGGGTGCTACTAAGCATCCCTCTCTGCTATAGGCAGTTAAGTAGTTGCTGAACTCCTACCTTGTTTGGCTGCCTCTCTCTCTCTACAGACTGGCAGCATGGCAGCCTGACCTGGAGCTGGGCACTGGGTTGCACAGCAACCAGCAGCTGCCACTGACCCCAGCCATAGAGTAATGCAAGACATTCGGGTGGCAGGTGGGAGGGAAGAGGGAGGATTACCTATGCCCAGGAGTTTTGAAGCAAAGGATTGCTCTGTGTTGAGGGTCAGGATGTGAAGGGACTCCTTTCCCTGTGTCTCCCCACATTTATACTTATCTCTTCCTCTGGCTGTGTATAGCCCTGATGGAGTGGTGGGGTTCTCCAGCTGGGTCTCGTGGAAAGGGATGGGCTGTGCCTGTTCTGGGGTGGCTGTTCGTGCTGAGTGCAGCTGCATGATTCCTGTTCTTCCCCGGCTCATTCTGTCCACAGCACTGGTGAGTATTATGGTGCTGGGCATCCTATTGTCGTGTTTTGTGGGAGCTATGTATTGTGGAGGGGCAGTGTTTGGGGAGCACGGGCCAGGGTGGTAGGGGTGCCTAGTGGGGATGTTGTTTTGGAGAGTGGGCAGGGACCATCTGTGCTGTCTTCCCTGCCAGCCTGAGGCTGCCATGTGGTCCCAGAGTGTGTGTTTCAGCACAGGAATGAGTTGATGGTCGATTTTTGCAGTGGCAAGCTGGCACTGTGACAGACATTTGGATCACCAGGTCCTCTAGGGCAGCAACTTGTCCTAGAGGGAGAACATGATAGGAGACAGCACCCCTCCCTGTGAAGATGAGATCAGGGAAGACCATTCTCTTCAACTGCTCTAATGCATAGACCCATGGGTCCTCTGCTGCCAGAAGGTGCAGGGCTTCTCTGATGTGACTGAGTGTGACTGCTGCTAGAATATGCCTTGGCTGGGTCTGCCAGGTTGCTGAGCCTGCAGAAAAGGGATAAGGCAGGGGGTATGTGTGTATGGCGTTTCCCTTGTTCACATCTTGGTTGCTTTGCTCTCCTCCTTGTGTCTGGGACAACAGGTTTCTCCAATGATTTGGAAGGATTTTTAAACTCACCACATGTAGAGTCAGTTGCCTGTGTATCTAGAGTACTGGAGCAGCGGAGCTGCTTGACGGTCAAGTGAAATGGTGTTTTTTGAGAGGAGCGGGTGTCGTCTTAGTCCGTGTCCTTGTGATTTCATGTTTTAAGATAGCAGATTTTAGGAGGTTCTGTACGTGTCCGTCTGATTACATTAGAGCTGACTTTCAGTGGGCCTTTGACAATCAGAGGTGGAGAGGCTGTCATGTGCATGTCAGTCAAGGCTGCTGTGTGGGCCTTGCCAAGTCTCTGGGCTGGAGTGAACACGTCCTCACAGGTATTTACTCCTGACTTCCATTGACATCAATGGCATAGTCACCTACATACCATTGACCATCTGGCCAATGGAACCTCACTTGGTTTTTTTCTGAGCACCATTTTATAAAGTGTCTCTCTTTCCCCCTTCATTCCATGGGAGCCTAAGAGGCTAATTCAGGCTTTGAGCAGCTCAGTGCTGTTCCTGTGATATTTTTAACAGCCTAACAGCTAGGCAGTATGACTCTCAGTGTCACAACATCTAAATCCTTTCAAGTGTCCAGCCTCTGCTCCGTAGGAATACTACTGAGATGAGAGTAGAAATGGATGTTATTGATGCCTTGAACTCTTGGCTAACCAGAAGTTGAAACAGACAGACTGAATGGAGACTCTCTCAAACCTCTGGAGAAACTTCACCAGATGAACCAACCAGACTGTTAAGATGTTTTAATGTCTAATTGCATATATTTAAATTTATCCATACAAACTCATTTTGGTTTAAATCTTGGTCCTTTTCAAGTCCATGGAAGTTTAGCCATGGGCTTCAGCTGAAACAGGATTTAGCCTTTTTAATATTTAGAATGGAAACATTGGGCCTGATTCTCTTCTCACGTCCACTCATTTTACGTCAGTATAACACCATTGAGTTAATTTACCCCTCAAAAGAATCAAGCTTGGTTATTTTCTGGACAAATGTATTCTTATATTGAAAGAGATACAAAACAAGAGAATAACTGCAATGACCCTAAGGGGTATCTTAATTTACATAGAGGGAACTGAGAGCCGAATTTGGCCAATAACGTTACAGCAAAATGGACACAATTGATCAGAATGGCATGACCAGGTAATACAATTATCCGGTTTCCTTTGCCAGTCTGATGTTCAAACAAATCATAAATGGTGTGTTTGAAATGCATTAGTTCACTGGAGGGCATCTGGCCTCAGGTCAGGAACTGAATGACAAAGTGTATGACTTCAGGCATTTACTTTAGGATTGTGTAGCAACCTGCATGGATACACCCTCCCTACTGAAACATATCCAGCTGCTCTGGTTCATCAAGTCAAAATAATCTTTGCTTCCAGTTCCAACCCCACCCAACATCCCCCTAAAGACTAAGCATGCAGTACACTTTTAAATTGGTAGTGACTGCAGAATAATGTCAAGAAGAGCTCTGCGCAAGCTCAAAAGCTTGTCTGTTTCACCAACAGAATCTGGTCCAATAAAAGATATCACCTCACTCATTGTTCTCTCTCAAGCTAAACTGGCAAGACCCTATTACAAATGTACAGTGCAATGATCCACCTTTCAAAAGTATGTGCTGAACTGAGAATCTAGTGTGAGGGGCCAGAACAAACACAGAAACCTCTTCATTCCTGTTAAACCTTCTCAGGTGTGCAAGGCACTTTCCTAACTCTTGTCCCTTTGAAGTCGATAGTAAAACTCCCATTCGCTTCAATGGGAGCAGAGTTAGGTCAGTCATGAGTGCTTCTGAATTCCGGTTGGATTCATTTATTTTTACAGCATCCAGAATTGTGCTTAATGCTTCAGAGTACAAAGAAAAAGCCAGAGACCCAGATCCTCAAAGTTTTTAGGTGCCTACATCACACTGTGGATGCCTTTGAGGCTCTGGGCCAGAGTCTATTCCTGAAACGTTTACAGTCAAGCTTTTGAATGAAACACGAGAATAATAAACCAGAAAGGGGAAGGGCTGAGGCAGGACAAGCCTAAGCGCCGACTCTGGGAGTGCTCCGGGGCTGGAGCACCCACTGGGGGAAAATGGTGGGTGCTATAGGTGTGCACAGGGGTGTGTGCTGGGTGTGCCCAGGCACACCCTAATGCCCTGAGCAGTACCAGTGGGTTCACAATGGTGCCGGGCCCATGCTCAACAGGGGCCCGTCAGTTTGCCAGGCGCTGCACTTTACTTGTGCTACCACCCAAGGGGCCACTGCAGGCTGGCTCCTCTCCTCTCCAGCCCCTCCCTCGTGCTCCGCTTAGCTGTCTGGCCAGCCCAGGTATCTCTGCCCCGTCCCCTCTGCCCACTTTCTCCTCCGCTGGCTGGGAGGCTCTCAGGGGTCACGACCCACAGGGGTCTGCCTGCTCTGCTCCCCAGTGCGGCTCCGGCTCGTCTTGCTCACCCTGTTACCTCCCAGGGCTGAGCCGCCTGGGACCAGTGCAGGGGCCAGGTCATTCTCAGCCAGCATGGCGGGGGGGGGGGGGGGGGGGCTCGTCTGGGCCCCAGGCAAGGAGGTTCTGAGGGAACCCGAACCAGGCAGGCCCCTCCGCTCCCACTCTGATTCGCTACCGACCCCAGCTGTGACGCTGGCTCAGCCCAGGCAAGGCAAATAGCTCCACTGGACTGGGGGGCAGGCAGGGTGCGGGGAGTGGGTCTCTGGGGATACCACTAGGCAGTGGGAGTCTGTGTGGGGCACTCCAGGGGGAATGAAAACAGCCCAGGTCCCCGTCCTACAGCATTGTTTGCTTCCCTGCAGAAAGTGAAGGAGAAACAGGAGCATGTGATTGGGAAGGTTCATAGCATAGTTTGGGGGCATTGCACCCCCAAATAGAGGTGAGGGGTGGGGACCACAAGGGTGCAAGGTCACATGCCACTTCCTCCCCTTCCCCCCTCATTTCTGTGAATGCAGCATTGCTGTGCAGCCCCGCTGAAAAAAGGAGGTGCTGCTCAGCTGCCTGGACTTTGCAGCTGGACACCACCTTCTGGGTCTTAGTGCTGGCTGAGCTCCCTTCTGTGTGCTGGGAGCCATCCTTCGTCTTGTACAACAGTGAGTTGTGGGGTGGGGCAGGGCAGGGCAGGGCAGGGGGAAAGAGGCAGTTTGGGAAGGAAGGGGGTGGGATAGGGAGGAGATGGAGTGGTGGGGACAGGGCATAGGATGGGGAAGAGAAGAGGATAGAGGAAGCGGGGGCCCAGTATGCGGATCCCCTTGGCAGCTGCTGGGGCCCCCTGTTAAGCAGGCCCATCAAACCCTCACTCTGACAAGCCCCACCTCCCCTGCATCTGTACCACCCTGATGAACCCCCCCAGAAACCCTCCCCACAGAGCCCCAACCACCTACATCTAGATCCCACCCAAATGAACCCCATCTCCCCTGCACCCAGACCCCACCCCCCGCTGAGTTCCAACCACTTTCACTTGGTTCTCCCTGCAGACTCCTATTGCCCCTGCAACTGGAATCTCCCTGTACATCCAGATCCCCCACTGAGCTGCCTGCATCCAGACTGCCCCACACAGAACCCTCTTACCCCAGCCCGCCTGGGCCCGCCCAGTCAATTGCCGCCTCCCCAGTGCTACACGTGACCTTTGTTGACTTAACGTCAGTCATAGCACTCTTCCACCGCTGCGTTCCAGCTTGGTTGGCGCTTTCTGCACCCACCCCGTAAGTGCCATCACGTCACTGATCAAAGGGATGTCCAGGGGGTGGGATTTGGTGTGGACTCTGTTCTGAGCAGCAGCATGGTAAGGGGGCCGGGCTGGGGAGGTTGGATATGGGCCTGAGGGTCTCGTAGGCAGTCAGGGGATGGAGAACGGGGGTGTTGGATAGGGCATGGGAGTCCCAGGGGGCCTGTCAGGGACGGGGGTGTGGCTGTCAGGGGACGGGGGTTGGATAGTAGATGAGGTCTTGGGGTGATATGGGGGCAGGTGGACTCTGGAGGGGCAGTCAGGGGACAAGGAACAGGGGGGGTTGGATGGGTTGGGGGGGGGCCTGTCAGGATGTGGAGGTGTGAGGAGGGGTTGGGGCAGTGAGGAGACAGGGAGCAGGGGGGATTGAATGGGTCAGGGGTTCTGGGGGGGCTGTCAGGGAAGGGGTGTGGAGAGGGGTCGAGACAGGCAGGAAACAGGGGGAGTTGGATGGGTCGGGAGTTCTGGGGGTCCTGTCAGGGGGCGAGGAATGGTTGGATAGGCATGGGAGTCCCGTGGGTCTGTTTGGGGGGTGGGGATGTGGATAAGGGTTGGGGCAGTCAGGGGACAGATAGGGGGTAGGGTACTAGGGAGGCAGTGGGGGCGGTCTCAGGAGGGGGCAGTCAGGGGGCGAGGAGCAGGGAGGCTTAGATACGGGGTGAGGTCCTGGGTGGCAATTAGGGGCAGGGTCCCAGGAGGGGCAAGCAGGGTCCCAGGAGCAGGGGGGGTTGGGGGTTCTGAAGGGGACAGTCAGGGGGTAGAAACTGGAATGGAGTGGATGGGGGCAGGGGGGCTCCCTGGGTGCACACCCTAATGAAATGTGCTGAGCACCCACCCACTCCCTGCAGATCAGCGCTGTTTCGCAGCATGCAAGAGGCGGGGGCGGGGGGGAAGGGCGGAGGAGCGAGGATGTGGTGCACTTGGGAGGAGGGGGTGGAACAGGGCAGGAAGAAGGAGGGGTGGAAAGAAGTGGGGCCTTGGGGGAAGAGGTGGAGTGGGGGAGGGACCTGGGGTGGAGCCGGAATTGAACACCCCCCGGCACTTTGAAAAGTCAGCACCTATGAGAACAAGTGGTTTGAGCATTGGCCTGCTAAACCCAGGGCTGTGAGTTCAATCCTTGAGGGGACCACTTAGGGATCGGGGGGCAAAATCAGTACTGGGTCCTGCTAGTGAAGGCAGGGGGCTGGACTTGATGACCCTTCAGGGTCCCTTCCAGTTCTAGGAGATAGGTATATCTCCATTATTATTAAGATTCTAATCTATTTGCACCAAGGGTCAGTCCCTAATTAGGGGGGTGTAAACATGCTGGAGAGAATTTTTTCTATAGATAAATCTCCACACAACATTCTGCTACATTTGCCCCCAAAAGAGCCTACTCCAGCTTCCACTGAAGTCAAATGACCGAAATGGGACTTGATCAGCCCAGAAGAGAGATCTTGCATGTATTTCCTCTTAGTACCAGAGCTAGCTGAACTATACACTAGCAATTAGATGACCAGGAGCAAATAATCTGGAATTTAAGAAGACATATAAACAACTGTTTTCTCTTCACTAAAGAAACTATCAGTGAGTTCTCATAACTGAAATAATCTGAGGAGAAAAGACATACTCTGGCTCTTTCCTACCCTTCTCCCAGTGTAGAAAGGCATTTCCTGCTACTGCCTTCCCTCTCCTTTGTAATGCCCTGCAGAATGTACTTCCACTGCCTTCTTCACTCCCATAACTGACCTGAATCCAGATGCCCATTCCAGCCACCCATTTTGTCCCTCCCCACTTGACTTTGCTCCACAACACAATCCCCCTAACCAGATGTACCTTCCTTCCCTTACACAATCTTAGAGAAGTGGGAGAAGTGGGTGTGTTACATGTGTGCTTGTCCTCGTGAGTGACTGGCAGCTGTTGTACTTGCTGAGAAAGAACTTTGGAAGGTTAATGCAGTATCAACCCTAGCCAAATTGGTGTCTCTCCAAAGGAATTAAGATGCACAGACAATAGAAAAAATATAAACAAACCTCTTTGAATCTTTGTACAAAGTATTGATGGGGCTTAGCTCAACTAGCTGCTAATGAGCGGCTGCCCCTAGAAACTATTATAGTTTCAGTTTGTTAATATAAACTATCTGGCAGTTATTTTTGTAGGTTTATACTCAATACTAAAGAGTCACGTATGTATTGCATCCATCATTTTAGAAAGACATCCTGGCATATGGGTGGAGACTGGAGTCTAAACAAGTGAGCAATACTGTATGAAGCCAGAATATGAGAAGACATCCTGTATACTGTGTCACAAAGGAACTTCCACAAAGAAATGTGTGAGGCACCTCAGCCAGTGACAGCCAAGGAACTATCATTATCTGTCAGTGCCTGTATTGGCTGTCTGGCAAGTAGGTATGTGTGGTATTCAGTGAAGCAGTTTTCCTATCAAGTAGGCATCCTCAACTCTTATTATCTTCAGCTGGTGAGGAGGATGGTCATCCCCTATTTGGCAGCAGGCCAATGAACACCTGGTAGGATTGGTTCCCTCCGTAATGCCAAGATGTTCGTATTGCATCATGTTATATATTTGGATTTTTTTAAATGAAATAAATAGTGAAAACTCAGCAGTGCTATGTATTAATATGCTAATTTCTTGGGTTAAGATGCTGAAGTCCCATGTTTAGGCTCCCTGCAATCCACAAGACTCCAGTTGAACACTGCAGGCACCTAAACTCACTCAGCATCTATGTTTTCAGGATAAAAATTCCCTAGGTGTCTAACTTTCTGCCTCTTGCACATGCACTGCTGCACATCCAGATGCCTATCTCCTGCCTAAGCCCCATAGTGACCCACAAACTAGGGAAAGAAAGGCATTTGCCTATCTACCTCACATGCAAGTTTTGAGCTGGTAGGCATGCTGAGAGGCTGCCTCCCAGAGCAGGTTCCATTCAGAATCTGGCCATCACAGGAGAAGGAAGAGGTGGTGACGCTGATGCTGCCACCCACAGGATAGTTTTTATCCCAGTGATTAGAGCAGTCACCTGGGATGTGGGAGACCCAGCTTCAACTCCCCACTCAGGGAGAGGAAAGAAAGAATTTGAACACAGAACTCCCACATCTCAGGCATGTATTATGACCACCAAGCTATGGGGATATTCTGATGTGAGGCTCCCTCACTTTCTCCTGTTGAAGCTCCTCCTCTGTGGAACCCCCTGCCTAGCATGCTGGCATTTGTGGATCACATTCTAAGTCCCCTGTCTCTCCCCATTCATTGTATAGGGAGCCATGGCGCTTAACTCTGGCTTTGTGGATTGCAGTGTTGTTCCTGTGATTTTCTAGGCATTGTGACACTGAGTGCAGCAACACCTAGATCACTTTGTGCATCCAAGCTAGGGTGACCAGATGTCTCAATTTTATAGGGACAGTCCTGATATTTGGGGCTTTTTCTTATATAGGTACCTATTACTCACCACCCCTTATCCTGATTTTTCATGCTTGCTATCTGGTCATCCTAATTCAAGCCCAAATGTCTCTCCACTAATTTGGGATTTGTAAACATATTGCAGTGTACTTCAGCTAAACAAGCCTTGTATGCATTCTCTTTTAGTGTTAGCTAGATATTAACTAAGGCCTGGTCTACACTACGGGTTTATATCGAATTTAGCAGCATTAAATCGAATTAACCCTGCACCCGTCCACACAACGAAGCCTTTTATATCGATATAAAGGGCTCTTAATATCGATATCTGTACTCCTCCCCGATGAGGGGAGTAGCGCTCAAATCGGTATTGCCATTTCGGAATAGGGTTAGTTGTCAGGCCGCATATTTGATCCCAGGGTATTGGCCTCTGGGAAGCTATCCCAAAGCTGCACCATCTTCGATGACACACTCTGGGAAGCAATCTGGACGTCTATGGCCTGGCAGATAGAGCAGCCGAACAGCCCTCTGCGACATTTTGAATTTCATTTCCTGTTTGCCCAGCGTGGACACGATGATGCCACACGTGATCACACGAGCTCATTCAACCACGGCTAACTCATTGCAGCTCTGACGCAATCAGAAAAGAGCTCCGCACTGCGCGCACGGTGCGGTATGCGATCTGATTGCATATATGGGGAGAGTTCTGTGCCAACAAACCCTTCCAAAAACGATCGACATTGGAAAAACATTTGAAAAAATTTCCAAGGCAGATCGCTCGAGAGCCACACCGACTCAGTACAGTGCTGTGGTGAAAGTTAGGAGTCAGACAGCCCTATCAGAACACCAAGAGTCAACGCATGCGAAGGCCCTCCGGCGGCAGGGCCGCAACATGCCACTATCCTACCTAGCCGTGGTCGCAATTCCCTCACGAGGGCGTCCGGCCCCACATGCGTCCTCTTGGCCATGGATTCGAGGTGGAGCGGTAATCGCCTTAGCCCTTGCATGAGCTTTCTGCGGTACGAAGAGAGGCAGATGAGCCTGGCAGACAGCACACAGACTCTGTCTCTCACAACAGCAGAGTTTTCCTAGGGCTGACGAAAGTACCTCCGCGCATCGTCCAGCCACCTCATCCCGACAATTAGAACCATGAGAGGGGCCTTGCCGTGAGATCATCTTTTGTAAATATTAATATGCTTTAAAAGCAAAGCATCTCTTTTATATGATTAATTTGCCCTGAGGACTCTGGGATGCTTCGCCACGCAGCCCAGTACATAGTTACTTCGGCAATTCCTAGATTAAATGTCCCGGATCCGCGGGACAACTCTCCTCTCAGGCACACTTCTCCATGTACCACCGTCGTGCCTGGGGAGGTACTTCCAAAGCCTTTCGGCAGAGGTTTTCGGCAGGGCGCTATTTCGTCGGAATTTAGATCACTATGTGGACTCTTATACTGATATACAGACCTTACCAAGGTTGCACAAGGCTGTAGTGGCCACCAATATCTTACTGAAAGGGGGTTCATTAGCGTGTCTAAGACAGGGGCTTATGGATGGGTTTCTGGTTATATTATGCTGTCTGTATGTCTGTATATTTTGTAGTTGAGTTATGAGATGTTGGCTGTATACTGTCTGTATTTCAATTTGTAGCTGGTATTTCTGGGGAAAAATCCAGATAAGTGGATTGTTGCTCTGCCTGCAGCTATGATGCCCCTATTAAGGGAGCATCAGGCGTACCACCATTAGTCCGATGCTGAGAGGAGGCGGCTAAGTACTCCTGCGTGTAAGTCACGCAGCGGTTGGACTGGACGGCGACTCCTGGCCATGTTGCTCGCAGACCTCCATTTGCCTCGTATTCAGTAACACCACTTCAAGGTGCTTGCACATGAAGACTAGTTGTTATAAACGTGAGAGCCACTGTCAAGGATGCCATCATCTCGCATCTTGTCTTCAGTCCTGCTTCTTTACCTGCGGAGGGACTTTGCTACAAGTTGGGAGCTCTAACCAGAGGGACTTAGATGAACCCATCCAGCTGGGCATGGACACTCAGAGACTTGATGTGAACTGTAGTTTAACCTTTATACTCCCATTTCCAATACTGCGTTCTAGAAGGGTCCTAATAAGAACTTTTGCATTACTGTATGTAATTGATCAGCTTAACATTCTCTTCGTTTCTAGTACCTTTTTCCTTTATGATATAACTTTAGATTTTTAGATTTCTAAAGATTGGCACAAGCTATGATTTGTGTGTAAAGATCTGATGTGAGTATATATTGACCTGGGTTGGGGCTGATTCTTTAGGGATCAAGAACCCTTTTTTTTATTGGGGTCTTGGTTTTATCATACACCCATATCCAGGGGGACGAGTGGGACTGGTGGTATACTGGAGGACTGGAGTGTCTAAGAAGTTGTTGTTGGTGACTTGTGGTTGGCCTGGGGTGAGACCAAAGTCATTTTGTCTGCTGTTTGGTTTGCGCTTAGAGGTGGAAAAAACCCAGCCTTAGGTGTGACTCGCGGCTGTTTGGCAATTGATCTTGAGATTGGCAACTCTCTGTTGCGGCATACGCCACAGACATGTCACATACCGCGATGTGAGCACCATTTTTCTGCACCCGCAGCAAGCCACTTGACCAAGCCAGGTAGTAAGCAAGTCTGGTATCATTGCTTCGACAAAGGTAGCTGCGTAATCGGTCCCGGTGTTTGCTGCATCTCAAGCAACATCATATCGTTTACTCCTGGTGTGTATCTCAGGAAGCTGATATCGTTCATGGTAACGGTTGAAATACAGGAATTTAATTAAGGGGCAGGATGTTGGGCTGTTTGCCTGTGGCTTAAAAGAAATTTCCACTGATTAGCAAGGCTGGGGGGAAGTGGGAGGGAGAGTGATTGGTGCTGACCTATCTTGCCTTCTCTTTGCGTTTGGTAGTGGGATCCTTCCCTGTACCAGCACTCCGCATTGGCGGTGGGACGGGTGAAGCTAGACGATCTTCCTATGATACTGCACGCGGTAGGAGGAGGGGTAAAGTGATCATCCAAAGAGTTGGATGGGGGCGGTTCTAGTGAGCTGCACATTCAAACAGGAAAAAGCAGCACTCACACGGGATTTGCTTGTATTATCTGGAAAGCGAGGGGCGCTGGATATACTGAAGGCTGCGAAGCCGAAAGACAATGGCTTACATGCCACAAGCCTGATTTGCTGAATTTCTGACTGCCCGGACCTGTGTTGTGAGATTCTACATCAATAAAGCGCAGGGCACTCCAATATTAAGATGCAAATGCGACTGTAGTGATCACATTGACAATGTAGATGAATAGTGTTGTTCACCGTGAAAGAGATATAACCGATTGTTCTGTAAAATTGTCATCTTTCTAAATACTTCTTTCCTTTTTTCGCCTCCCTTCTGCAGCTTGCAAATTTATTCAGTCTCCCTCTCTATACCAAAGGCTATCTCAGAGATACAGGCAGCGGAAAAAAAGATGCGAGACAAAAATGGTTTCAGGAATTCATGGAAGTGACTCGCACTGAAGAGTCTTCTGAATGAGTGGAAGGATGTGGTACAAAGTAAGAGAGATGCCCTGTGACTGGTTGAGGACAAGTAGAGGGCATAACTGAATGTGAGGAGATAGAGCGACGCTCGAGATTGAGAAACGTATCGGCGGGAAGATTCAGGATGTTGTGGCAGGGGAAGTATCACGCGCTGCGTGGGAGGCGAAACTCATTGGGGCTGCTGCGTGATCAAATGACATGCTTCCGCCAGGTCTGGTGGAGCTTCAGAACAGCAGCAGATCACAAAGTGCCGCTGCAGCCCCTGTATAACCGCCTCCTCCCTCACCAATGTTCCTTAGCTCCTGACCACCACGCACGAGACTAGAACACGTGGGGAGGCTCTGTGCCATTCCACCCCAGTGAGCACAATCAAAGGCTGTATTATTTGAAATTTTTTAGTGGCCTTTTCTCTTCCTTCCTATCTCCTCCAAACCCCACCCAGGCTACCTTTCAGTTCTCTCCCTCTTTTTATAATTAATTAAAAAAAATACATTATTTTAAATGAGAGTGACTTTATTTCCTTAGGAAGCAAGTGTAATCGAAGGGAGGTGGGTGGTTACAGGGAATGAGTCAATCAGAGGGGGCATTTCATCAACGAAAAACAAACACAACAGCACACCGTCCCTGGCCAGTGATGAAACTGGTTTTCCAAAGTTTCTCTGATGCACACCGCTCCTGGTGTGCTTCTCTAATCGCCTGTGTTGGCTCGCAATATCCGCAGCCAGTGATTTTCCTCAAGCCCCCGCCCTATTTGCCCCCGCACCCCCCCCGTTCCATCCAAAGGGTCACCTCACTACTCTCACAGAAGAATATGGTCCGCGAGGACAGTTCAATGCATACAATGTTTACCTCAGAATGCTGAGGGTCTGAGGGCGTTAGGACTCTCGGTCTTAGGCTCAGGCTAGAAAATCTGGAGCGAGTCGCGGTTAGTAATGGTGTGCTACCACGCGAGCGTCTTCTCTTAACGGCAAATGACTGTCTACCACATTCTGCAACAGTTGCTCATGCCTGTAGCTTGAACAATTTCTGAGACTACCTGTCAGGCTGCTGTGCTAATGGCTTCATGGCATGGCATTCAAGGTCTAGGGCTAAGGGTCCCCAGCTGTTATACTCAGGCACTTGTCAACATTCCTCCACACTGTTATTTTCTGGATATTGTGGGAGAGTATTCCCTTTCGGCTGCAGCCGTTATAAACAGATAGTATGTGCTTTTTTCCTCGAAGGACCCTAGAGCGTCTATGGAACCCTTCCCAAGCATCCGCCCAGTGTGGATGTGGTAAACGTTTCTCGTCTGTGATCCAACCAGGCTGCATAAGCACTCATGGATAATAACACCTCAGTTTATGTATAGTGCCTGGCTCGTCCCCTGCAGTAGTTTCAAGAGGTAGGATATCCTGTTGACATCTATCCGCCGAGCCACGTTTTTGGAGATGCCATTGATCAGCAAAGCCTTCCACTATGGACCATGCATTGGCATTGTCGCAGAGTCACACCCTTTCGTTAGCAGCAGGTCTTATGTGATTTCAGGGCTTTTTGGCTACTTGCATCACAGCTCAGTGCCCCCAAGTAGATTTTGCCGCCTCCCAACTGTAGTCCGTGGTGGACCCAGTTAGCTGTCTGGGCTTTTGCAGCTTCAGAGGGCTTATCACCAGCTCGCGTTCTCAACTGTGACGTGCATCTGTTCCTCTTGTTTCTTGGAGGCGTGTTCTGAGCCCGACACAAGAGAGCGACCCTCCAACAATAGTTTCCACTCGAAGACAGAGGAAATGCGTAGTTAGCACAAATGCAAAGGTTGCTGGTTTAGGCCGAGGTGCGCAATCCATCCAACATTCTGCAAACACTTATTCATAACCCCGGTCTTGGGGCCCACGCATTTTCTTGGTTTGTTTCCCCAGGCCCAAAAATCCCTCGGATATGTTGTGTCTCTCACTCAATAAGCTGAACCCTCGGCCGGTCCCCACCTTGTTATTAACCGCCGGATTCTCGCCGAGAGCGGCAGAGCCTGCAGGTTTAGTGAGGGTTCTGTGGATCCATGTCCTTCTTTCACTCTTGTTGCTGTGCGGCTGCCGTAGACCGCCCTCCGCTCACCTGGTTTTTGCTGTCCTGTGCTGATGACTGCACAGAATGACGGGCGGTGGTTACAATGTCATGATTGCTGTTCGGTTGATCTGTTCAGGCGGTCCAATGCTGCCTGTGCTAGTTGGCATTTGCACAGTTCACCAGGAAAAAGGCTGCGAAACGGTTGTCTTGCTACTTTCACGGAGGGAGGCGGTGAGGCTGTAGCCAAAGAGACCAGCAGCGACAAAATGTTTTTCTGGCCCATTCAGGACTGGGCTCACCAGGATTCAATGGGCGGGAGACTGTGGACTATGGGATAGATATGGAGGAAAGCAATCCACAGATGCGAACGCTCTGGAAATCGACACTAACCTGGGTACATGGACGCACACCGCCAAATTAATGTGCTTAGTGTGGCCGCGTGCACTCGACTTTATACAATCTGTTTTAAAAAACCGATTTCTGTAAAATCGGAATAATCCCGTAGTGTAGACATACCCAAAGTGACCAGGAGCCAGCAGTTTAGAGAGGACAGAATCGCTAGCACAAATATAATAAACACAAGCATTCTCTCTTCACCAAAGAAACTATCAGGGGCTGCAGATGCCCCAGGTTATTGGTCTTGCAAAGACAATGCAAATGTTTCTTATGCTGCCCCGAGAACAAAGCTCTCTTCCCTCTGTACAGAGACCGTCTCTGCTACCTTTTTCTCTCACTCTTTTATTGCTGAACCTTCTATTTCTCCCACACCCTATTCAGAACCAGGTGCCCAGCTCAGCCACCCCTTCCTTCCCTCTTCATCTGAATTTGCCCCAGAGACATGCCCCAAGAAGCCACCTGCGCCTTCCTTTCCTTACACAACTTTGGTGGGAAAGAAGTGGTAACAGCAAGATTGATTTTAAATTATGGGCTATATTCTTCCTCTCGATAGTACAGATGCTGCTTGTGGGGGACGGTACGAGGAGTCTTACCCCACTCTGTGCACTTGCTATGAATAGGATACAGCAAATAGCACACTCTGTGCTTATTGGAGTACCAGGACTCTTCTTTCCTTGCACCTTGGTACAAACAAGGAGACTGAGCAATACCAGTTCTCCCACCTTCCACACCAGCTCACAGAGCTGGCTAGACATGGCAGGGTGAACAGCCTGTACCATCCAAAGGCATAATGCAGAGTCCACACTTGCGCTTTGTGTGGAGGAGCTCCTGAAGTAATTGTGTAACCTTTGGCTAGCGTTTACTTCACCGCCCCACTCCTAATGCTCCAACACAACTCACAGAGTAAAGCACATGAGACCTAGAATTCAGTCACTGAGGATTTTCAGCAAGGATTGCATAGAGTGAAACTCCTCACAATCAAGTCCAAAAAGAACAAAAGAGATTAACTTAATTCTTAAGTACCAATTTTATATAATCTTATAATTCTAAAAAAAATTCATAATTTCTACTAACAAGGCTACATCATAATCCACATAATCTTCAGTGATACAAAAATTAAACAAAAGAAAAATTAAATCTAAAGCAGTCAGTAGCCACAGAAACACTGCAAGAAGTAGCTCAGTTTCAAAAGCTCAAATTGAGTTCATCTGTGTCAGTCTTTGTTCATCAACTCTATACAGTCTGCTGAGTCCAAAGCAGCACAATAATATCTTCCCTCTTCTTGCTTACAAAAATCTCCAGTTAGAATCCAGGCAGATTCTTTCTCCTTCTTTGGTGGACTGTGGAATTACTCAATTAGCTAGTCAGCTAACTAATTAACCAGCCAATCAGTATTACCTATATAAATGAAAA
The DNA here is from genome assembly GCF_003597395.2 of Chelonoidis abingdonii. Lineage (NCBI taxonomy): Eukaryota > Metazoa > Chordata > Testudines > Testudinidae > Chelonoidis > Chelonoidis abingdonii. Next base: position 101,866,145 of record NC_133773.1, read on the forward strand.
ACCCTGATGCAAAACGCTTCAGAGTTAGGGGAAATGAGACTGCTTTCTGATGCCATGGTTGAGCTACTCCCTATCCATGCAGGTTACATGTCTTATTGCAAAGCAGTTGCCCTGATTACTTGCTTTCAATAGAATCTATTAGTCCTGCTACAGGAAATCTATTGAGGATGCCTAAATCACCACACCTAATGCCAGAAACTTCTGGGCATGGAATGCTAATTGTGCATCAGCCTAGCAATAATGATCTAGAGTAGACAACTCATTCCTCTCCCCTCCTTCTCTCCAGATCTCTTTAAGAGATCCCTATTAGGCATGTGGGTTAAAATGCAGGCCAGAGGCTAAATGTCAGAGTCAGGCTTTTTGAAGAACTAATTATTCATCAAATACATACACAAGTAGTGTCACACAGTTCACTGGCACTGGGCCGGTTGGAAACTTTCTTCTGGCCATTAATGAAATTCTGACTTCTTGTGTTAGGAATCACTACCAAGATATATAGAATATATGTACTGACATAATGTACAAAATGAACAATGCAAGTCTCGACTGCTGGTGCCATAACTAAAACTTTTACCATGTAGTAATTAAGGATTTGTAAACTGATTTGGATCAAAGTAAGAGCCACACCCATATTTCACTAAACTCAAACCAAAGCATGGACTTCAAAATAAGTTAAATTTAAAAAAGAAAACACTTCTACATAAGCCTGCACTTCCTGAGTTTGGCTGGACTGGAAGTACCAATATACCACAAAAAAGGCAGCTGTTCTAATGTTTCCAGCCCAAACTGTGTATCAAAAAATTGAGCTAACATCCTTAACTGATTTGGATAAGAGCACAAGCTTCTGAATGACTTGTCCAAACACAGCTGAGCTTCACTCATCCCTAGCTGTCATGGAGTTTTCTCATGACTCTGCCTGGCTCAGGAAAGGCAGTCTTTACATTACAGGTATCTATGGGATAGCTGTAATAGCAGTAAACAGACTGATGTGGCAGACTGGCAGGGGAATCTCGAATAGGAGCAGAGAGGTTATTTTACCTCTGTATTTGGAACTGGGGAGACCACTGCTGGAATAGTGTGTCCAGGTAAAGGTGCCAGAGTGGCATACAGACTTGTGGGGAGGATTTCCTTGGTGCAGAAACAGAGGGAGACAAGACTTAAGACTTCCTTCTGGGCTTTGCCAGAGGCAGAGGCTTTGCCAGGGCAAGACTGCAGCATGCAATGCTATGGAGATTCTGTGCAGCACTACAGTCCATGTGGCAGGCTTTGGAGGCTGTTGTAACTTAGGGTACGTCTACACCAGTGCTACAAGGTGTAAACTCAAGCTCCAGGAGACACACCCACACTTGCACTCTAAAAATAGGGTTTCACTGCAGTGGCTATTGGGTTAACTGCCCCGAGTACATACCCATCCAAGACACTCTACTTTTAGCACAGTAGATCCATAGATCCATAGACTCTAGGACTGGAAGGGACCTCGAGAGGTCATCGAGTCCAGTCCCCTGCCCTCATGGCAGGACCAAATACTGTCTAGACCATCCCTGATAGACATTTATCTAACCTACTCTTAAATATCTCCAGAGATGGAGATTCCACAACC
>NC_133773.1:101870572-101873845 GCF_003597395.2 Chelonoidis abingdonii
CCTTTTTCTGACAGTGGATGGTACAGAACGCCTTCAGCATTACACCTCGCAGTATCATTTGTGCCCACATGGATGAGTAGCGTGGGGTAGTAGTCAGAAGGCCGGATAATCCTCGACAATGCCTCTGTAACATTTCGGATACGGGCCCCCGGCAGGCAGCATACCTCCCAAGATGAAATGTCAGGGCAACAGATGGGCGCCTGCATCCCCCTCAGCAGAGAGTCTCCGACCACCACTACCTTACATTTCCTATTTTCAGTGGTGGCAGCAGACCTCCCAGCCTTAGGGGTACGAGGGTTCTCCTCCTTTACTGTAGGGGGTGAATCCTTCTCTCCTGTATCAAGAAGAGCATAATGGTTACCTATTACCACAGCAGGAGTAGTTCGCTCAGAGCTAGCTGGAGTACGTCTTCTCAAGCTGGGAATTACACCCCCACTTTGAAGTGAAGCCATATCCCTAGATAGGCCAGGTCCATGTCTGGAAAGGGTTAGTCAGCAGCCTGAGGCTTAAGGAGTCTCACCCTGCTGCATCATGTTAAGCTTGAGAAGGGAATTTAAAAGGGGGAAGCCCAGCAGAGCAGACAGGCTGCATTGTGGTGTCTGGCATCTATCAGAAGCCAAATAAGTACTACAGCCTGCTTGAGGCTCTGTGCTAGTCTCTAGGTGGTGAGTTTGAAGCTCAGGATTGGGGGGGAGGTTGGCATTGGCACAGTTTATTGTAGCTGGTGCTTTCCTGCAAAGAAAAGGGCTAATCACTGAGACTATGTGGGCTGAAGATTTTGCTGTTTTATTATTTTCTGTTGGACTCTAAGCAAAGGCTGTGGAAGAAGCTGGACTTTATAAAGTTGTCTGGCTAGAGAAGAAACTGGACTGGAGCTGCTGCAACACTACTTCTGGCCATGAAAAAGTGCTAGAATGGTAGGGTCTGTCTCAGATACACTAGGAGCAGCCCAGGATTGGGAGGGTGCAAAGATAGCCCCACCCTCTACCTAGGCTGTGAGTTCTGTGCTGTCACCCCACTGTGTTGTGTCCCGAGGAAGGTGTGGTTGGTGGCAGAGAGGAAGAACTGGCTATTCCAGTGGAAGGCAAAGATCTGCTGGAATCCAGCCATTCATAGCATATCTCCCCCTTTTCCTCACACTCCCTGATGTCCTCTCAAGTGCTCACACCACAACTCTTATCTGTCTGGCACCACCAAGCCAGCCCCTCCTCCATGAGACCTCCCGTCCACAGCTGGGTAAAGCTAGAGATGGTGAGGCACTGTTGCTCATGCAGCAGTGCATTTTGCATTTTTAACATACTTGTTTTCGAAAAGGGAACATGCTGCACAGTCAGGATATTCTCCACACACTACTTTCTCTTCCTTTACCATGGCCCTTTCACCCCACTCCCCAGCATTGCATAGCTTCTGTGGGACTAGTAGCAGCTATGCTATGAGGGGGATACTTCTACATAGATATCATTTCCTTGTAGGCAGGTCTCCCATTGGCTCTGCTTCCCTCCTCACTGTGCGGCAGAGATGGATGATATGTACCTTTATGACTTCCCATAAGTACAAATGACTGGAAGAGACCTCTTGGGTCATCAAGTCCAGTCCCCTGCTATCTCAGGCAACCACATCATCTAATCAAATCCTTATCAGCCTCTTGGTATCAACATGTCTAGTCTTACAAAAGTCTGCCACTTTGGGGCTGCAACACTCCCTTTTGCTGAGTAACTCAGCCCATTTTCAGAGGTAGGCTCATAATGCTGTGTGACCTTGCAAGTCTCCTTATTGTTGGGTTAGCACAGCCCGGCCAAATCCCTGCAATAATGCTGCCGGTGTGAATTCAGTTTCACAGAACAAGAAGTATTTGTTATTGGGCAAGGGTACAAAGGCAGCGTTCCTCGTGCTGCTGGTAAAAACAGCTTCCCTTCCTTCCCAGGGCAGGAAGTGCACACCCCCTTCAACTTCCTCTCAGAGTTACTTACTGAGACAGGGTCCTTTCTCACTGAGAGAAGCCACACCCTTAGGGTTGGGTGTTGATATGCCACATACAGACCTAGCCAGAACAGAAACTATTAAATATTCAGCCTTGCATTGGAATCCCCCAGGCTGCATCTATGCTGGTCTGTATGGGATCATAACTAATCGCTAGTGCCCTTGTATTCTGAGCAGGGTTAGACAAGGCCCCTGTTAAGGCAACTTTACATAGACTTTTGCTGTCTTATCACTTGATTCCTTAAATGCTGAAATTCTCTCTTTGTGTTTGTTAGATTGTTATGCTCCCGAAATAGCCTGTTAGCTACAATAAAAAGGTGTGGGGTGGGAGGAGGAATTGTTGGGAGGGCCACAACATTTTTTGGTTTGCAGTTCTTAATCCTGAAACACTCTAAAGACTGAAGAAAATATGGTTGCTCTAGCGTTTGTCAGTAGATATGCAGTTGGGTGTGAATTACTTCACAGGGAAATCTTATCTTTTAGAATCTTCAGCCAATCAGGTTTTTCAGACAATTAAATTAGCTTGCTAATTTGGACTCTGAATGTTCAGATTTAGGCAGTGTGATCTCTAGTTCCCATAATGTTGCCTGTAGCCCCTTGCAGCAGTTACTTCACGTCTATTTTTGTGTTACAAATAGTTGGCACTTACTGTATGTGTTTCACTTTTGTGTGTCTTGGGAAAATACCTGTTTCAGGGTCTCTGTCTGTCGAAACACATTCATTCGGGGCACTGGAAGTTAGTAGCCTTTTGCTAAAGTAAACCACCCACTGCACTTCACTCCCATTCAAAGCTGTCAATAATATGAACCCGGGTCATTTTATTTTTATGGCACTCTGTCTGAAGAACTTGTAAATATTTTTGCTATTTAAGGGTTAAGATTTCAAGTAAATGATTAACCATCCTCTTGCATTATGCACTTTTTCATTTACCCTCCTGTTTCATTACATTCCCCTTTCTTGTACTATCCATCACACACACAACTAAATTCTGTATTTATTTGGGCAGTAGATTGTTATAGTTCTCTATTCAAAATGTATACGTGACATGGCTGAAATGCTGTCCGTGGTTTGGACTAGGCCAGGGGTCAGCAAACTTTCAGAAGTGGTGTGCTGAGTTTTCATTTATTCACCCTAATTTAAGATTTTGCGTGCCAGTAATACATTTTAATGTTTTTAGAAAGTCTCTCTCTATGAATCTACAATATATAACTAAACTGTTGTTGTATGTAAAGTAAATAAGGTTTTTAAAATGTTTAAGAAGCTTCACTTAAAATTAAATTAAAATGCAGAGCC
>NC_133773.1:101873870-101888830 GCF_003597395.2 Chelonoidis abingdonii
CTCTGAGGATGGAATGGAGGTTAAGATAATCTAGGCAAGGCCCAATATCTAAACAAATATTTTGTCTCAGTGTCTTTTAATGAGGCAAATGAGCACTACTAGGGATAATGGGTTTAGGATAACAACATGGGAAAGAGGCTTATGGAGGTGGATATTACTTAAATCGAGATAGAGCCAAACTCGAAGCAGCTTAATGGGACAGAAATCGGAGGGCCCAGATAATCTTCATCCAAAATAATTAAGGAACTGGCACATGAAAATGTGCAAGCCCATTAGGCAAGATTTTTTAATGAATCAGTAAAAACTCGGGGTACCGTACGATGGAGAATTAACCAAGTTCCTATATTAAGAAGGAAAAAAAAGTGATCTAAGTAACTATAGGCCGTTAGTTAACACTGTAGTATGTTATCTTGGAAAATTTTTGAAGGAGAAAGTAGTTAACGAATTGAGGTCATGCGTCAATTGGCACAAAATACACTGGTTTTACAAAAGGTAGGTCATGCAAAACCAACCTGATCTCCTTCTTTGAAGAAGGTACAGAATTTTTTAGACAAAGGAACAGCAGTGGATCTAATTTACCTTGGATTTCAAAATAAGGCATTTTGATACGGTTCCAGATGAGGGAATTATAGTTTAACACTGGAAAATGGGGATCAAGTATGAAAATATGAAAGGGGAGATAAACTGTTTACAAGAGTTACAATGGTCGTACTGAAATGAGTAAACATGTCAGGTGGACGGAGGTTTACTACGTGGAGTTCATCAGGGACGTTTTTGGGACCAAATCTATTAACCTTTTTATTACTGACCTTGGCACAAAAAGTGGGAATGTGCTAATAAAGATGCGGCATGACACAAAGCTGGAGGTATTGCTAACACAGAGATGGACCAGGATATCATACAGGAAATCTGGATGACCTTGTAAACTGGGAGTATAGTAATAGGATGAAATTTAATAGTGAAAGTGTAAGGTCATGCATTTAGGGATTAATAACAAGAATTTTAGTTATATAATTGGGGACAATCAGTTGGAAGTAACAGAGGAGGAGAAGGACCTAGGGAGTATTGGTTGATCACTGATTGACTATGAGCTGCCAATGTGATATGGCCGTTAAAAAAGAGAGTGTGTTTAGTATGCATCAGGCGAGGATTTCCAGTAAAGATAAGGAGGTGTTAGTACCGTTATACAAGTCACTGTGAGACCTCATCTGGGATATTATGTGAATTCTAGTCTCCCATGTTTAAGAAGGATTAGATCAAATTGGAACAGGTACAAAGAAGGGGCTACTCAGAGATGATCTGAGGAATGGAAAACCTATCTTCATGAAAGGAGACTTCAAGGCTTGGCTTGTTAGCCTAACCAAAAAAGCTGGATGGGGGATATGACTGCTCCTTATAAAATATCAGAGTGATAAATATAGGGAGAGAAAGAATTGTTTAAGCTTAGTGCCACATGTGACACAATAAACAAATGGATTAAACTGAACTAGGAGTTTTATACTGAGAATTAGACAATGTAAGATGGGGGGATTTGAGTTACTACAGAGAATTCTTTCTGGGTGCTGGCTATAAGTCTTTCCCACATGCGGCAGGTTTATTGATCACCATATTTGGGATCAGGAAGGAATTTTCCTCCAGGGCAGATTGCAGAGGCCTTGGAGGGTTTTCGCCTTCCTCTGCAGCATGGGACACATCACTTGCTGGAGGATCTCTGCAACTTGAGTCTTCAAACCACAATTTGAGGACTTCAATAACTCAGACATAGGTTAGGGGTTTTGTTACAGGAGTGGTGAGATTCTGTGGGTCCAGCATGTGCAGGAGGTCAGACTAGAATGATCATAATGGTCCTCTTCTGACTTTAAAGTCTTTGAGTCTATAGTCCCGCAGCAAGCCGCCGCTAGGTGCTCATCAGACATCCCTGGAACAGCACAGTCCTCACTCTGAGACCCGTCCTTGCCTCGTTCAGCTGCGTCATCCAACAAGCTGCTTCAACTGTCCACACCTGTCTGACCAACAGGCTCGCCGCCAGAACGGGATCTTGAGGCCCCTCCATGCTTGCAGTGATGGGCACAGGCACTGGACAGGCACTGCAGATACTCCTCTTCATGTTGCAACGTGTCCCACCATCATTGATTGTCAATGCTAATGTTTCAGTCGCTGCTCGGCAGGACGTTGCATGTGGGCTTCCCTCGCATTCACTGGCACCGGAATGCCGTAGCCAGACAGTGGGGCGACTATTAGAACAGCATGTCTGCATGGTACTTCTCCTTGACGTTGAGGTCCTGATCCGCAGAAGGCACCGTAGCAGCCACCATCATTCTTGCTGCTCCCTATGGGACTGTGGCTCAACGGTGCCTCAGCATTGGCAACCAGCCGCCCAACTCTGGGTTGTTGCAGTCATCTTGGATAGCTGCTGCCACAAGGCCCAACTTGGTCAGTGGTAAGGGTCACTGTGGCAGGGACAGTGGGTCAATGGGCACTGTGGTCACAGATGCTCGCCCAGAGGGAACGCGTTCGGTTGGTCGGGGAATCCAGGCTCTGTCGGCTTTCCCTTCCCGACCAAGGGGACAGGTCAGCAGGCCCTGGATCGGCGGCTCCGCACCCGGACTCTTGACCTGCGACTTGACCCCCAGGTACTGCCCGAGGCCCTAGGTATCCATGCTGCCCTTTCCCCAGTACCAGACGACACTGTAGCCAGCACCACAGCCCACTATTCCACAGGAGGATTTCAAGGTGAATTCAAGACCTCCTGAAAAGAGTGGCATCCAACCTCCAACTCCAGCTGAGGAGATGGAAGATCCGTCTGACTCACTTTTAATGTGCTGTCATCCTTAGCACTGGGCTGCCTGGCCCCATCCTTGCACCAGGAGTGGCCAATATCTCTAATACCTTTGTGGCAGACTCCCGCTTCCTTGCTGCTATTTCCAAAAAGTGGAGAGGAAGTACTTTGTGCCGGCTAAGGACCATGAGTACCTATATTCCCACCTGCACCTAACTCACTTGTGTGAAATCTGTAAACCATCGAGAGGATAAGGATGCCAGGATACTAGACGCATTGGAAGGAAGGTTTATTCTTGGCAAGCTTCCAGCTCAGGGTGACAACCATCAGTCCCTGCTGAGCCAGTATGATTTTTAACTTATATGGGTCCCTACTGAAGTTTGAAACCTCTCCCCAGAGTGGGACTAAAAGGACTTCAAGGCTCTGGTAGAGGAGACGGCAACGGTGGAAGTTACCCTCAGGCAGCTTCGGACACCGCAGATACAAGCAGCCCGTTCGATGCTTCCATGATTTCCATGTGCAGGGCGTTTGTGGTCCTCCTGTCCAGGTGTCGGCAAGGTCCAATCCCTTATTTGGGACCTGCCCTTTGAGGAAAGTGCTATTTGCCAACAGATGGATGTCCATCTGCATGGGATGAAGGTTCCCGTACCTCCCTGAAAACCTTGCCTCTATGTTCCTCCGGCTAAGGACTAGCCCAGGCCGCAAACATTGTCTCCGTCTGTGCAAGCAGATACTGAGCCCCCGTCTAATGAGACCGAGAGACAGTAGGCATTCAGCTCACCATCAGTCCCGCAGTCTGGGCCCTCCCAAGGCAAGAGGCAGGGAAAGAGGCGATGTTGATATCTGAAGGGGGGCACCAGGCCTGTTCCAGGACACCCCCCGATTAATAAAGTTTGTGTTCTTGCAACCGATTGTCTACCTTCCGAGTGGCATGGTCCCGGGTCACGTTGGACCAATGGGTCCTCAAACACTGTTTCAAAGGGCTACACGTTGCAGTTCATTCACTCCCACCCCCCATCCCAGCTGGGCCTGGGAGACCCTGAGCAGGGCCACCTTCTAGGCAGGAGGTGACGCGTCTGATGCACCTGGGGCGTCGAAAGAGTACCAGTAAACCCAGGGCAGAGCTTCTACTCCAATATTTCCTTGAATCCCAAGGCGAAGGGCAGTCTCAGGCCATCCTGGACCTGTGGGCCCTCAACAGGTTCTGGTCTGCTCCAAGTTCTGCATGGTGTCCCTTGCCCTCTATTATTCCCTCTCTGGACCTGGCATTCCAAGGCTCACAAAAGGATAAGAAATCATGTAGACTGGCAAACCTGCCAGTACCAAGGACCGAGTCATGCACACCTTCCATATCAGCCCCCCTTAAGTCAAGAGACCCGCCGGTTCTTCTTGGAATAGTGTCCCTATGGGTGCTCCACTGTAGGTGTGTCTGTGTCCCTTTGTTGCTGATTGGAGAACTTTGGTAGCAGTCAAGTATCAGAGGGTAGCCGTGTTAGTCTGGATCTGTAAAAGCAGCAGAGAATCCTGTGGCACCTTATAGACTAACGGATGTTTTGGACATGAGCTTTCATGGTGACTACCCACTTCGTCAGATGCATGTCCTGCGCAGTGTCCATTCAGCCCGCACATGAGCTGCTCCTCTCCTGCCATGAGGCTAGCCGGCATACGCGGGCAAACCCTCCTCAGTTCCTTCTCAATTGCTGCTGGGTAGAGATGGAGCTATAGCTCTCTGTTCAGGATTGTTAACTCTTTTAGAATTTCTAATTTTAGCTTCCCTTTAAGTCTTTTTTCTTTCTTTATTCATTTATATTTAATTTTGGTTTCTGCCCTCCTCCCCCTCCCCAAAACAAAGAAAAGAAAAAGACTTTGTCTTTCCTTGTGTGGGGGGACTCCCCTGGAAAAGGGTATGCCCATCTCCCTGGGCTTCAAAAAGTGCCTCAGCTGTAAGGAAACTATCCGGTGACAGATGGACACTCGGAGTGTGTTCGCTGCCTGGGAGAGAACAAATTCCACAAAAATGTGGCTTGTGTCAGCAACTAAATTTAGATCCAGGAATGACAGACAATTGAGGTACAAACTCCTACTCACAGAGTTATCCCTCCAGCCTTTGGGTTCTGACAGGAGCCCTCACCACAACCCTCTACTTCGAATGGAGTGAGCCCAGGGAGATGTTGGTGAGCCACTCTCGTAAGGCCTCTAAGTAAAGGTCTGTGAGCCCCATAGGAGCCCTGATCAAGTTGAAAATGATCTCTGACTCAATCAGTATCATCAGTAACAACGGCACAAAACCATCTAAACTGGTACCAGGGTATGCGTGGTACTGAACTGACAGGAAGTCAGGTTGCCTGAAGACCCAATGGGCACAGGCAAGGAAGCACCGTATCATGGAGGTACAAAAACATAGAAGATCCGCCCCGAGGAATGCTCTGTCAGTATGGATATTAATATCTGTACACCTGTGGTGCGCCAGGCACCAACAGACCTCGCTATCAGCCCCTTTGGTAGAAGCCTCTCGGCACTGACAACCACTACAGTACTTTGTCTGATGCACTGGACTTGCCTCTGCACAGTAGTGGGGTCCAGTACTGAGATCACCACAATGCCCTTGACTTTCTGATGACTTCCTGCCACATACCATCTTTTTTGTTGTCAGAGTCAGAAAGTGAGCAAGAGGATATGGTTTCCCGCCACTCTTCTCAAGGTGGAATTCATGGAAAGTGCATGGTCCTGCGTAGGCTTGGAGGAAGACTTACTGCCATGGTTATGCTCCTGCTTCCTGCCTCCTGACTAGGCCACAGCACCAGCTCTGTGGTACTGGTATTGCCAGAATTGAAAGCATCCTTTTTGGCCACCCTCGTTGCAAACTATGAAGCCTTATGGCAAAATACGATTATCAGAATTATGCAAAACTCAGTTCTTTTATTGAGTTAGCTCTCCGATTCTCATAAGTAGCAATTTAAGTCCATAGTCAACAAGGCCAACAGGTGGCTAAGACATCTTTCCAGTTTGCACTTGATGCAGCTGACATGGCAGCACATTCAATGCCTACTGCCATTGTGATGAGAAGGGCCTCGTGGCTTCATCTGTCTGGTTTCCCAGAGGAGGTCCAATGGACCATGGAGGATCTTCCTTTTGAAGGGATAAAGCTATTCACCAAGAAGACCGACGCCCCCCTGAACACATTAAAAGATTTCAGAACCACTCTTTGATCCTTGGGATCTAACACCTGGGTACAAAAGAAAATATAGCTCTCAGCCACCATTCAAACCTCACTCATCACAATATTCATAACAGAAATCATATGAACCCAGAGAAGAAGCCCAGGTTCCCAGATGGAAGACATCAGGATCTCAGCTCACTTCCTCTCAACCCTCTACCTCAAAGCAACAGTTTTGACAGGTTGATCAAGGTGCCCATAGAAGATTCTCCTCATCATTATCTCATGCTAGAAAAACCCCACCCATCCCTTCCAAGACCATATCACCCCATTCTGTAGCACTGGGAATGGATAACCTTTGACAAATTGGTGCTGGAGATCATCTGGGATGGATACCACATCTATTTCTCCTCCCTCTCAAACACTCTTCCCCATCCCTCTTCAGAACCCTTCTCATGGAAGTCTGATACATCAGGAGATAAACCATCACCTCAGCACAGGAACTATAGAGCCAGTGCGCCACACATCTAAGAGTCAGAGGCTTCTACTCTCGTTACTTCCTGATATTGAAGAAAAAGTGGGTGGAGACCCATACTGGACCTCACAGTGCTTAACAAATTTATCAGGGCTCAGAAGTTAAAGATGGTTTATCGATGATTATGCCAGCATTAGAAAAGGAGATTGGTTCTTGGCTCTTGACCTCCAAGGTGCATACTTCCACATTTTGATTATACTGAGTCACTTACGTTACTTAGGTTCACACTAGGCTAAGACCACTACCAGTACAGAGTACTCCCTTTTGGCCTTTAATTGGCTCCCAGAGTATCCTTCAAGGTCCTCTCGGTAGTGGCAACACACTCAGCAAGAAGGATAGGGGAGATAGTGGCTCTGGTGGTGCATCCCTGCTTCACTGTGTTCTTCCTTGACAAGATCACTCTTATTCCACATCCAACATTCACTCCTAAGGTGATTTCCGCATTTCATGTGAATCAGTTTATTCAGCTTCCAACCTTTTATCCCAAACCTCATCAGGATTATAGGAAGCCATCTTCCATACACTTGACATGAGGAGAACCTTGGATTCTATTAGAAGATCTCCAAAGTCTTCCTCTCCATTGCGGATAGATCAAAAGGTACAGTGATTTCAGCACAGACCTTCAAATGAGTCTTGACAAGTATCGAACTCTGTTACCAGATGCGTTATAGAACACCCCGTCTTCAATATGCATGCACTATGAGATTGGTCTCCTCTTCTTTCGCCTTCTCTAAGGTTATCCTATGCCAGAAATCTGCAGAGCAGTTGCCTGGCATCTGCCACACATTTGCAGAACACTATGCCATTCTAAGGATTCAGCTGCAGATGCCATATTCAGTGCCATGGTACTATGCCTATAACAGATTCAACTCTGAAGCCCAGCCTCCAGTGGTGGGCACTGCTTGGGAGTCACCTGCGTGGAGCACCATAGGGATAGTACTCAAAGAAGAATAAGAAGTTACTCGCTTGTGCAGTAATGATGGTTCTTTGAGATGTGTGCCCTATGGTCCTCCATGCCCTCCCACACTCCCTAAACTTTGTAGTTCTTGTCTTGACTCTGCAGTAGAGAAGGAACTGAGAACGGTTCACTCACGCATGCTGGCTAGCCTCACGGCAGCAAGAGCAGTCCATGTGCAGGCTGAATGGACACTGCTACCAAAGTTCTCCATAGCAGCATAAGATTGCAAATTACCTATAGTGAAGCACCCATAGGACACCACATTTGAAGAACCATCATTTTGCACAAGGTCAGTAACTTTGTTTGGGACATTCTCCAGCTCCGGCTATGGAGCGTGTGCCCACTAACACCATGGAGGTTGCAGATGGGCCCTGGAGAAACATGAACTCTTCGCCTTGGGGAACCGAGTTCTCGCTGCCTTCCTCTGCCATCTGTGCCTGGGGAAGTACAGGTCCAGTCCAGAACTTGCTTTAGTCAAGTCATGCTTCTAGCCATTCCCCTATGATTTATATGGTTATATGATGCTGCCATATACATAATGGGATCTGAGTTCTCGTCATCTGAGGATTAGGATGGAGCACAGGGCAGCCCATCCCTACTACCACTACGTGTACTCTAAGGGAACGCTCGCTTCATGGCAGTGTCCTCCTTCTCTCTGCAGAGAAGCCACTGGTTCCCACTCCATGAGGCCCTCACAGCATCCGCCGAATTGGTCCTCTTGACAACACTAGGGGTCAGGCCTCAATATCCCATCTTTGGAGCTCCTGTTCACCACTTTGGACATATCAAGTAGGCATTCAGAACCAGTTTTGGAGGATTTGCCGTTAGTTTGGTTCTGGTGGTACTTCCAGAACAGGAATGATTCCTGTCATGCTTTCCAGATGCAACTGTGACCTTGACTCCCCATTTGCCTCCAGATGACTTTTGCTAATTCCAGAACCTTCTTTGAGGATATCTGAGGACCTTCACATGCCATTGGAGGAGTACAGGACAAACAGCATCAGCTTCTGGACATCCTTCATGCCTCGGTACCGACCAGGATGGCTCTACTAATCAGCAATGCCACTCTTCAATTGGCTTGAACTGTTTTACATACTGTGGCCACTTGTTCACCTATTCTCATAAAAGAGATACTACGTCCCAGCTAAGCATTTCAGTTTCTGTTCTCTCACCTCTACCCAATTCCCTCATGATCAAGAAGCAATAGAGAGGGCCAGACAGCAGCAACCACGCCTCATCCTGGTGGACAAGGAGGACAAGGGGCTGGATCTTCTGGTTTATAACTTTTTCAGTTATAATAAATTGGAGGATTTTCTACAAATTCCCCAGCAAGATTGGGCCTGTTTTCAGGCTATCCTGAAGGAGAGAAAACTGGTTGTGAGAATGGTGCTTCCATCTGCTGTGGATGTGACCAATATCTCTTTGTGTATGATGTCTATGGGAATTGTCACGAGGAGAGAATTGTAGCTGCATTCTTCTGTTTTCCCCAGGAGGTACAAAAGACCATAGAGGACCTCCCTTTTGATGAGTCTCATCTGTTTAACCAGAAGACTGATGATTCCCTCAGCTCCCTCAATATTTCCACAGCCACAGTATGATTGATTGGTATCTCTACAGTTGCACTCAAGTGAAAATTCTGCAATCTGCCAAACTGTTCAGTACTCCCCAGTTCTTCCAGTGACCCTATAAACCACCTTGCAAGTGACAGAAGACCCTGCGATCACATCCCCCAGAACTGCCTTCAGTCCTCCCAGAAGTGATATTTCTGAATGCATCTAAAGAGCTGCCACTCACTTTGCCTCCTGCTGTACACCCAACCCACCCCCTTTGGGGGGTCATCTAGCACTCTTTTTACCAGCTTGGAGTATGATAACAATGGAAAAGTGGGTCCTGAATGTCATTCAACATGGCTATACAATCAAGTCAAAATGCTACCTCATTCACATCCCCTGTCCCAATCCCCCTCTCACAAGAGCATCCTTGCTCTTTAAGTAGACTCCCTGCTGCAAAGGTGAGTGATAGGGTGGAGGAATATGTTCTGTTTGGGCACAGGGTTTTATTCAACTTATTTTCTGGTACCCAACAAGAAGGGCAGGTGGAGACCAATTCTGGACTCCCACAGCCTGAATCGCTGCATCTGCAAGCCCACGTTTCATATGGTCACTTTAGCAGCCATCATACCATCACTAGAAAGAGGCATGTGGTTTATGGCTCTTGATATGCAGAACACCTATTTTCCTATAGACATCCATCCACAGAAGGTTCTCTTGAGATTCACAGTAGGCCCTCAGCACTTCCAATACAGAGTCCGTTTGTTTGGACTCGCCATTGCTCCATGAGTGAAGACCAAAGTTTTCTCTGTTGTAGCAGCCCACCTACGGTGTCATGGGGTCCTAATATTCCCTTATCTTGCGTACTGGTTGAGATAGCAGCATGATCCAGGGATGAGGCTTGAACTTCGACCTCCATGCTACTTAGACTCCTTTTCTCCCTGAGAGTAAGTGTAAACGCTGAAAAATCTATTTTGGTTCCCACACAGTCCCTAGATTTCATAGGGGCCTCCATCGATGCAGTCTCAGAACAGGCTTACCTACCAAGCAACAGGTTCCAGACCCTATAGGAACTCAGCGCCTGAGTGGTCAATAGTCCAATCAAGACCTGCCTATCCTTCCTGAACCACATGGCACCTGCATATACGTCACTGCCTTTGCTCGCTTCTGCCTGTGCTGTCTTCAGATATGGCTTCAGAGTCTATTCACCCATGCAACATACCTTGGACGTTCGGTTGACAATCCCTTCCCCCTCCCCCCGAGGTGCTCTCCTCCCTCCAGTAGTGGACAGACCTGAGATAGGTTTGTGCTGGACTGCCTTTCCTCCCATCCTCCCTCGTCATGATCATCATGGGTGCATCACTTGGTGGCTGGGTGAGTACATGATGCAAGGGATTTGGACCCCTTGTGAATCCAGGATGCACATCAACTGTGGGGAGAGGGAGGAAGTGTAGCTCAGTGGTTTGAGCATTGGCCTGCTAAATCCAGGGTTGTGAGTTCAGTCCTTGAGGGGGCCAGTTAGGGAACTGGGGTAAAAATCTCTCTGGTTATTCGTGCTGCTTTGAGCAGGGGGTTGGACTAGATGACCTCCTGAGGTCCCTTCTAACTTTGATATTCTATGATCCTGCAGCTTCACACAGTATAGAGCATGTGTTAAGTATTTTTTCCATCTATTCACTCTCATCATGTCCAACACCACCATCACTGCTTATTACATCAACCAATAAGGGGGCATGAGGTTGACTGTGCTCTGTGCAGAAAATGATCACAATTTACTGTCATTTCAGTTTACTGTTTCTTTCTCTTTCAGTTTTAGACTCTGTGTGCACACAGAATACTCATTTTATTTTGTTTTTTCCAAATAGAAGAAAAATCATTTTTTCAGCCATTTTCCATAGAAAATGGTGATATTTTCAGTCTAGAAAATCAGAAGCAATCATGACCAGTGACTTATTGGAATGGCACTGTGTTAATGTACAGCTGTAATGCTTGCTTCATGTTGCATAGAATACCTGAGATTATTTGTGAGATGGAAAAATGGATCTCAACTTCTCTTTGTTAGTAATTACATTGTGTAGATTTTTCAAAAGCAGTTTATTTAGTGGAGAGGGCAATAGGTCTCAAGTGGAAGTTGAATTATAGGAATGAATGATTCTGTAGATTGATCCAGAGTTCTGTGAAATCTTTGTTTTCTGGCTGAGAGTCTTTAAGAAAGCTTCTGGCTTCAGGAAATTTGGTTGGTTGATTTTGTTTGTTCTTGTGCAGTTTTAGTTTTAAAGCTCCCAACTGGGACTCAGGAGATATGGATTCAGTTATTGGCTCTATCACAGAGACTCTCCCGCCACTGCATAAGATGTCCAGAAGAACAGAAGCAACTGTAAACCTTGGTCTCCACAAGAGGCAGGAACAAATGTCATCATCAACTAAATGAACTCCTAATGTATTTGCTCTGGTGTTTGTTTAATTTTTGGACAGATTTTTACCAGTGCTCATGTTGTAAGTTCATTGCCCACCTACATCTTACTGCATGTTTGTAGGTTCTGGTTGCAGCCTTTTATTAAAATTAGTGGCTCTTTATGTGGTTATATACTGTGTACAAAAGGGCTTAATTACATAAGGCGGTTGGGGATGATTTGCTCATTTTAATCTTTCATGTCTACTTTTCGGATACACCATGCCAGGTGTTCCAGATGTTTTCAATGCCAAACTGAAAGTAGAGTGAAGGATAGTTATGAACCTGCGTGAAAACAGTACATTATCAGTGCCATTCTGGTTTTTATATAAGAGGATCACCAATGTTACATGTAGAGCTGGGAAGTGGACCCAAAACCTGTATGTGAAGGAAAATGAGTGACTTGATCTAACTTTAAAGAACCTAGTTAATTCTTTCATTACAATATATTATTATGGGCACTGAGGATACCACGCAGATGGGTCTGAGAGGCTAGAACAATGTTGAAGATGATTTGGAATTAAACCTAGGCACTGACAAAGTTTGGCCCCTTGCTGCTGGGGGGGAAAGAAGGAACATAAATTATAACAAGGTTTCATGTCTGGACCTGTTTCAGTCTAGGGCTGATATCACTGAGAATGTGATTAGAAACAAGAAATAGCCAACTCCCAAACTGTAGATTTCAAATACAAGAGGGGATTGGGAGGAATCAGTGTGCCGAAAGGAAAAAAAAAAAACTATTGGCAGTGACAATAAATCTTGTTTGCAAGCAGCTAAACAGTATTTATAATATTTTTATAAACATAAAAGTTGGTGCTTGCCTTCTGTCCTTATTTAAGCCTACTAGATTCACAGAGTGCACTTGCGCATTAACAAAGGAGCTCCGGTTCTCCAGTCCATTTCTTCCTGTAGTATTACAGTGAGGAAGTGTTTTGTCTGGGCAAGGGGCTCAGAAATCGGTCCTATACATATCTATTTTCCATGATGTTGGAAGTTCATCTCACCCTTGGTCTCTGCATATTCCCAGCCATGGGGTATGTGTTATCCTGTGGTACACTAAAGTGTAGAATCTTCTTCAAGCATGTCCTTTTGAGCGCCACACACAAATCCGTACTACCCCTCTCCTTCAGCATCTTCCACATGTGCTCAGGGCAAAAGCTATATAAAGGGGTGCAGTGCCCTTATCATCTCAGTTCTTCAACTCTGTAAGTCAGATGAAAATGATCCGCTCCAGTCATCGTCCGGGGTTTTCTCCATTCTTAGTGCCTTGAAAAGTGTTTTAGTTTAGTTTCTTCTTGTGAGTGATGTGCATTCCCCGCTGCCACATGCCATGCAGGCCTTCCCACAGCAATTCGGGCCCCAGAGCCAAAACAGTTAATGGTCCCCCATGATGCACAAAACTGCCACCCGCTATGACACAGTCTGCCTGACATGTAGGCGAGCTGTGCTTGCGCTTGCTGGTGCCCAGTGAGTTGCCAGCTGCGCGCTCTTCCAGCCGGCGCAGGGCTTCCACTGCCTGCCCAGGAGTGCCAAATTGTGCAAACCCAAAAAGACCTGCCCTTCTCCAAGGCCCTGCCCCCTGTCACGCCATCCCCCTCCTCTGTCACCATTCTCCACTCACTTCACTCACTTTCAACTTGGCTGGTGCAAGTGGCGTGGGGGTGAAGAGGGGTGTGGAATTCAGGCTCTCGGATGGAGTGTGGTACGGATTGTGTATATGAGGAGTCGGGTCTGAGAGGAAGTTTGATGCGAGAGAGGTGAGGACTCTGGGAGGGGTTTGGGTGCAGGCTCTAGGGCTAGGGAGGGGTTGGGGTAACAGGAGTGGGCTCAGGTGGTCGCGCACTTACCTCAGGAGTTCCGAAAGTGACCTGCCACACCCCCATGGCAGTGGTTCTAGCGGGGTGGGTGGGCAGGCGCGAGGTCACCGCATGCGCTTCCCGCAGGGCCACCCTGCCTGCAGCACTGCCCCTGCACTCTCATTGCTGCGTTCCTGGCCAGTGGGAGCTGCTGAGTTGGTGTCAAGGTGGGGCAGTGTGCAGAGACCCCTCGCTCCACAGGGTGAGTAGGGCCATCTCGGAAGCCTTCCGAGCGGCCACAGAGTTGACGGCTGGCAGGATACCTGCCCTTAGCTGCACTGCGTTGCCGCAGTGTTGGCCTGGGGCCGTGGGCCCTTTAAATCCACTGCGAGACCCCAGGGCAATCGATGCCCTTTGTCCCCCCAGTCAGTGACCTGCCACTGGTACTGGTATAAAGGGCCCAGCCATCCAAGGTCCCCTCACTCCTTCTATTGCCCGAGGACTATAACTGGAACTGTTCTTCTTGCCTTTTGCAAATACTTTAGTGGGACTGTGTCTCTTGTGTTTATTGTAAATAGTTTATATTATTAAGGTATTCTAGTGTTAATTAGTATTAAGTTTTTACTCCATCTGAGAGTTTTGGTTGTTCAAGTGCCAAGGGATGCCTCAGTCAGCAGCTGCTTTCCAAGGCCATGCTTTTCCTGTAACAAGGCTATGCCCATGAGTGACTCACACCAAGTTCCTGGAAGTGGTTGGGAAGCTCATACTGGGGAGTGTTACCAAATTTGCAGGGACTTTAAGCTGAGCATGAAGACAGATCTGAAAGCCAGGCTAAAGTTTCAACTGATGGAGGCAGCCTTGAGAGCTCTGACTGAGCAGGTCGGTCAGACAAAGCATCTGAGTGTCTTGTGTTGTAAGAGTGCACTCTTGCTGTGGTCTGAGTCCCAGCTTCGTTCACCATCCCCGTGCCTAGGAAGAGGCATAAGAAGCAGACTGGTGTAAGTGGAGGCCCTGGCATGGAAGTGTGCTAGGCATGGGATAAGAGTGCATTTAAATGTAAATACTCCTCTGCTCAGGTACTGCCGAAGATGGCACCATTGACTCTGTCAGCTAGGCAGATTCCGAGTCTGGAGTCAGAAGGAACTCCTTCTATATCTATGGCACTGCACTGTACCAACACTATGTCGGACCGATGACGCCAGAGGTGTTTGTGGCTGCAGGCACCTTTGACCTGTCAGTGCCGATACCATTGGTGGTACAAGATTTGACATATCCATGGAAACAGATACAGGAAAAACAGCAGGATCACTTCAGTGCTCAGTACTGCACCAGCCTCACGTGCCTCTGGCAGTTTGCCTTCCATAATATCAGAAGGAAAACTGGCAACACTCACTTCACTGTGGTTTCTCCACCTTAGCACTGATGCTGGTGTCATCTGGAATAGCGGCTCTGTTGTCAATGAAAGGAAGTTATTGTCTTCTGAATCAGGGGTTGGTCCTATATCTCCCATCCTTGGAGCTGCTCTTACTACCCCTCCATAGAGTCTGCCACAGAGCACCATCGAATGGTTCACCGGGAGATCATTGAGGGCCTCCACTGTCCAGTGGCCTTTTGAGTCCAGGGTTCCCCCCCCATTTCCAGATGTGTATCCAGGCAGGTCCTATTCAGATGGCAATCAGAAAGGTGTGAGTACCTATCCATTGGGCAGCACGCATTCGCTGACTCTGGGGTTA
>NC_133773.1:101899009-101965688 GCF_003597395.2 Chelonoidis abingdonii
TGTCTTTTTCCAGGCGCAGACTCAACGGCCCTCGTTGGGCTGGAGTACCGGGGCCGGTTTAGGGTGCCGCAACGGGGCCGGTGCGGGCGGTCTGCCTTGGTTGCAGTCTCTGCCTGCGGTGCGGGTCGTAGAGGAGCCGGTCCGAGGCTTAGCCGACTTCGACCTCGGAGAGAGGGAGCGGCGTGGGGCTTCCTTCGGCGTCGACTGCGCCCAGTGCTGAGGAGCCTTCGCGGTGCTGACCGTGCTTGGTGCCGAGGGGGCGGCGTCACTCACTTGCTGGCTAGTACTCGGAGCCAGCGAGGGTGCTAATGCCGCTTCCATAAGGACTGCGGAGTCTAGCGTCCCGCTCCTTCTTCGTGCGCGGCTTAATGCCTTGCAAATGGGGCACTTAGCAGATAAGTGCGATTCCCCAAGGCACTTAGCAGGAGTCGTGGGGATCTCCTGTCGGCATTGGCCTATTGCAGGCCGAACACTGCTTAAAGCCCGGCAAGCCAGGCATGGCTACGGTACGGGTGCGAGGTAGGGGAAGAGCCCCGACCCGCCGAAAACTATTACTAACAAATATACTAACAACTATAACTTTAAACTGATAATAAACATATTAACTATGTAAAACAAGAACGTTAAGTAACAAGAACAAAAAAACGAGCGATTAGCTAGGGAAAATGCGGAGGTCAGGTAAACTGCACTCCACTGTTCAACGAACGACCGGGCCGGTAAGGGAAGAAGGAACTGAAGGGTGGCCGGGTCGGCTGGGGTATTTATGCGGTGCCATGGTGGCGCCACTCCAGGGGGCGCCCAGCCGACCCGCTGAGTGTTGCTAGGGTAAAAGTTTCTCCGACGGCTGTGCACGTGGCGCGCACACACCTAACTGGAATGGATATGAGCAATCACTCGAAGAAGAACACCCAGCTACCATTCCTAGCTTTGTCTCTAACCTCCAGGGTGCCCCTGAGCAAATCAATTCATCTTGCTGTGCTTCCATTTCTCTGCCTGTGAAGTGGAGATAGTCATATCTACCATCTTTGTAAAGTACTTTGAGATTTACAGAGAAAAAGTGCTATGTAAGAGCTAAGTAGAGCTGGTTGTAAAATGGAATTTTACACAAAATGCCCACTATTCAAAATCTGGTTCTGTTCCAAATTAGAACAAAAAGCTGAAATTTCAAAATTCCTTACAGGCAGGAAATTCCAAAGCATCTTGATTCAGAAACAGTAAAACATTACATTTTTTGTAATGTCAAAACATAATATTAATGGATCTTATATATTAACATTAGAATACAATATAAAGGTCAAAATGAAATGATAACATTGACTTTCCTTTTGAAAATGTCTCAAATAGACACATGCATACAAAAAGTTAATCTTAGGCAAATCTGGACTTTCTGACAAAAAAGAATTCCATCAAGAATCTTCCGGCTAGCTAGAGCTAATTGTCTTTTTTAAATACAAATCTAGGGGATAAAATCAACGTGACATGAATCATGTGCATTGGTATATGTGAGCCCATGTGTCCAAAATAGTCATGTGCAAGGCAAAAGTGACATAAGGCAGGCCATCTATCTTGTCCCTCTTTTCCCCATAAACAGCAGAACAAGTGAAATTGTTGGGGTCAAATTCTACTCGCATGTATGCCAATATAAATCCAGAGTAACTCCTTTGATTTTGAATCTATACTGATAGAGCTGGGACATGGAAACAGACACAAACTGAGATGATGGTGGTGGTTTCCTACACTTCCCATGCTACTTTGTATATGAAATCCACCAAATTGACTGTACTGGCTCTGCAGTCAAGCATGTTATAGAAAGAAGTGACTAACACCCACATATGACTTAACATTCAGCATGCTTTCAATTTCGTGTGGTTTAATAAAGCCAAGGGAGAGGCTCTGGGTGTGGGTGACACACCTGCCTTGTTTTTGTTTTTAGAGGTTGGCTGCTCAGTGTTTTCTCTGAACAGGAACACCTTGTTCACAAGACCTAGTTGCAGTCTGGGTGCAGATAGGCCACAATCTGAAGAGATGAATTCTTACACCAGTGGAGGCTAGTGATGGACTTATTACTGATGATAATGAAAAGATTAATTTTCAAGTGCTCATATTAAAGCAGCTGTTTGACAGAGGGCTAGATTCTGATCTCAGCTACACCAGTGAGACTGAGATCAGACTATGAGCCAAGGTCTCCAAGAGTCACATAACTCTACTCTTTTAAAATAAGACCAACATCATGCTGAACACAAGCTTCTCCTCAGATTAACTTGTTCTTTAATCTTCAGCCCCCCAGTCCTGACATTTGTATTTGCTCCTTCCTTACTGAAGCAATACCCCTGCAGTGGTGGTTTTGCTTGTGCAAAGATTGCAGGGTTTAGCATGATTGTAACTTAAAACATGCTTACACATTATTATTGAGGTCCAGTTCATTTGCATGTCTTGTTTGAGATATAAAGACCTGAAATAGATGGATGTAACTATGACACTGCAGAACAGTGAGCAAGAGGGGATTCAGGACTGTTCTGTACTAGATAACTAAAGATAGCGCCACAGTTGCATGATACAGACGTGTTTATGGTACATGGTACTTACAGGGGACCTGCAAAGATTTCAGAAAATATGAATTAACAACAGGGTTATGAGTGCCATGAAGGCTTCAAAACAGCCAAGGCATCAAGAAATAGCTCAGTTTATAATTAGATATTTATTATCTTTACCATAAAGTCCAGGTTTCCCATCAATAGGCATTTGTTACCTCACTACATTTTGTCTCATTCTGGGATGTTCCAAGTACCTCTCAGCCTTTCTGAACTGTGGCTCTGACTATAGACTAGTGGTGGCCAGTGGTTGATGCAGCACCTTCTATTGTGAGAAAATCACTCATCACTTTGATTTAAAGAAAGGATTGGCTTTGTTTTCCATGCCACGATCAAGCTGCATATCAAAGCTCGCATAGCACACACAAGTGCGTCCAGTGATAGGAGCCATTAGATAGACGGGTACGGAGGGGAAGCTGCTGCTATTCCAATCTATATGTTACATTAGCAGTAATGGAGAGACCTCAACACAGCACTCCAATCCAGGGCTGGATTAACACAGGGGCTTTAGGGACTGCAGCCCAGGGCCTTGGGCTAAGGGGGCCCCAGCAAAAATAAATCCATAATTATATAAAGTTCAGTGGTCATCAACCTGTTGGTTGTGATCAGCTGGTTAATCCTGGAGCTCTGCCAGTTGATTGCTGTCTCTGGGCTGCTGAAAGTTCAGTGGTGCCAGCAGGGCTCAGGCAGGCTGCCTTCCTGCCATGGCCCCATGCTGCTCCCAGAAGCAGTTGGCTGCTGGCATATCTCTGTGGCCCCTGATGAGAGGGAGGAAGCTCCATGTGCTGCCCCCACCCCCAGCACTATCCCTGCAGCTCCTATTGGCTGAGAACTGGCCCATGGGAGCTGTGGGGGTAGCGGCTATGGGCAGCATGTGGAGACATGCTGTCCCTCTCCTGACAAGGGTGTGCGGAGATATGCCAGCAACTGACTGCTTCTGGGAATGACATGGGGCCATGGCAGGCAGCCTGCCTGAGCCCTGCCATGCTCCCAGCGGTAAGTGCTTCCTGGCTGGAGCCTGTGCCTTGCACCCCAACCCCTTTATAGGATATCAGGATTGGAAGGGACCTCAGGAGGTCCATCTAGTCTACCCCTCTGCTCAAAGCAGGACCAACCCCCAAACAGATTTTGGCCCCAGATCCCTAAATGGCCCCCTCAAGGATTGAACTCATAACCCTGGGTTTAGCAGACCAATGCTCAAACCACTGAGCTATCCCCCCCTTTACCCCAGGTCAGACTCCTCTCCTGCACCCAAATTCCCTCCCAGAGTCCACACCCCTCACCCTCTCCAGCCTGGAGCCCCCTCTTGCACCCAATCTCCCTCCCAGAAAGAAACTCATATAACAGCTGTTCTAAGGTAAGAAGTAGGCTATTTTGAATTAACTATATTCTGCATGTTATAAGAGTGAAATGTACCCACAGAATGGCTTTACATTAATTAAAAGGCAAGTTTAGTATACCATTAATAGCCTCGATGCCATAATTGTGATCATTTTGTTTTAAATTAGGAAAAAAACTTGTATGTAGGGGCTCCACAAAATCTAATAGCCCCGGGCCCACAGGAGAGTTAATCCGGCCCTGCTCCAATCAGTCCATTCCCCCTTTTGTTCCTGGCACACAGGTAACGTAAATATTAAGAGTATATCTGTATGGAGCTAGTACAGGTAGAAATACCAAGGTACTTAGTTTTGACCTTTCCTACTATATATGTATTGAAGCATTCCAAACACAGCATATGAAGTGAAGTCAGTGGTTAGGGTGCTACCATGGGATGCAGAAGATTTGAGTTCAAGTCCTGGTTCTGTCTTGAACTACCTGTCTGACCATCAGCAAGTGATTTAGTCCCTCTGTACTTCATTTCCTCCTTTGTAAAATGGGGATAACAGTACCTTCTTACAACATCCCTGTAAGATAGGGATCAAGGCACCAAAGATTTTGAGGTTCTCAGATACTACAGTAATACCTGAGATAAGTAGTATAATTGTATAAGGTATTATACTAGTCTTTCTCAAAGGTTCTCCCCACTCCAGTAGTTGCTCATGAGTTAGGATTCTCTTGAACATTATCAGCTCTAGTCAAATTTTCCATAAAAATATCTTTTCAACAAAAAATGATTATTAAATGGAAATTGTCACAAAAATAGATTTTTGTGTGTGTGTCAAACTGTCCTCGGGGAAAAATAACTTCCTGACCAGCTCCTCTCATAACTAGCACCACCTTTAGGAGTTTGTTTCTCTGCCAGGGAAAACATATTTAAACACAAGTTGTCTGAAACAACATTGCCATCTGGTGGAGAACTAGATTCTTAAATAAACAAAGAGATACTGTGCCCATCTAACACATTCCTCCATCCAAATCTCTCAAAGATTTACAGTGAGTATATCCCTACTTTGCAATGGGAAAACTAAAGCACAGAAAAGTTAAGTGACTTGCCCAAAGTCACAGAGATATTCCAGTCCAAAATATGAATCCAAGGGCCAAGATTTTCAGAAACGCATGTGTGATGTTATGCTCTTAATTCCATATTTAACTACTTAAAGGAGTTCGTAGAAGCTGCTGGGAGCCCAGCACTTTTGAAAATCAGGCTTTTTTGTTTAGTTGCCTATATGTGGCCTTAAGAGCCTAACTTGAGATACCCATTTTGAAACTCAAAGCCTATTCACCACTTTTCACTTTAAGAACATAAGGGTCTTTGATTTGTCCTATAGTTCAGGTCTTTATAGAAAACTCTTTAACAGTGAACAAAAGCCTATAAATACCATTTGTAACTCCATATTTAGAACCTTTTCAAAAGGAATGCATGTCAATGTTTACTCCACCACATTTTCAAAAGGAAAGCATTTCAATGTTTACTCCACCACATTTTCTTTTTCTGAAAGAAAAAAAAATAGAGACAATTCAGCTGACTTCTAAATACACATCACTGAATTTGGAGACTTAGGGTACATCTACACTACCCACTGGATTGGTGGGTAGTGCTTGATCCCTGATCGCTCTGTCATTGACTCCTGTACTCCACCAAAGCGAGACGCAGAAGCAGAGTCAATGGGGGAGCGGCGGTAGTTGACGCCGTACCATGAGAATGCGAGGTAAGTCGACCTAAGGTACGTCCACTTCAGCTATGCTATTCTCATAGCCAAAGTTGCGTATCTTAGGTCGATCCCTGCCCCTGTGTAGACCAGGTGTAAGTCAATCAGTAAAGGATTTTTTTTAGCAATGCTTTAAGTGGAAATAGGGTGACCAGATAGCAAGTGTGAAAAATTGGGACAGAGGGTGGGGGATAATAGGAACCTATATAGGAAAAAGCCCCAAATATCGGGACTGTCCCTATAAGATCAGGACATCTGGTCACCCTAAGTGGAAATCAGAACATAGCCTTAACTAGGGAGTTGCTCCTGATTCCTCAATAATTGGGCATGACCAAACCCCTTGTTGTCCTTTAAAAAAGTGATTTTTCCATTTATTGGATGGTCGGTACCAGTGAGGATGAAGACTGTAGTGATTTCAACTGATGTTAACATCTGTTACAGTTGATTGGTCTATTAACAAAGTAGTGCTGGCTACAGGAGTTTCAGTTCCTTCTCCTCCACCCTGCTCTATCTACATTTTCCTCATAAACATTTGTCTTGTTTACCAGTTCTCTTTAAAACACTTTTTCGGTGCCAGTTGATTTCTTCGTACTGGCATGGGAAGCTATGGTTTGTTTGGGGTCAGTTGGGAAATTCAGAACAATCTGGAACCTTCGAATTGCACAAAAGTTACCTATTTAACAGTGATCTTATTTTTATTACGCATGTCCTCCCATCTCTCCTTTTGTCTGTCATACTCTTGTTGCATCTTTTCTCAAATGAGATTGTAAGCTCTTTGGAGCAGTGTATGGGGTCAGAACCCATCCCCACAGATTGGATAGATTTGCTCTAGTTCAACCAGAAATTATGGACTTGATGAAAGAATTACTGGTTGGGGTTTTATGGCCTGTGTTATATAGGAAGTCAGACTATGTCATAATGGTTCCTTATGGCCTTAAAACCTATGAATTTAGCAAGAAAACAGTATTAAACAGAGAGAAATACCCCTCTCTGTGAACAATTTACCATTTTGTGAGGCATTCAGATGTCAGTGACAGATTTGGTACTTGGTGCAAGATGGAGTGTGGATGGTGGGAGGGCATGTCAGGCAGTTATGGCTCCTTAATTCTCAGGGCCAATGTGCATGAGCTCCATTGATAGAACAGCCCTGCAACTGCTTTAAGTTAAGCCACGGGGGCAGGTTCCATTAAAGGTGTACTTCCTATGCCAGTGGAGGTAAGACATAGAGGAACTCTGAGCTGATACATTTCTTCTCTCCACTCTTTTCTTCCACCAGTGTACCTCTGTGCTGGGAGGGTGCAGAGTGGGAGCAAGTTGATAGCACAGGACCAAGTAGTGGCACAGTTACACCAGTAGGAAGCTCTCATCTCAGAGGGGAATTCTCTGCTGGCCATTTGTGTCTCTGCTCTGCCTGAGTGACACAAAGTATAAATTACATTTAACCTGCACCACACTGAGTAGAACTAAGTGCCTCTCATACCTACTTCAGTCAGGAGAAAAACTGCTTATCTGCTTTGGAGAATCAGAGGCTTATGTCTAAACTTTAGGGGGAATAAAACTGCTCCCCCACCCCAGCAGACTGCCCATCTAATATGGAAAAAAGTAAGGGCCAGATCATGACCCTGTTGAAACTAATTATAAAACTCTCTCTGGAAACATGTCTGGGTCCCTAATATTAAGAAATAAGGAGGAGATAAAATGAAACAAGAAGAGGGGGCTCTGCCAAAAGGAGTCTTTTTTTAAAAAAGCTACTTCTTCCCTTCCTGATAAACATAAAATAATTCAAAAAAATAGAAGTGCAGAAAAGTCACAAATTACTTGATGGCTGGAGAAAATACCTTACAGTGAGATTTACAGAGCTCAATCTATCTAGTATATCAAAAAGAAGACTCAGCAGTGCCTTGATTAGGATGAATAAGTACCTTCACTGGGGAGAAAATATTTGGCACTGAAGGGCTCTTTAATCTACCAGAGAATGGCATAACAAGAACCAATGGCTGGAAGCTGAAGCCAGACAAACTCAAATTACAAACAAGGCATAACTTTTAACAGTGAGGGTGATTCCCAAGGGAATTGGTGGGTTCTCCATCTTTTCACGTCTTCCAGTCAAGACTCTGTGCCATTCTGGATGATATGCTCTAGCCAATCACATGCTACTGGGCACAATACAGGGGAAACTGTGTGCAATTTAATATCCTGCAATACACATAAGGCCAAACTAGATGATCTAATGGTCCCTTCTAGCCTTAAACTCTATGGATACTCCAGCAAGTACCTCAGTATTCAACTACTATGGCTGTTACATCTTAATACCATTAGGCTAAGTGGTAGGCAACACAGCTCACAGAAGACTCATCTTGGGTCTGTGTGTCCCATCTTTGGTTTATGAGATATGATGGGAGAGGAATGGAGAATGGACTTTTAATGGAACGTCTACAACAACCTTCCTTATGGAATCACAACACTATGGCTTCATCTTTTTTTCCAAAGTCACCCCTGTAGTCCACAGTGCAGACACATTTCAGGGCACTTGGTGGGCTCTGGCTGGGTTTGCTAAAACCTACAAGTCACACAGAGGTTTTGGATAAATCCCTGTTGTCAGCTTTTTACTTCTTAAACTCTCATTTCCTCCTTCTTTCACGCATGCTTTTATTCTAAAATGTCCTATAACCATTGAACTTCCTACTTCTTTTTTAAGTAAAGGCTGACAATGAAATTTTTTTCCCCTTTGGGTGAGGCATGAAGCCATAGAAAAGGGGAAACAAGATTTACTGCCCTTCAAGGCATAAGCAAGTGCCTGGTGATTAATAATTTATATGACCTATTAACACTAAGCTCTTAGCCCAGAAACTGCAGTCAGGGCTGCCTCATTCTGAGGCAGTTTAATAATGTCTTGTAAACATCTAGTGGTAGGAAAATAGACGTTCTCTTCTTTCTGAAACTAAAGTACATGGTTTGAAAGAGGCATCCATTTCACAATGCACCTTCTAAAGGAGAGGATCTACTATGTTGCATTAGTAAATAGAAATAATGAACAGTAATTAAATAAGCTACCTAAAGATGTTCTGAGGATAAGGCACACCAACAATTTTGTTCACGATGGGACAGATTCTGGGAGAAATAAGTTTTATGAAACTTTCTAGTTCCCCCATGCAATGTCTACCACAATTGGAATGCAGATGCAAGTATGCCTTACCATCCTACCCTCTACACTTGCCAGCAGAACTGACGTGAGATATGCATGGTTCAGCTTTTCAAAGGGGAGGGGAATATGTGGCACCACCATGGCTCCCCTTAAGCTCCAGTAGGAACCCTGAGTGAGTCAGCCGCAATTTACACTGGGGGTTCCACTTCAATACCCCCCTCCCTTTTCCCAGCCCTTCCACCCTCCCAAGTCAGTGAATTAAAGCAGCGATCTGACCCTATTGATCTAGTTTAGTAACCTAATGATTACAAAGATTTTATGGCCACGCTGTTGAACTTTGGGTGCCTAAAAATTTAATCCATATTTAAGTACCTTCATCTTTTTTCAGGCATTTAAAGAAGAGACTGTGGCAAGGTTTGAGGTTACTGCAGCTAGCTTAGTGATACGATTCTGGCGAGGACCTTCGAGTTGTAAGGCAGTGCAATGTACTAACTATATTTATTGCTATCTGACCCAAGGCACTGAACTGCTGCTTGTTACTATTTAGAAACCAAAATTAAATAATGAATGCCCTGGTTGTCTGAAGTACTGTGCCCCCACTGATGTCTCAGATGCAGTTTGAAGAGGTTTTCCTATTACGCAGACCACTTTCCCCTCTCTCTCTTGCAACAGTCACAAACCTTCATGACCACAAGGCTCAGTTACTGTAACTGGTCCTTGGTAGGGCTTCTTCACTGCTTAGAGTTGGACAGTGCATTTACTCACTGGTTTGAGAAGCCATGAACACACTTAGGCTGCAAATAAAGTTGCACATTTTGTTAAACTGGCACAGTCAATTTTGTAGGCCTTGGATGTACTTAACTAAGCACAGAATCATGTCTCTGAGGGTGTCTTCACTACCTGCCGGATTGGCAGGTAGTGATCGATCTAACAGGGATCAATTTATCACAAATCGATCCTCGAATGCACTTCCTGTCGACACTGGAATTCCACCGCTGCGAGAGGTGGAAGGGGAGTCGACGGGGGAGCGGTGGCCGTCGATCCTGCGCTGCGAGGACGTGAAGTAAGTCAATCTAAGTAGATCTAAAATACGTCGACTTCAGCTACGCTATTCTGATCACTGAAGTTGAGTATCTTACATTGATCCCCTCAGTGTAGGCCAGGCCTGAAACAATGGGCCTGAAGTTATATTGCTTATGCTCCTTTGCCATCAAGCTCGGTCCACTTGTCCCAACTTCTAAAAGTACCCAAATATTTATCCCTTCTGAAAAAAGTAGCATACTTATTACTTCTCTGATGGCTCGCTTTTCCTGTATGGAGCCCACTCAAAATGCATTATTATTCTTCACTTTAACATTTCTAATTTCATTGCACTGTAGCCATTTGTAGGGTCCCATATTCTTTTTTTATCTGTATGTTGTTTCAACTCCCAACACTGAAATCACTATTCTGGATTCCTCAGCAAAAATACTTAGCGTAAGGTGTGTCACAGGTCAAAGACTAGTCTGCAGATATGGATCACACTCAGTGGGACTGGCCTCTCTGATGGTTTGGCTTGCGATGAGGTGCCCTACAGAAACAAACTATTTTCCTCACTTGAAAGCCATGACATCTAGCTGTAGTCATTTCAAGTAGCTCTAGCTTGGCTGAAAACACAGAACTCAACAACTATTCAACTTTCCAAGCTCCTCTGCTCTTTCCAACTAACACTGGCAAGAAAAGCACCTGTGAAGGGACCAAGGCTACACTTCCATTCCACAACCTTTCATACTGCAGAAGCCAGTATCACCAGGGAAAACATCCTGAATCAGAGGAAATCCAGTGCTGGAAATGTACAAGAAACAGACTCCAGGTGGGAGTAGTAATAGGCCTATACATTCTACAATAGATTTTGCAAATAAATCTGGGAAAACAGGACAAACCATGCTGTTTCTGGAAACAGAGGATGACTTCCTAATCCCTAGTTAACTAGTCAGTAACAAGCACTTTCTGAGGAACAAGATGCGTCAAGGAGTAGCAAGCAGGCTTTCTCCTCCCAAGGGTCACCCTGAGTAAGTTTACTTACAAATAATCTTTGAATTGGAAACTTGCCATCTTGGAAGAAGAGAAAGCCACAGCAGGGTAATGGCTGCATTCCACTTTTAGTTGGAAGGAAAGAAACTTACTCAATCACATTTTAAATCAGTTATTCTAGCACATCATGTTCAAGTAAGGAGAGAGATTAAAGAATTGTCATAGTCACTTCTGAGGGAAATAGTCGTCTTATCAAAATGATACCTAAGGAATGATATGATCATGTAATTTCAGAGTGTCTTCCTTCCCGGGACCTGGATCCAATTCCAGAGCAGATTTAGGACTCCACCTCTCACTCTCTCTCACCACCTCCTGCTAGGGAAACATTCCCTTTTAGAAATATCAGATAAAAGTTTCCCAAAACCTCTTTGTGGTTTCCTAAAACACCCAGAACATCCCTACGCCTTCCTTATAATCACAATTTTATTGTCTCCATCTATTCTCTATAAGAATAGCCCATTCTGTCTTGCTTTTCATATATAAACTACAATCGTGACAACTTCAGTTGTGTCCAGTATGTTAAAAGAGTAATCCCCTTTAAGCCATTTATATAAAGAGGCCAGAAGAGTCTTCCTGGTTATGAAATATTTGTTTATATTTGCTTTCGGTTAACCTGAAAAGGCCTGTTTTGAGGGACTAGACCTTGCAGCCTCAGACTATTCAGGGGAAAGGAACATTTTCTGGCATCATTCATTGGCAAATGATCCACCCTGTGATGCGCTATATAAAACTAAGGAGGTGCACCTTTCAAAGCAGGTGTCCAGGTTCTACCCAAATCAGCTATTTTTATTGCCCATTCTTTGTCTTCCCACATTCATTTTAGTGAAGCTCTATTAAAGAAAGACTATTCCACATCACAGGGTGTCTGTGGTCGTAAGTTAAACTCTACACCCAGTAGATTAATCTAAGGAAGGTTTGGCCTCCTGTATTCAAAGCATATGGTCAACATATTTACTGGGTAATCAATTCTATCTAGGTACTTAAGTGGCCACATCACCATGCCATTGTACCATTTCACAGTCTTTAACATAGTTATCCTTGCGACACCCCGGGTAAGGAAAGGATGTAAATCCCAATATCTCTGAACAAATGGAGAATGAAGGCAGAGAAAGACTGAGGCCCAGATCCTCCAAAGGGTATGTGTACACAGCAACTAGACACCTGTGGCTGGCCCATGCCAGCTGACTCAGGCTTGGGCTGTGGAGCTGTTTCATTGCTGTGTGCACTTCTGGGCTTGGGCTGGAGCACCCTGTGAGGTGGGAGGCCTTGGGCTCTAGCCCAAGCCCGGAAGTCCACATAGCAATGAAACAGCCCTGCAGCCCAAGCTGGCTAGCTAGGGCCAGCTACAGGTTTTATTTGCCATGTAAACATACCCAGAAGTATTCAGGCACCTAACCTGCCCCCCCCGAGTTAGGTACTTAAATACTTCTGAGGATTTGGGATTAAGTGACATGCTCAAAGTCAGAGAAACTATGCGGGGGGAGCAGGGAATTGAACCTCTACCACCTGAGTTCCAAGCCAGCACACTAACCACTGGGCCATTCTTCTGGTGTTATTATATTTAAATTTGGGGAAAAAAAATCTTAGGATAGAGGTTTGCTTGCAGTGCTGTTCTTGTAATTGTTAGATGGTTTTTGGCAACACTCTCGCACTGTAACTACATCACTAACGCTACAAGGTGCTAAATACTCAGAGTATTTTGGGGGTAGGGAAAAAATGACACTGCAGCAGTCACTAGCAGAACTTATGAAACAGGGTAAAATGATTTTTCAATTAAGAAACAGGGATATTAGCCAAATATCATGGAACAAACAGTATTCGGTCAGCTCTGGTCACTAACAGGAAGTCACCATTTAGGTACAGGTGCCACACAATGGTATCTGAGATACCTCCATGGCAGCCTCTTTTGTATATAGAGAAATACTCATAAAAAACTGCTCAGCTGTTACAGGTCACTATAGTGTCTCCCTCAGTTGCATTATGCTTTAAATGAAAGTTGTGCATACAAGTAAAAACACTCTTCTAAAAATAGGTCACTTGCAAGAGGGGGAGAAAACCTAGTAAAATATCAAGATTAATTATAGTAATCAGATCATGTACAGGAAAAGATTTTTGGATTTGAGAGAGAATATTGTCAAAACCATTTCAGTGAAACGAATGGCATGATCTGCCTACACTCAGGCCAAAAGACTGAGCAAGCATAATGTTTAGCATATGGTTCCTTGCTCCCCTCCCGCACTTCTAGCGCACAGCATTATAGTATATAATGCAGCTCAAGTCTATGCATAGGGGCCAGGGAACTGTCCTGCTAAAAGAACTGTGGAGTGTGTATATATATACACACATTTGGTTTTTTTTAAAATCTGTGGCCACGTCTAGACTACGCGCCGTATCGGCGCGTTAAAATCGATTGCTCGGGGATTGATATATCACGTCTAATCTAGACGGGATATATCGATCNGCTGCCGCAAATCTTTTATTTGGGATGAGAAATCCTACCACTGGGCTTCCTGCTTCTAATAATCATTCCTCTAGCTAAATTGTCTCCCAAAGCCCAGGGCTGCTCTTGCCAGGGACCCAGCTGGTGTTACTTGATGACTTTGTGGCATAAAAAGTCTTCTTGATATAGCAAAGTCACCAATGTGCACATCAGTCACCAGTGCTGACAGGTGGGCTCTTAAATCAATACAAAGGAAGGCAAGGTATAGGTTGACACAGGTACCAAAGTCAGGATCAAGCATATGGCCTAATTCTGTACTGCCTGGCATCTTATGTGTCTATAAATCTGTGCAAAACTTGTCCAGGTATAAATGACAATGCAAGGTGCAAAGCACTAGAGAATTTGACTCAGAGCCTGGAACAAAATACTTCGAGGTACCTAAATCTGCCTAAGTCTTAATGAATCAGTTGCCAGCGCTACCATTCTGCTACTTTTGTTCATTTGGAAGATAATTCATTCCCTAACGGCTGAGAGATGGCTTCTGACAAACCTCCCCTCTGAAAACTCTGCTCAAGGACGCTGCTCTTTACTGTTTGCTCAGTCAAAAATGTTCCGGGGAGGTTTGTTTCCTTTTATCTGAGGCAGCATAATAAAATACCTTAGATAAACAAATTTATTCTTGGAGGGATGTTTATTAAGTGCCGGCAATCCCCTATGATAAATAATTTCTCTGGGAGGAAAAAAAATCAAGAAGAAAGTAGGCCAAGGAAATGATTTTAGTAGAGGAGATAATGCAGGAAGCATAGGACACTGAAGGCTTCTTTTTCATGTTGTTCTTTTAAGAAAGCGTCGTGTCATTGGTAAGATGTTACCACAGTGCCATCTACGGGCGAGCTGAAAAGAGTAACACACTCAGCTGAGGACTTGGCTGCCTGGCTGTTCTGAAGAGCATTGTCGGTGACATAAGAAGCTCACTGCCGGAGGCCCAGCTCTGCAATCCTTTCTCATACCCCGTTGCCTCCTGGATTCCATTGAAACCACTTGCATGAGTAACTACTAAACAAGGGAGCAAGGGATGTAAAATTGGGCCCAGAGCTACAGATGCATCAGCCAGCATCAGGATGGTTCTGATTTGTCCACACAGAGTCCAGAAGGCGAACAGTTAGACTGATCAATATTATTAGTAGTGGTTCCGCAAAGCCTAGAGGCTTTCACTGATATTGAGACCCCACTGTACAAATATGGCATAAGAGAGTCCTTATCCCAAAGAGCTTACAGTATCAACGGAGGAGTCACATTAACTGGGAGAAAGGAAGTATTAGTATCTCCATTTTACAGGTAGGGATCTTTGACATAGATTGTGATTTGCCGAAGGTCCCAGAAGGAATCTCTGGCAGATGTTCTGAGTCCCAGTCCAGTGCCTTATTCACAAGACCACCCTTCTCAATAGTTTAAAATTTCTACAATATCTCAGTGAAGCAATAACTAGTAAAGCATATGTGTAACTTGAGGATTGTATACAGAGATCCAGTGTATTTTGATTGTGCCAGGGGAAGCATTAAGAGTTTTTGTTTAAAAAAGATGTTTTAGTAAATGATTGACCCTGAGCAGTAAAAGATCAAGGAAATTACTCAGAATGTGTGTCAAAGCGTACAAGGCCCTTTATGGATGGCTAAGCAAGAAATTTCTTGCTTTACATTTTTAAAAAGCTGGCAGCCCAGTTTCTAGCTGCGACTGGAGATAGCACACAAGGTTTGGGTGTGTTTGCAAGTATGGGGTTCATACAGAAGATGTGACCCCCGATGAGATGCACATAGCTTTGAAGCAGAAAGAAAAAGATTTTGCTTTTCACTTTCAAGTGTGAATCCCTGTGCATTCTGTCTGGGATTTACAAAGGGGCCCAAACTCTCATTGAAAATCATCGTTAATGCAGGAATGCGTCACCATCTCATAGCATTTAGCATCTTGCAGATTGTTCTATACCATTACCCCACCCTTTGAAGGTTTACGTAGCTTTTGTTAGAGGTGCATAAGAGAGAAAATATGAAGGCAGAGATCCAGTAACTGCTACCATTTATAACTGTTATAAAATCACCTACTACTTTGGTGTGTCAACATGTTAATTGCCATTGATGAGTGTGACTCAAAGGGCAGCTTGGATAAGCACCCAGAAGATTGGGTGCTTATCAGACTTTCACATGAATCAAACTAACTGCTTGTTCTGGAAACCTCGGTTGGCAATATTGTGAGATTTCTAGTAATACCTCTTCAGAATCACAGAACATCAGGGATAGAAGAGACCTCAGGAGATCATCTAAGTCCAACCCCAAGACAGATTTTTGCCCCAGATCCCTAAATGGCCCCCTCAAAGATTGAGCTCCCAACCCTGGGTTTAGCAGGCTGATTCTCAAACCACTGAGCTATCCCTCCCCCCAGCTGGTTAGCCTGCATGGTTTGGGGAATCTGTATACAATTTACCAAGTCTGGTTGCTGTTATGAAATTGCTGTATCATAGAATGCCTCAGTGTATAATGAATGTTGTTGTAGCCATGTCAATCCCAGGATATGAGAGAGCTCCTCTCTCTCAGCAACAGAAGTTGGTCCAGCAAAGGATATTAATTACCTTGTCTCAGTGTGTAGCGAGTCAGCCAGGAATCGGGGCTGTGTCAGATACTTGTCAGACCAGGAACACTGGCGTCATTAAACCTTACTGGTCCCTTGTTTAGGTGGAAACACTTGGGACAAGGGATGGGTGAAAGCTGAGAGAACCAGATCCTTCAGCTTCTCCGCAGGGAGTTGGGTTTTGGAGAATGGAAAATCTCCAGCAGCAGAACAAAGGGATAGAGGTGAGAAAGCCGGAGTTTAAAAAGGATTTAGGGAGAAACAAAGGGCCAGGCTTCTGAAGGGAGAGGGTACTTCTGTGAGCAGAGCTAGCATGGGGTATGCCTACTCTTAACTGGGAATCAAACCTCCCAGCTCCAGTGTAGACAAACCCTAAAAGTCAAATCCCCTGTTTACTGCTTCAATGAAATACTCACAAGGACACCAGAGTTAAAGACTTCAGGTTACCGGTAAGGGAGTTTTGCGGCTACCTATGTGACTGAGCAAGTAATGAGCAATACAAATAGGCAGATTTTAAAGATCTTTTATGCTGCTTTAAAAACAGAGAAGGTGGAAACACTAGCATGGCCAAAATTCTTCTGGATTGGCACCAGACCGAAGATAGAATGTGGCCTGCTGGGATTGGCTTTCAAAATTAAGACCAATTTCACAGAGAGATTCACAAACCATTCAAGGAAATGAAAGCTGAAATATGGTTTTGCAATATTTGCAACTTTCAAAGTATGAATTGGAGGCAAACCAAATGAAAGTGGGCATATTTGATTGTTTCACGTTATGAGTTTGGGGGAGTTTAAACTCTAAACCTAAAACAAAATCCGGGAGCGAGAACTCCCATGGAGTGGCCATGGCATCAGTTCTCACACAGTGAAACTGCTGAGTTTTGCACCACTCCATTTTGTGAGTCAGCAAAGTGGCTTCAGGAGGAACTTAGGTAGCTCTAAGTGTGTGTGGATCAGCCCTATGTATAGAAATATTTGACTAATTGGTTTCTTGGTTACCTAGCAGCTTGTGCCATCATTAGGAACAAGTGAACTAGATCAGATGACAAAACAAACCCCACATCTGAACCTGAAATTGAACCTTTTTGAGCACTGCAAAAACTTAAATATTCTCCACCCTCTATTATTCATATTTGAACCCTTCTGTCACTATACTACATCTGGACTGGAATCAGAACTTCTGAAATACTGCAAGGTAAGCCATTGTGGCCTGACTGGAAAGGGGAAATCTCATGAGGAAATTTCTTCTCAGAAAATTTCCAGACTGGTTTCATAGACTTAACAGTTGTGGCTAAGCTTCAGTAAAGAATCAAAACTCTCGATTGCTTATTCAAATACATCCAAAGTCCCCACACTCTTGAGATTCACAGTCACTAATCATTGTCATGGTGTGAGGTTTGTTTGCATTGTACAGTCATAAAAGTTGCTTAAAATTATGCCAGAGTTCAAAAATAAATGCCAACTCTCACTTTCTAATTTGTCTGTAAACTGTCGGACAGGAGATGCACCTATCTGAGCTTCCCTGAGCATTGAGGATGTTTAGGTTTGTGGATCCAAAACCTTTGTGGGTACATGTATGTATGTACACACATACACACTCACTCACACACACACGCTGTGTGTCTCTCTCCTTCTTGAATTTCCACTGGGTCCTCTGATGTTAGAGTGTTGCTTGCAGTGTCATGCTAGATACTGATTGCATTATTTATAAGTGCTATATCTGAAGTATTTTATGTCCATGATCAGCTCCTTGTGGGAGCTCATTATCTCCAACTACTATCTACAATGAATTGATGACTCACCAGTTCCACCAGGTCAGGCTGTGGAGCCATCTTGAGTGGCAGTGGGTTGCACGCTTGTTCTAGTGCTCTACTGAAATTCTGCCCAAATCTAGGGAATAACAACAAAGGGGGTTAAATCTCTTAGCAATTTCACCCAGATTTCCCCCTTTTTGCAAGTATAGAGAAGAATGGGGCTAAAATACCCATATTTGGGAATGAGATGGAAATAGGCTGAATTCTAGTCCATAGATTTACCCTAAAGTGCAATTTACTGTGTATGTGGTACCTCGGACCTCCTGGACTTAATGGGTCAGAGTCTTAACAGGTGTAAAGTATCATGTCTCATTGGCTACAGTTGAGTTACACCAGTTTATACTGGCAGAGGATCTGGTCCAATGTCTGTGAGCAGTGCTTGTGATTCAGGCACCTGTCAAAGCATAGTGTATATTTTAACACTGACATGCTACAGGTCTTCTGTGAAACACACTGCTCAGATAGGCGGTTCATGGACCATTTTGAACTCAGATATGCAAGCTTGGAGGAAAACGAATCAGAGAAGGAAGGAGATTAATTTCTGAAGGCTGTCTGCATTTTTTTACATAAACTCTACTCTGCGTCTGTGCATGTATGGCACAGGCTATGAAATCCCTGCTTCTGCTGTAGGCAGAGCAGAGGATAAATATATATGGATGAATAAACAAGGCAAGTAATCCAATCTCATTGCTAGTATTCAGTTCTTGCACTGTTGCTCTAGGCAACCAGCTTGAGTGGGGATATTGTCTATAACCTTAAAAACTGATTATAGGCTACTTCACTGCCTCATACTGTCTTAAAGAGGATTAGAAGGGAGTGTAAAGCTGGTTTAGGGACTATGTTAACAAAGCCTCAAAGGCATCTGCAGATTTCCTTGTTCATGAAGTGATTAACTTATTTAGTAACTGTGAAAAAATGTGCACATTCCAGGAGCCAGGCTGCTAATAATTAAGAGATGTAATTCTTGTCGTGAGGAGCCTGGCTCATACTGACAACTGTCTGTGTTTGGCAGAGATGTGGGGTTGTTTTGTGCCCTGACATGTACAGGTTTCCTCCGTTTTTTTTAAGCTGAAGAAGGGGTGGGGGGAAGAGGGGGAAACAAACCCACTTGTCAGTAAGGCCTTTCACCATTCGAATGGGCTGTGTCTTGTTTCCTGACTGGTATGTGTTTCATTGCAGTGCAGTTCTCTAGATCGTACAGCTGAAGCATTTCAAATGAGTTACTGGAGATCTGCTTATGCTCTTCTAGTTCATCCCAGTGTTTACCTGCAAATGCAGAAGGAAACTCGACTCAATATCTTTATTTTCTGCTTCTGCTGTTTTTTAACCCATCCTAGATGAAGCTTTGCTATGTGGGGGTGGGGGGGAAAGCAAAGCAGCACTATGGGAAATGCCACACGACAGAATCTAAGACATTAAATCCAAACAAATCTCCTATTTTCTACGGTTCGATGGCAACAAAGTTCTGCTTTTCAACTCTAACGAAGCCTGACATCATGATCCCTAGTGTAAGTCATCAGCAAGGTTTGAAGATGGGGCCTGAAGCACTGGTCTCTGTCAGGTGGGCTAAAGGAGTGACTCCATTAGGTGGTAGTAGCAGTAGGCTGTCATCCACTATATGAATAGAGAGACTTGTTTGGCCAGTACGTTACTTATATCTCCCCCTCCCCACAAACACACTCTTCTGAAAAGCTTGTTTTTTAGCATCTGAGGGCCACAGGAATTTGACTTCTTCATAAAGGCCACGGCATTGTAACAGTCTTCACTAGGGGCCATCAGTAGTGGTAGAATTTAGGACCTTCAGTGAGAAGAGTGATTTTTTTTACTATTCAGGCGAAAGGAACAGCTCCTTTACATTGGATCTTTTAAATAATCTCCATCTGCACATATATAGGTCTTCATCCAACCCCTTTCTGGCACTCCGCGGGGAGGTATTGTAAACCTGTAGCCTTACTCCAGGTACCCCAGACATTACCTTTCTCTTGTCCCAGCATCTCTTTCTCTCTCTGGTGCCTCAACAGTCAATAACCCAATTTAACAATCTCAGCATTGAATTCTGGTTGATTTTAAATTAAAATACAAGCAGATTTCTGAGGTAAGTTAATAAAATAAAGAGAAAAATCACAAAATAAAAGATTATTGGAAATAAATCCATCTAGTCCAGCACCAGAAAAGGCATCTCTTAGTGGGCAAAAAAAGCTTGTATTGCAAAGAATGAAAATATCACATAGAGAACAGCGTGTCTGTCTTTCTCTCAGCCTGTCAATTTAGAATGCCAACACGTCTCTATGAAGTAGTATTTCAAGGGTAAGGGTGGGTTTCTGTATTTTATAGGAAACATGGTTTCTTTGGTCTCTCCCCAAAGCCCATGCCCTTATACCTAGGTTCTCCATTACATCACCTTCCTCAACCAGCTTTATAGATTGTGTCTCTGGTATGATCTGAATGGATATAGGGCAAGAACTTCTCTAATCCTTCCTTCCAAAATCACATGCCTGCTCATGCCCTTTATTGAGCGTATTGATGCCCAATAAACACATCTAAGGCATGTTTGACAAGTCACTGGTCACTCCTGAGCCCAGGCTCATTTCTCAGTCATTTCAGTGTATTTGGTAGAGATAACTACATTTAAAAATGATATTTATATAGCCTGTAATAATGACTTGACGTTTATGTATTTGAAAGAAACAGAGCTGCAATAAAAATGTCTAATTGTAATAATCAATCTACCGCACAATTTTCAATATTTGCACTATTGACTGAGGAGCATTCCTTCTCCCTCTACCCATTACTACTCTTGCTGTATAGTGTGGCTAAAACTTCCAAAAGTGATCAGTGATTTTGAGTGCCTCAATTCTTGGGTGCCCAACTTGACACACGCTACAAGGGTCTGACTTTCAGAAGTGCTGAGCACTCATCCTCTGAAAATAAAACCCCTTTAAGGTGCCATAGGTTGGGCTCTTAAAACTAGAGGCACCCAAATTTATTAGTTGCTCCTGAAAAATTTGGCTTATGCTCATCCTTGAAACAGAATCTACAGATTTGCTAAAACAAATAAAGCTTGTTTGAAATAATGCAGAAAATGCACTTTTTTCAGCAGAGTCCTTACAGCCAGAGGAATCCTGAGTGGGCCTTAAACAACAAACCTAGAACACCAGAGTAAAAGGAATACTGTCATGGATCTATAAAGCAGATGCTACAATTTCCTGTCAGCCCCCTCCCCACGCACTTCCCCGTCCTCCTGGCTAGGTGAGAGAAAAGATCCAGAATCAAGGAGTGGCATGGCTCCATTTGAAAGTGTTGGCCATGTGGCGAGCAGGAGCTGCAGAGAAGCGGAGGCAGAAAGCGTTCCCCAGGAACCCTATGCAGAGACACGTGTGTGGCACAGGCTGCGAGCGCCAGACATTCCAGCAGGTGCAGGTCCGAGTGGGACTTGTGGAGAAGCAGAAGCAGCTGGGCAGGGAGCCAGTGTAGAGGGGCCCCAATGAGAGACCCTAACTGAACCGAGCTTGGAATAGAGACTGGACCAAAGAGGGCACCCAGGCATTAGGCCTGAAGATCCTTGACTCGTGATTGGACTGCCCCAGGGACCCAAACATTTACCGCTGTTGCTCACTGTGAACTGTAACAATGTAAGCCTCTATACCTAGGGTATTTGAACCCTCTCCTTTTCCTGATGGTCTTAAGAAAATTCGCTTTCCCTTAGTCACATGCCTGAGGGGTTAGTGGGACCCACCATGGCTAGCTGCTGAAGTGTCTGCAATGCTTACCTCCAAGTTGCGGTACACCTGGCATGCTCCTGCCACCCTGGGGGTTTGGTGCATTCTGGCACTGAGCAGCCCCCATAATGACACTGCATGGAAATCAGAGATTAGCTGAAAGCTAGTTGGGGTTTTAGCAAATCCGAGCCTGGGCACTTCCAAGGGATTTCTGATATGGGCCGTGATACGGCATTATTGTCAGATCTGAACTAGGCTTGTCACTGGGAATTGCACCAACATCGCCCACATAGAGGACGGAGGGCAAACCAACCCTTTGCCCTTGGAGTTTTTCGAAGCTGTCAGGTTTCTTTATTCAATTCACTTTCACAAATTCCTGCGGGGGTTCCATGAAAATGTGGGTTCCTGGTGGAAATGACACACATTGGTTTTTCAGTGTTGCTGTCGGGACTTGGAGAAACAGTGCCACTGTGTGACAGTCTCACAGAGACTTCCCTTCCCAAACAATTTCTGTAACTTCCACGTTTGGTTACTGGGGTGAGCTAGAGACTGCAGGCCAGCTCATAGCTCTCTTCCACCAGAAAGGCAAGTAAGTAAGGCAAGTAAGAGGGCCCTAAACAATCAAATAGCAGAAGGTCTTCATGATTCCTCAAACTCTTTAGAGAGCTGATTCTTTTTGTTTTGTTTTCCTTTTAAATTTCTTATCAGGCTCTGGTCAGAAGGCTCCGTGTGTTACTGTGACGTACCTTGGCTTCAGATGGTTATGCTTGTGAACTCATGTCACTGTGGTGTGACAGGAATGTTAAGGCGACAGGAGCAGTATGGGACATTCTGAGTCCATGGATCACACGAGTCTGCTCCAGGCTCATTTGCTTCCCATGAAATAAAGAAAGGCCCTACCTGTTCCTCTTCTCTTTACATGTGGAACAGCTGCTGCAAATGGCATTGCTTTTGCACTTCTTTTGTAAGCAAAGTGAAGCAGCGTTTTGAACCTCCACATTCCTTTGCTAATCAAAAATG
Source organism: Chelonoidis abingdonii (assembly GCF_003597395.2). Classification (NCBI taxonomy): domain Eukaryota; kingdom Metazoa; phylum Chordata; order Testudines; family Testudinidae; genus Chelonoidis; species Chelonoidis abingdonii. Next base: position 101,921,522 of record NC_133773.1, read on the forward strand.
ATATTGGCTTCCGCCTACTTGTTCATAAAAATTCTCGCTTCAATCTCTCAACCCCGAGGCTCTTTTGAGCACTAAAATCAGGTCTTTGGTTGGCCACCAGAAACTCTTAAGCTGCCCCAGCATAAAGGTTCAGCCTGAGGAATGAACTCTCATTGCCCCATAGGAGATGGGAGAGAGACTCCTCTCTGGTCAGCCTGGCAGTCAGGACAGCAAAGGTTGCAGCATCCTTTAGGCTTCTTCTATGGCCTGCATCAAAGGCCACGTCTAGACTACGCGCCGTATCGGCGTGTTAAAATTGATTGCTCGGGGATCGATATATCGCGTCTAATCTAGATGGGATATATCGATCCCTGAGTGTGCTTATATCGATTCCGGAACTCCACCAACCCCAACGGAGTTCCAGAATCGACATGGCGAGCCGCGGACATTGATCCCGCGCGGTGAGGACGGGTGAGTAAATCGATTTTAGATATTCGACTTCAGCTACGTTATTCACGTAGCTGAAATTGCGTATCTAAAATCGATTTTACCCCGTAGTGTAGACCAGACCTGTTACTAAATAGGGAACAGAAAATACAATTGATACCGGTAAAGCCTGGTTCATATATGTGTTACATTCTCTAAATTCCACTAAGTGTCTTACAGCCATCAGTCTATTCACCAGCTCTCCACATTTGTTCCATTATAAGAGTCTTAAGTGGAAATGTAGAATACTACAGTTTGCCTTCCTACTATTGGGCCATTGCCTTCAGATTCCTGGAAGTACCTTCCAACTACATAACTAAATCCCATGGAACCATATTAACAAAGAAGAAACATTCACCCAGATGCTCAGCCCTTGGAATCTCCATTCATCCAACCAACACTCCAATTAGCCGGCAACTTGGAGACATTCAATGGGCAAATGGAAGTTATGATGCTGGTATGATCCATTCCCTCATACCTTTACCCTTTTAGTGCAGCTGCAACCTAATTGTAAAGTGTTTAACTCCAGACATATTGGCAGGGAAGTTTGAGTTTTGGAAAGAAAGGAAATGGGATCTGGGAGTGACATGGGATGGGCTTCTGTACAGAATGGAGGGAAACAGCAGCTGGAAGGAATCAGCAACAAAGATCAGACGTGTCTAGAAAAAACAGCAATTCCTTCAGCTGGTAATGATATGATTTAAAATATTAAATCCATTAGATTTAGGAAAATATTTTTCTCTGCTCTGGTCTTCCATGTCATCTGTATTCAGTAAGGGGAGTGCAGAGGAGAAGCGGGATATAAATATCTTCTGTTTTCATATATAGATTTAGTAAAATCCTGGTCCTGTTGCAGTCAGTGGCAAAACTCCCACTGACTGCAGTGAGGCCAGGATTTCAGCCACTGAAAATTTTTTAATTTTAAAATTAAAGCATGCAGTTTAATGGTCACATTATCAAGTAATACATGCTCGTCTGTACTGACAGAAGAGGAGTGTAAAAAGTTAGTAATACATGTATCCAATCTAGGTGCGAATGCATCAGACTGATCATTATGAAAGACAGGGAGAGAGACAGCTTAGTGGTTTGAGCACTGGCCCACTAAACCCAGGATTGTGAGTTTTAATCCTTAAGGGGGTCACTTTGGGATCTTGGGCAAAATCAGTACGTGGTCCTGCCTGGTGAAGGCAGGGCGCTGGACTCAATGACCTTCCAAGTTCTATGGGATAGGTATATCTCCATAAAATATTATTACAGTTTCATACATCATTGACTTGGATGGCACTTGGGTCTTTCAAACCTTAGCAAATTAATTGTTTTTGCTCTATACAATAGAAGCCCAACAAATAGATTTCAATTTTAAATTATATCAATATTCCAGTGCTTTATTTTCATTTTGTTAATCAGCTGTATATTCAGTTATAGCGCACTAACCTCCATGCAGAATGTGCTTACTATAGCAAAAAATATACAGGTGGAAATGAGTGTAATGGAAACATCAATATTCACACACACTATCACTACAGTAATTTGATAAAACAAGACCAGAAGAGGTTAATATTCAAAACTTAAATTTACTGGGTAAAAACTGCAATGTGCAAACTTAATTTCACTGATATAAAAATACAAGTCATTTATATGTTGTATACACACAAAATATATATGGAAAATCATTTACACAGCTAGAAACCAGGAATAAAGTTCAGGATATGATCATGCAAAGCTTCACTCCTGTCACTCGCAATAGTACTGCCCAGAGACTGCTCACATATGTAAGGCTCGCAGGAATGGTCTTAAGTCTCTTAAATTCAAGGGGAGAAATGTGTAATTGTTAAGGTTGGATGTGGAGACCATTACTGGGTAGCCTTAAAACTTGACAGATGTGTTGTTCTTATTCCATAATAAGGGTGAAATTGTCTTCAAATAGACATGACACGTGCACTGAAAAGAATGGGAAAGGTGTATGCATATAAAGTAAAAATGTGGTTTATTCTTCTCCCGCGAGCCAGCTACAGAATTTCTATTAATTAATGGATGTCTATGTGACCACAACATAAAAGAAAGCCCATGCTAGGTTCTCATTAATATTCAATTGTAGAATTCCAACCTCCCCAGATGCTCTCCCCTGCCCAAAGGAACTCACATTTCTACCCCATTCTTTCCTCTGACCAATGAGCGAAATAGGATTCTACGAAATTCTATGTCCTTTTGTGGAACTTGCTCTCATCCCTGCTCTCTAGCCCAGACCTAGCAATTGATTCCTAATGACTAGCAAAAACAGACAGAATCTCTCACCCTCAGGCCAAAAGGATTTGCTGCCCATCGCATCTCTGCCCCCTGACACCAGCCCACCTTGTCTGTGTAATAGGAGTGCTCTATAAAAGAGATGTCTGTACATCTGTTAAGAGTTAGGTGATAAAGTACCAGTAGATAGCACTCAGGAATACACAGCACACTTCCCAGGTCTTTTAGGTCCCAGACTCTTGTTGCTGTGCATTTCCAATGGCTTCTTTACTTCACCCCTCAATAACCTGGAAAAGGGAACCAATTTAACAAATATTAATCTGCTCCAAGAAAGGGAAAGTGTCCAAACCACCCAAATAAAGGTCTACCCTTTTTGCCAATACACCCACTTTCAAATGAGTCCCACAGCCCAACACAAGACGCCCCCATACAGCAAGCACTGATGAAACAAACAGAGCTTAATTTCCACTCAACAAATAACGCTTTAGTTCAATATTCAAATTCTGAAATTGTAATAGGGAAGAATTTTTTTTACAGATTGCTCCAGCAGTTCTGTAATATCGAGGTGTGTCTCAGAAATGGGGACGCATACATTAATGGGGCGTATTAAGTAGGGTGGATCAGAAATTTTCCATCAAACCTGGTTTTGGACAGAAAATTGGGTTTTGACTATATGAAATTCTTAATGTGAAGTATTTGGCTTCCATGGAAAATTTCAACTTTGTGCTGAAAAACCAAAGACCCAAAACCTCCAATATGAAAATACATTCATGGTGCCTCAGGCTCCCATTCTTCTCCATTAGCCAAGCTTCCCAGCTGAACTACGCCTGCCCATCAGGCTCTGAGGGTGTGTGGGTGTGAGATCAACGGGAGAAGAGTGTAATTACAGTCATTGGGTCAGATTCCAGCCCGTGCTCTGCCCATGCTCTGCTTTCTACACTACTCCAGCACCATGTCCTCTGGACATTCTGGGCTGCAGAACAGCACATTAGAAAGTCTGAGGAAGCTGTTAGTAGTCAGACCAGCCCCAAGACACTGCTCTAATTAGTGCTAGAATCTGAGAGCCACAAAGGTAGGCTGAAGCCACCATCGATCCCCTCTGCCTTCCTGTGTTCTCTCTCCTGAGAGTTGCAGCACAGAATCTGGCCTAAGGTTTATCCACCTCCTTTGAAAGCATGAAGAAGTGCTCTCATTGTGGAGTGTACATTTTGGAGGGGGGAAGGGAAGGGAAGGAAAAAGGGGAATTGAAAATGAAAAGAAAATATCACGTCTCTGAAGACCATAGTAACATCAGAGAAAGCCAGAGATTTTGCAGTAACCAACGAGGGGCAGAATTATTTAGTGTTTGAGAGCGCAGGTCTGGGACTCAGAAGACCTGGATTTTAGTCCCAGCTACCACTAACACATTGTGCAACCTGTGACAAGTCTCTCTGCTCCTTTGTGACTCACTTCCTCACTCTGTATTAAAGGGGAATCATAACGCTTACTCACCTTTGTAAAGTGCATCAACCTCCTCAGATGATGGGCGCTGTGTCATTATTCTCAGGTTCTATATAATGATCTCTTAAAAATAAACAGGCCAAGGTATAGACATGCCAACGAGCCAACAATGAGGGCAGCGGCATGTCCTCAGATGCAGGACGAGGAAAAGAAAGCCTGCTATTGCAGGGTGGCATTCCACGCGCCAGACCAGCTCCATAGTCCACGGGGTGCTGTTGACTGCAAAGCACTAGTGGAGCAGATTCTTTCTTGTCATAGACGGCATGACTAGCTCCTGCCACATTACAGGCCAAGTCTCTCTTCTGCCCTGGCTGACACCCTCTCTTGTTCACAGTGCATCTCTGACCTGGTACGCTACTGTGCGTCATCAGCACCCAATATTACTCACAGAACGAGCACAGCAAAGCACCTCGTAAGGCACAAGTTGTGCATGGGAATGAACTCTTGGGACCATCTCCTGGGGAATCCTGGGAAGTCGCTGTCCTTTCCCCTTTTTCTTTTTTCTCCCCCTTTTCTGCACACCATCGGGGGAAGTGGGGGAAAGGACAGAGACTAATCACCTGTGGGAGAGGCAAGGGGGAGAAAATTCTGTAAGCTTCAACTTGCAGCTTTCCTCAGACCGTTCCCTTGGGAGGGAGAGAGGATTTTTCCCTTTTGGGGCTAGGACATGGATTTATGGGTTTCCAACTCACTAGTATCTCTTAACTACAGGTAAGGGAGCTGCTTTCTGTTTTGATACAGCAGCCAGCCGTAGGGATAGTTCAGGATCCTCTCCCCCAGCAACACAGAACTATACTGCTATTGGCAGAGTCCCCAGAAGCAGAGGGGAGCTGAAGGTGTGTGTTGGGGTGTCATAACAGCATCAAGCTTTATTATTTCTCTCTCATTTCTGCATGGAAATGCCTGGGCTTTGCAAGGGTTGGTGACTTGGAGCAGGGCACCTCCCTTATTCCACATTCTTCCATCCTACCCTCCCTCCCCGCCTTGAGATCTAGTGGCACAGGGCAGAAGAGGCAGGAAAATGATCCCACAGAAACAGCACACTCATCTGATGCCACGTAAGCAAGGGAGATCCTAATGCAGTTGTCCCATTAATGCTCAGCTCCTGTGCTGTGGATGGCCTGGGCCTCAGTGTGTCAGTCAGGTGGGCTATTTGGAACTTTAGCAAAATCTGGTGCATTTGTACATGGACAGGTTTCACCCTGGAAAGCTCTGCTTCTTGGCAAAATCAAACAGTCACAAACATGTGGACACTTGAGACTGAAAACGGATGCCTACCTACTAATCACACTCTCCTCTGCGAACAGTTGTTCTAGCCCCCATTTCAACTCAGCATCATATTGTCTGAAGGAAAATAAATTCTTGAAATAGTCTTTGGGCCAGAGGCTTTCCTCCACTTCACTGGGAGAGAAGCAGAACACGAGCCAAATTACTGCACTACTTGAGTCATACCAAAAATATACATCCTAAGCCAAAAGATACAGACGCAGGTCCCAAGTTCACAACTGGGGCTCTTAGTGTGTCTAAAAAAGTTTGATGTCCATCAGTTTTCATTAATAACTATTTAAAAATCATACTGTGATCTCAGGGAAACTCTTAACATATTAGCTTCTGAACTATCACACAGAGAACTTTGTTTTTGTTCTTAGATGCAACAAAACGTGCAAACATAAATTTTGGCATGGATCATTAACTTTTCTCTGTTGCTCTTTTGTTTAATGTAAAAAGCCAATCTATGAGTAATGGCCCCAAGATGTCCAAATGCAACATAACTTAGCCCTCAAACTGTAAAAGAGTATGATGTAAAGAGATTTTAACATGTGAAGTGTGAGCTTCTGTATGGTTTCTCAATTCAAAAACAAAATACAAGAAGTAAAGAGATTTGTAATGTCTGGCTTGTATAGAATTTAGACTCTAAGCAAACAATGTGGATTTGGAGAACCAGCCACATCTAAGAAATTTACAGGAATCAATCTGTAACTTAGAAATTAAAGAGCAAATTCTCCAGTTTAATCCACATGCTGGTATTTGATTTGCACGAGAGTGCACATTACAGCTGCAAGCAGAATGTACCATAGAGAAACATGCATGAAGATAAAAGATCTTCCACCACATTGTGGATTAGAGAAATAAATGTGCCCTAAAATTTTAAGAATAAGAAATTGACAATTTAGGAAACTCGCATCTGAAATACTAATCTCTACTATAGCAGCAAGTTGATACCTGTAACACTGAGTTTGGGGAAGAACAATTTTGTGGTACTATTTGGTCTAATTAAACAACAAGTTAACTGGATCTCCTTGGACGTTATTGCACCTGTAGTTGAAACAGTGATGCTTTAACTGGCCAGAAGACTACTTTCACTATATACTACAGAAAAGTGAGCTTTTTAAAATGTGTAACCTTCCGCAAAAGACACATTGTAAATAGGCCACAGTCCTAATTCATACTTCAGCCCAATATCCTTTATAAAGCAGTTTAAGTATGTCTGGCACAAAATCAAGCTTTGAAGTGCCTCCACCATTTCAGAGACAGAGTCTTAAATATTGTTCTTCTCCAAAGGGTGGATGGGCACCGAGTACCAAATGAAACTAAAACTCAGCAGGCATTCACTTCCTTGAAAGAGGCTGTCTGACATCATACAGCAGATCAGAAGTAAATAAAATGATGCCTTTAGGCATGATGATAAATCCACTACAATACTGTGAGAGTGACAGACTCCACCATGACAATGTCAGTATATTCTGTTGAGAAAGTAAAATGCAGTTACCTTCAATGGTACATTTATCAGATCATGTCAATCAACAGTACTAAAACAATGGATGTCAAAACAAAATATATTAAAACAGTACGTTTTATAAAAACTGATGGCAAAATGCCCCACAATTATAGTTCTGCATAACCAAGTCCAGCTCTCCAGGGTCCACTAAGTTAACACCTTTAAGCACACAAAGCAGTTATCAGAGGCTTTAATAACATGATTAGTGGAACCCAGCCAAGCTGCAGGGGAATTACACCCTCAGAAATCTATCAAGTATGATCACAACCTATCTGTGAATGCTAATACTTTGTAGTCCCAAAAAGGCAGAGTCAGTTCAGAAGCTCTTCACTGCTGTAATTCTCCAGCCTTTTACAGGGCACACTATTTAACATGGAGTTTTCTAAATAGAAAAAGGAACACACGTAACAAATATGAAGCACTTATGGAAGAGTCCATGACCGCAGATATTTCCAGTACATTGTATCTGGAGTGTACATATGTTATTTAGTTATTCATTCCTGCCCATCATTATATTGCATATTTTATAGTTCACAAGTATTCTATAAGTTAACAAGCAAGAGTCTCCTCCCTGAGAAACGTGCTTCTCATATTTTTGCAGACACTCCCATCCCCTCACTCGGCTACAGTAAGGCATGGACAATGCTAAGAAGACCGTGTCAAATCCCAATGATGACAGTAAAAAACAGTTCTTCCCTTTCTCTTAGTGGAACTTATCTGGTCCATTACAATTGCAGCTGTCAGTTGGCATCCAGGCACTCTTGCCTGGTAAGTAGATGTTTTCCACCTGGGCTGCCTGTCTGCGTGCGTAGATCTTTCACTGTCTGCAGCAAAGCTTTCCTCTCCAGCTCTAAAGTGAGAATGGATTGCTTCAATTTGCACTCGTTGTTCAGTAAAAATTCTACTGTAGCTTCTAGGTTTTGGATCTTTCCATTTGCCACCTTAAGGGGAAAAAGAAAACAAGAATTTTCTAAAAACTGTGAAACCAGTGGACCTTACAGACAGAGTCTCAGTCCTTCAGGCTTTTAAAAAGTCCTACTGAGATATGTCATGTTTACAACAGATTTTCCAGTTATGTAGAAAACACACACTGAATTAAAGTGTAAGTACTGCTACTTCCACAAACCCAGTATTACTTATAAATAGCATTGTCTACAGACAACAATCTATTTTTTCCTCTTTCTCTCTCTAATCTTTATTGTTTAGGTGCTAGTATGATTAAACCTAGAATATAATACAGAGCAGATTAAAAGTTAAATCTACAAATAATTAGCTAATAGAACTTTATATTTATTAGCTGCCACCTTTTAATTAAAGATAGCATGACTATTAATCCAGAGATCTACTCATTACAAAATTACACTCCATAGGTATCAAGGTGCAGAAACATTATGACTCAGAAGGAAAAAATGTGTCTGCTAGCCATTGAGGAACAAACCTGCCACTATGTTTCCCATGCCTAGAGGATACATTTTACCTAGCTGAGTAGGATTTGAATAAGCATCGAAAGGCCTGTATTCCATCTTACCTACTGTGTCATCTAGCTCCAAGTTTTTGTTTTTGATCCAAGAGGCTTGAAAATCTAAATATAGAGCCCATCTCTTACCCCCGTATTCCCTTTAAATTACCCATGTACTCAGAAGTTGTATTAACATATTTTTTTGCAGCTCAGACAGAAAGAAGGAGCCCTGAGGAGTTCAGAATGGATCAGCTCCTTCAGAGACCAACCGTACCATCTCTGAAAACCTGCCTTGTCTCTCTCATCTCACAAAGGGCGAGTTTTGAAGCAGCCACCGACACAACTGCAGACTGAATGGACTGAGGTCGGATACTGGACAGCAAGATGTATTATTTCATGTCTTTCTGATCATTCTGGATCATGGGTTCTCAAACTTTCTCATAACAAGGATCACCTCTTAATAGAGAATGTGTCTCATAGACATCTCTCCCATTTGTGACTGCCTGACTACAGCAATTGCTTAAATGCGAAAATAATGTTACGACTGCATTAATGTATCTTTAGCTGTCTTCTCCAGTGAGCCAGCATCCTGTGACCCCAGCCAGCATTCCATAGGCCACCAGCAAGCCCTACATTCGGGAACCTCTGCTCCACACAAACTTAAAAGGTTTTAAATACTGGTAAGTCCACCTGGTACCAACTGTAAATAGGAAATGCTGTAGACAGTAATTTCAGTTATGCCTTAATCTGGATCAAATGTGGCCCACATCTCCTCTATACAATGATCTCTTCTGAAAATATGTACAAACAATGGTTCAATGGCTTGTTAGCTTGAAATATAAACTATACCTGCAACTCCTCCAGTAGATCAAAGTTCTGTTTTCTCAAACTAATGTTTGCCTTTTCCAACTTATCCATTCTCTGATTGTCATTGAGAGACGAATCTATCAACTCATCCTGAAGCACGTGATATTCAACTTCGTAAGCTTGCAACTGTTTGGCGATATCCATTTCAAATACCTGTTATATATATATATCGGTATTAGATGCTATGAAGATCAAGAGAATCAAATGCATAAAAATTCTGTTGGTTTCTTTTTAGGGTGTAGAGTACTTTTCTAGCTTATGTCCCATAGTCTTGAGGCAGTGATGTCCAATGGGCAGAGGACATGCACGGGAGTCAGACATGAGATCATTTCAAATTCTGACATTAACTTGTTGTATGACTTTGAGAGGTCACTTACACCAAAGTTTATAAAAAGTGGCCACTGTTTTAGATGTTTCCATTTTTAGGTACCAAACTTAAGTCAAGTTGGGCATCAAAAAATGGAGGTGCCAAAATTTAGGTGTCACTTTTGAAAACTGTAGCTCAAACCCCTTTGTGCCTCAGCCACCACACATGTAAAACGTGGATAATACCTATCTACCTTCATACAGCACATAAAAGTACTGTGGGTGCAAACTACTTCACCTATTTCTGATCTTGTTATATAATAACATTTTTAGTGTCTGAAAAATTTTATTACTTCAAAAGATTTCATAGAGAAAACATTAAACCATGTTGGAGCAGAATTCTATTTTTAATCACTAGCTGTTAATCACTGACAGTATCCCCAGTCTGTATCAAGACAAATATTGAACCACACCCTGCTCAAGAGACCTTACGCTTTAAAGGCAGAAAAATAAAGCAAAGTACATTGAGAGAAGCCACAGGAAAAAAATACTATAATGTTCTTCCCCTTGCTTGTGGTCTTAGTATATCCGCTTTCCAAATTTCCAGGAAAGCTAAGTGGTAGACCGTATTACTCTAAGGCCCCGAAGTACCTCACTGAATGCAATGAAAAGAGAATGACACAAATGTCAAATCACAGAAACAAATGAAAAACTAAACTTGAGTCACGCAATATAGATACAACAGGAAAATACCCCAAGTACAGAAGTTAACCAGTTGTTCCTTATTTTAACTTCTTGTATCATATTTCTCTTGGAAAGGAGTCAAAAGTCAATTCCCGTCTGAGATACTCATTGAAGTAATGAGAAATATTGCCCATTTCCCTCATTTGCTTTGGGATACAAGGGGTAAAGTTTTCATTTCTACAGGCGGGATATAATTTAAGACGATATCAGCTATATAATAAGATGACTGTAACAATCTTAGAATTCATGTTACCTGTTTATCACTCACACTATAAAAATGATCCCTAATAGTTTTATTGCAGCATGAGTAAATGTTTGGGCTTCTGAACATTAAAGGCTGGATCTCAAACATAGTTTAGGTACAAGTAAATCACAGAATCATAGAAACATAGGATTAGAGGGAACCTCAAGAAACAGGACCAAGATTACATAGATTATCCCTGACACCATCTTCTTAATAGCAGTCCTTAACATATTTGAAGATTGTTATAGGTCACCCCTTAGTCTTCTTTTCCCAAGACTAAACAAACCAGGTTTTTTTAAATTTACAGGTCGGGTTTTCTAAAACTTTTAACATTTTTGTTGCTCTCCTCTGGACTCTCTCCAATTTGTCCACATCTTTCCTAAAGAGTGGCACCCAGAACTGGACACAGTGCTCCAGCTGAGGCCTCACCAGTGCTGAGTGGAGCAGGACAAGTACCTCCCATGTCTTACATATGACACTCCTGTTAACATACCTCAGAATTATATTAGCCTTTTTAGAAGCTGCATCACACATATTCAATTTGTGACCCACTGTAACCCCCAGATCCTTTTGATCTGTACTGCTGCCCAGGCAGTTATTCCCCATTTTGTAATTGTGCATTTGATTTTTCCTCCCTAAATGTAATACTTCATTGAATTTCATCTTGTTGATTTCAAACCAATTCTCCAATTTATCAAGGTTATTTTGAATTCTAATCCTATCCTCCCTAGTGCTTGCAACCCCTCCCAGCTTGGTGTTATCTGCAAATTTTATAAGTGTACTCTCCACTCTATTATCCAAGTCATTAATGAAAATATTGAATAATATTGGACCAAAGCCAGATCTATGCTGGACCCACTAGACATAGTCTCCCAGTTTGACAGCGAACCATTGATAACTACTACTTGAGTATGGTCTTTCAACTCATCTTATAGTAATTTCATCTAGACATCTTACGAGAATGTCATGTGGGACTGTCAATACCTTACTACAATCAAGATATATCACACCTACAGTTTCCCCCGGATCCACTAGGCTAGTAACCCTGGCAAAGAAGGATGTGAGGTTGGTTTGGCATGAATTGTTCTTGACAAATACATGTTGGCTATTACTTATTTTCCTATTATTCTCTAGATGTTTACAAACTGATTGTTTAATAACTTGTTCCAGTATCTTTCCATGTATCCATGTTTGGTTGACTGGTCCAGAATTCCCTGGCACTTCTCTGTTCCCTTTTAAAAAGAACAGATCCTATGTGTGCCCTTCTTCAGTCCTCTGAGACCTCACCCATCACCCAGGAGATCTTGAAGATAATCGCTAATGGTTCTGAGATTGAATCGGCTAGTTTGTTAAGTACTCTAGGGTGAATTTCATAAGCCTCTGCTGTTAGACGTATACATCTAACTTATCTAAATATTCTTTAACTTTTTCTTCTCCTACTTTGGCTTGTGTTCCTTCCTCCTTGTTAATATTAATTGTGTTAAGAATCTGGTCACAATTTACCTTTTTAGTAAAGACTGAAGCAAAATAGGAATTCAACACCTCAGCTTTCTTGATGGCATCCATTAGCTCTCCTTCCCCTCTAAGTAGAGGACCTACACTTTCCGTCAGCTTTCCCTTGCTCCCAATGTATTTATGGAACCTCTTGTTATTGCTTTTTATGCCCCTTGCAAGGTATAACTCATGTTGTGCCTTAGCCTTTCTGATTTTGTCCTTATATGCTTTTGCTATCTTTTGTACTCATCTGTAGCAATTTGTCTACATTTCCACTTTTTGTAGGATTTCTTTTTGATTTTCAGGTCATTAAAGAGCTCCTGAGGGAGCCTTTTTGGCTGCTTACTATTCTTCCTATTTTTTATTGCATGAATGGGATTTCCATTGTCTATGAAAATGAAAGATTCAGTAGAAAATACAGAGTTGTGACTTTCAGAATCAATCTATGCAATTCAGCAAGGCAAACTGTTAGTTTTGTCATGACCGCTGTCTTCCAAACTCCTTTGCACTCAGAGAGGGGAGGGAAGTCCCTGCTGTCATAACCAAAGCAACAAATCCAAAAGGACAGAACGTTAGGCAAATCAAAAATTTCACCTAAAAAGCTTACAAACTTAGGGCAAGTTATGGCATGGAAGCCACAGGCTACAGTTGGGGGAGGTGGGAGGATACGGATTTGCCTAGTAGCCTTGTAGAAGCTGTGATCAATCAGCTGCTCTCTCTAGCAGCAGTCCTCATCAAAGGAGAGCAGCTATTCAGTCCTCAGGTCATTTTACCTGCCAGCTCTGAAACTAGAGCAGTTTGAATGCAGGGCAAAATACCCCATCGCTTCTGCTCAGACCTAGCATTTTCCCTCAGCTCACCTAGGCATAGGTCTCTCTGTAAAACCCTGCATTCTGGCTTTTGTGCACTATACATAATCTACCTCTGGAGAATACCAATATGTCCTTCCCCCTTAGGGAGATATTAAGTGTTGGGAAAAATCCTTAGCTAGTTTAATAAGCATGTTTGTTTTAAAGGAGCATTGCTGCCAGCAAATGGAAAGCCATTCCCCCAAGGCCATTCTGCAGAGTTGTAGTGCTTTCACCATGGATCCTTCTGGTTTGAAGGCCACTCTCAGTTCCCGCCCCCAAGGCTACCTGCGGACAGGCAAATGCAGCTCAACTGCAGAGTGAACCTCACCGTGTTTTGGGGAAAGGAAGGGGAAAAAGTCACCCCATTTCAGTTCTGTGTTTGTACAGCACCTAGCACAAGGAGGTCCTGGTCCATGGTTAGGGCTCCCAGGCTCTACAGCAATACAGATAATAAAATAGCAATACTTAAGATCTGTATTTCCCCTCACTGTGAATCAGGTGTCATGGCCAGGTCCTTTTCAGGATAATAGGGTCTATATGCAGACCACTGCAAACATGGGCTATGTGTGTTCTTCACAGACCCACAAATACAGTATACTCCTAATTATCCAAACAGCCTGGATTTTATTCAGATAATCGGGATTTCAGGAGCTGTTCAGCAGTGGGGTGGCCACCAGGTCCTCCTCCTTGCAGTCCAGGCTAGGTGGAATTGTCTCTGCTCTATCCTGTCAACCACCCTACCATCCCCCGGCACCTTCTGGGAACAGGTGTCACTGGTCCTGCAGCAGTGCAGGGAGAACACTGCAGCTCTGCTGTCATGCCCCTGCTCTGTCACTCCTGTAAGGACGAGGCTTCAGAGGTCTCCCTGGCTACCACAGGAGCCATTCAGCAGCAGGGTGGCCTCCTCTGCACGCAGGGTCTCGTCCTCCTCTTCGCAGTGCTGACTGTGGTTCTTTTCTCTATTATCTAGATCTCCACATTATCCCAATCCCATCCTTGTCCCCCAGCATGAGACAGATGCCCTCTGTAGCATGTACCTCACACTGAGGGACAAGGAAAAGATTTGGATAAATGAGACTACACTGTGCTTCCATTAGAACCACCTTTTATCACAGCAATGTTTCATCATTTCCCTCCCCAATGGAATAACTGCCATCTTGAGGGATGACTCAATGTTTCCCAGCACTATGACTGAATGCAGGAGACTGTACCATCCCATCTCCTCTGTCTGGAAGACATGTTTGCTATTCCACAGCATTTTGCTATGTATTAACAAACCTGCATCATACAACTTGGCAGAGCAGACATCATCAACAAAGAGACATCTATGGCGTGGGTAAGAAAAGATAACACGCACAAGGCTCTGGAAATGGGTAAGCCTAGTAGTCATTCAGCTCACCTTACTGCCTATCCTGTAGAATGCACTGTACCTGGGATACAGTATTATTGCCAACAAAATGAAAATCAATTAAATACACTTAGTAAAAATCAGAACTGTAAATGTAATTAACAATGCAATTAATGATGACTAACTATTACGTAAGGATGCCCAGGTACTATATAAGTAATATGGTTTGAAAGCTTCTTTAACATTTTCCAAACTAAAATTAGTAACCAATTCTCAACTAGGAATAGCACAAGCAGTTTTCTCCATTGTGATTTTACAAAAGAATACTACTGCTCCTAACTTCTGTTAATAAGAACATAATTTCTCTTGATAATAGGTAAATGTTCAGATTGTCTCATACTTGATTAATGGTCTTTTCCATCTGTACCAAGCCCAGGTTTGGGAGAGTGTTTTTAATAAAATCCACTATGGTTTCTAAGTTCTCATGTTGCAGAATCAAGGGTTTGTGACTTCCCAACAGGCTTAAAGCCACTTTAAATATAACCTCTGATCCCTGAAGAAAGAGCATATCTGTGAAAACAAAGAAGAACCAAAAGTACATAAAACAAGCACATCTTTTGATAAGAATAATACAACAGTAAAATTTCCAAAGTATAACACCTGCATATACTACAGAGATCAAGAAACTAGAAATATTCACCAGTCAGGCATTTTTATAATTGTGTTTTCTAGTTAAACAATTTTTTTTTACAGTACCTTACACTAAAAGCAGAAACGGACCTTTTGTAAAAGTTTTACACTGAAAAAGAAACATTTCTTTAATCCATGGAATCTGCATCACAGGAAGACAATGAGACACACAGTGTGAGGGATTTTTGAAAGGATCAGATATACATATATTTTATGTAGGAACTGTATTTTCAGCTATGCTAGCTAAGTCATATGCTTCAAGGGCATGAACTGAGCAATGCTATGTAAATAAGTTCCTCCTCCTGCTCTGCCGAAATAGTGTACAAATAGCCACATATAAGAGAGAGTGAATGTGCATGTGTCCACACATGCATGCTTTGTGTAGTGGGCTGTGATTTTTTCTAAAGCATTAGATACACATGTGGCATTATGCCCCATATTCTTCATAGCAATATTATTATGATATGATTATGGCATAACTATGATATATTTTATGCAAGAGAGGTCATGTAATATATAATTGAAAAGGTTATGATTCACTGAATATGATTATACTATTTGTATGCATGTATCATTTTGGTATCTGAAGTTAGAAATTTTGTCTATGCACCTATTACAAATGTGTTTACACCTGGGGAACGTCCAGTAGGCAGAAGGCAATCATTCTAGATGGCTGGCTGGGAAAGGCCATTAGGAAGAACAATAGGTTTTAGAAAATGCTAATCTCCCACCAGGGAGCCTTCCTGAGGACACTATAAACAGCTTCTGATTCATGGCTGCTACGACCCTACAGGGACATGTGACCAAGTCACCTGGTATTGGACTCCATCTTAGAATACCAGTGTTTTTCCACTGAAAGGCATGGGAACTAAAGTTGGAGACAAAGAGTTCCTGCCATATGCACAAGCTATTTAAGGGAAGTGACATCATGTGGTTCTTCATTGACTCCTCCTGCCCAAAGGAGATGCTTGGAAACATCCGAGAAACAAGGACCGAACTGGGAGAGAAAGGCTGAACCTAGGCTAGAGGGATTTCTAGCCTGTGAAAGAAATACTTGGGGTTTCAAGCTGCAAGCAAGTGAAGAGTGCCCTTAAAAGCCTCTAGTCATCTTAAATCATCATTTAGGGTAAGAATTTGCTACTCATATCCAATTTCTTTAGCATATTTATCTTAGATTGCATTTTTGTTTTATTTGCTAGGTAAACTGCTTTCATCTGTTTGCAGCGGTGGCTCCAGGCACCAGCGCTCCAAGTGCGTGCGTGGGGTGACAAGCTGCGGGGGACGCCCTGCCGCTCCCTCCAAGGGTGGCAGTCAGGCAGCCTTTGGCAGCTTCCTGCAGAACGTCTGCTGGTCCTGCAGATTTGGCAGCAATTTGGCGGCAGGTACACCGAAGGTGCGGGACCGGCGGACCTCCCACAGGCACGTCGCTGAATCCGCAGGACTGGGGACATCCCGCAAGCAAGCTGCTGAAGGCAGCCTGCCTGCCGTACTTGGGGCAGCAAAAAAGCTAGAGCCGCCCCGTCTGTTTGCTGTCCTTATAATCACTTAGAATCTATCTTTTGTAGTTAATAAACTTGTTTTTGTTTTGTCTAAAACCAGTGTGTGCAGGAGTTATTACTTGGGGCAGAAAGCTATATATATTCCTCTCCACATTGAGGGAGGGGGCAAATTTAATGAGCTTACACTGTACAGTTCCCTGTGCAGTGCAAGACTGTACAATTTTGGGTTTACATTCCAGAGGTGAGTGCGTGCCTTAGGAACTGGGAGGTGCATTAGTTGAGCCTTCCCATGAAGAGCTGATCTCAGCATCTGTGTGTAGCTGCAGCTGGGTGTGTCCCTACCTGTATATGTGCTGGAGGGGGCTTGAGGGCCGTCACAGCAGTACAGTGTAAAGGGAGCCCAGGCTGGTGGGTCAGGTGGGCTCTGGGGTACCCCAGTTCCAGTTGGCACCCCGGGAGGAACCCGTCACAATACATCAGGACCATTATTATTCAATTATTTAAGTGACAATTGTGTGTTTCACTAGCTAGATCAATTGCCCTGGTTGGTAGGGTGACCAGACAGCAAATATGAAAAATCAGGACAAGGGGTGGGAAGTAATAGGAGCCTATATAAGAGAAAGATCCCAAAATCAGAACTGTCCCTATAAAATTGGGACATCTGGTCACCCTACTGGTTGGTGAGTTATCACCTGAGACATCCAGTACATATTTAAGCTATGTATAAGCTAGGCAATGCAGTGAAATTGGACAGTGTTACCTCTTCTTGTATGTGTTATGTTTTTTGAAGGGGGTCATGAGAACTCTATGAGGAGGTAATAGGAAGCAGCAGAATTTATTGTTCAGCTGTCAGTTCTGAGCTTGAATGGGATTATAAATTAAAGAACTTTAATAAATCAGTAGGTACCTACACTTTAATTATAAGGACAGAGTGTAATCTTTCTTCAGCCCTGTTTCTCATCTACTGGAGGGAAGTGGAAAACTGCATTAGGAAAACATACCACACTGTGTATGGGACTTGAGTTAAATAAATCAGTTTTCTAACAGCATCTGGTTTATTTGCTTTTTAATATAAGTATCTGATAAACATAATATCCTAACAAGCCACACTACTAATCACATTTGTAGTGTATCTTCATATCTTACTAATGTAGGCTGTGTATTAATGCTGCAGTGGCCCCATGGAGACAGCATCCTGGTACACATTCAGCACAGTGCAGCCACAGTATCTAGCTACCTTTCAGCATAACTTCCTTTCCATCTCTTCCTTTTTCCTTTACAAACAGCTGACAATCTAGCACAGGTCTTTATGGAGACAGGAAATACATGAGAGCAACCCTGCAGCAGCCAACGATACCGCTCACAACCCATCTGGCCAGAGGAGATACAAAAAGCTCTTTTCCTCCATAGACTCTCTTGCTACTAGACCTCAAAATCTGCTCTGGGTTTTAAAGAGCGACTTTCATACAGGAGGAAGTATCCAGTATACTACAAATAGTTATTAAGGGAAGGGGGAAACCACATGGCGGGTAAGTGGATTTTTGTTTTCAGTTCAGTTTGCTAATTACCGAATATATCTGTGTTTATACAAAGGCTTCCCATATCTCTCTTCCTTCTACTTGAACCTGCAAATGAAGTCATGCTGCTGAACTGGTAGCATCACAATAACTTACATGGCAATAAGCTGATAGCCAAACACATCAAGACTTCATGATCAAATAGAAGGAGAAACTGAGCAATGAGGGAAAATGCTAATGTCAAAACCACAAGTCTCTCCAGTGCAACGAAGAACATAAGAAAACACTGGCTGACTAAATTTCTCTGTACAAATATTCTCTCTTTTGAAGCTTGCATCAGAATGAAAGTTTCCTACAGTTCCTTGACTTTACCCTGAAGTCATAACTCATTTCACTCCTTTCCTGTATTCATCTCTCTCTCACAGAGGGACCGAGCGAGCATGAAGCACATGTAATAACTGATAATAAATCTTATATTTCTGCCCCAGACATCCTAAAAACAGTGAAAACAGCTCCAGTTCCAATTCAGTACATTCTATAAGAGGTAGGGCTGCTTTGAAAGATGTAATGGAAAGTGAGCATCTGTCTTCATGTGTCTATAGAAACTTGAAAAATACAGGACATTGCTCTTTATGGGAATCTACATTATTTAATATTAATACAGAGAACACCAAGCAAGAATCAACAAAGATGAAGTACAAAGCAGAACCTAATTAAGCAGAGAATAATACATCTATGTGACCCAACACCTGCCCCTAGAAAAGATGCAGATAAACTCAAAGTGACCTATACAGTATTATGGTATGAGCTGGATTGATTATATACTTCTGAAATCCCTCACTCATATATAAAATAGTGAGCAGTGAACAAAGGCCCATTTGTTTTAGGAGCTTATCCATCCCTAAGGCTTGCTGTAAGTGGGCTGCAAGCCAGCAACAATGCAATGTAGGCATCCAAATTAACGTCAGCATGACTGGCAGACATCAGGATTTAAAATCAAGTTATCTACAATCTTGGAACAGAATAAATGTTGTTCTTCCAAGTCTCCTCCACCACTAAGTAAACAGAAGGTTTTAGAGACCCTTTGTTTTGCAGTACCCTCACATGACCTTCTATTCTGAAGTGCTGAAAGCTTAGACAGATGGAGAAAAAAGGAAAAAGGCAATTTTGCTACTTTCTGGCATGACACAGCTTTGTAACTCCAGAACTTCTTTATAACCTATGGCTTTAATACACTGGAGTATAGCCTTCAGAAGACAGTGGGCTGTAAGGTAGTCTAAATGCACTGTACCTTTAACTACTACATTGTTACATAGCAATTGGGTTGCAAGGAGTCAAGGAATGAAAGATTAGCCTGTCCACTATTGGTGCACATGTGCCTGACGCACTTCAGTCCAGAGTCTCTAGCCAGCAGTATCCTGGCATGCACCCTGGTCTCTACCCAGCAGGAGCAGGCAGTGTGTGTGTGCCCTGAGAACCCCCATGCTCTGCATCAAGGGCATATAAGGGCAGAGTGCACCAGTGCTCCTTAGTGCCTCTGGCTTTGAGAGGGAGCTGGCAGTCTGCTTGACTGTCAGCTAATTTCTACTGAATAGTTAATAGTTTTGATATTTTTAACAGCTTTTAGTATGACGTGGTCAAAGCAGAGACTCTGAGGTTACTGCCTGGGAGTAAGCAATAGTGGAATGTGCGAAGGAGAATGGGAAGTTACTCACTTGTACGGTAACAGGAGTTCTTCGAGATGTGTTCTCTGCACGCACATTCCACAACTTACCCACCACCCCTCACCTTTAGAGTCCTTATCCTTGAGATGCTGCAGTTGAGAGGAAGCTGAGGAGCACTGGGGCACTCTGTTCTTATATGCCCTCAATGCAGAGCATGAGAATTCAGGGTGCATACATACTGTCTGGATGCTGCTGGCCAAAGATTCCAGACTCAAGTGAATGAGGTGCCCATGCACCGATAATGGAAAGTGCATATGGACAACACCTCTCAAAGAACTCCAGTCCCTGTAGGGTAAGTAGCTTTCCACCGAATGGGCTGCACAGTCAAAAGTTGGCAGGTAAATCAGTTTGCCTGGTTAGTCTGCATCTGAGACACTAGAATTCAACTTTTTTTTCTTCCTCCCTAGGAATCTAATAAATGAGTGGTAAAACCAAAACCTGCCAGGTTGTGCAAAACTGAGTGACCAGTTGTGTAGGAATGACCTGGATCTCAGCACTATGTGCAGTATTGCCAACTCCAACCATTCAAAAATCATAAGATTGGCTTAATAGTGACAATTAAAAAAGAAGTTTGAGGTTTCTATCTTTCTTCAGGTTTCTGAGCCTTTGGCATGGCTGAGGATGAGAAACTTTCATTTAAAAAAGGTGTCAGTTCAAGATTATCACCTAATCATATACTTCCAGGAGTAGTTGTTTTAAGAAAGCCACCAAATATTGTGAGTTTCAATGCTGGACTTGTGCTTCTGGGAAACAATGATTTTTAGGAGGTGGTTTTACTCTCACATGCTCCTCTGTAAAAGCAGCAAAGAATCCTGTGGCACCTTATAGACTAACAGATGTATTGGAGCATGAGCTTTTGTGGGTGAATACCTACTTCGTCATGCATCTGACGAAGTAGGTATTCACCTACGAAAGCTCATGCTCCAAAACCTCTGTTAGTCTATAAGGTGCCACAGGATTCTTTGCTGCTTTTACAGATCCAGACTAACACGGCTACCCCTCTGATACATGCTCCTCTGCTGTGACAAGACCCTAGTTCCACGTAAGTTATTTACTTATCTCAACCTTTTCTTCCACTGTAAATTCCTTGCTTTTTAAAGCTCTATAATCTTCCAGTGGCAAATTAAAAGCAAAATACATGATATGCAGATCTATATATTGAGGAGTCACAAAGGTATTAGGTTGGGCATAAACTAAAAGCATGTGTCTTTTGTGTATCTGCAGTCAAGCAGTTCACACAGGATCATACTGACACATGACAATTGATAATACAATTAATCATGGATGACTGAAAAGAGGAATGTTGATTATAAACTCAGTGCATGACACCTTGATTTTCATTCCATTCCTGAAGAGAATTATTGTCAGTGAGGCTAACCTGTTTAGAACACAACCTTGTTCCTTGATTAGGCGCTGTGCTCACCATAACTAGCTGTGTATCAAAAAAATGCAGCAAATGTAGATTTTATCTATATAATCTATTCCATCCTTATCAGCATGGTATCTTCCAATTCCATATTTTGCATTGACTTAAACTGGAACAGGACTAGTCTCCTTGAAATATATATTTATTATTTGCTTTTGTACTGAAAAAGAGACTGATTAAAAAGGTTAGGAAAGTGGTCATTTTAATGCACGATTAAATCATTGCACCTTGTGTGCTTGATCCCTCAAATCTATTTACCACGATAGGAAATGAGAATGAGTAGAGGCACAGAAACAACTTCCATACAAAGAAAGCTTTAAAAGATCAGGAAGAAAGGAGATAAATGAGAGGACACACTAAAGATATATGCAATGATGAAGGGCATAGAGACGGTAGACTGGTAATCAGAAGTGCTCATTCTCATAAGAAAAGATCATGGGGACAGTCAATGAAATAGAAAAGCAGAAAATTTAAAACTGATAAAGGGAAATAAATACCTTTTCACATAACATGCAGTTAGTATACGGAACTCATTGCCACATGATATTATTGAAGCCAAGTTCTTAATAGGAGTTTTCTTTTTAAGGAACTGGACATTTAAATGGATGCAGACAATCGGTAACAATCTTCAAAAAAGTGATACAGCAGCCTAAATCACATTGGGACTTAGGTGCTTTTGAAAATTTTACTCAATAGTCAGAGTTAAAATAGCCAGGGTTATTCTTCAGGGTATCACCCAATCTCTAACTAAATGTTATTTAGGAAGAAACTTTCCCTGTGGAGAAGTTGTCCATAACTGTGACTGACAGTTTTTTTGCACCACTTTCAGAAGCAGCTGGCCCAGACAATTTTGGACGCAAGCATACTGGAGTATGTGGACCACTGGTTTTACAACAATTCCTATGCTCTGAAAACAATGCTTGATTGTATGTTTCTCTCGATGTGTTTCTCTGTACTGTGAAGCTAATGTATTTCTAGGATATATAGCACCACTGTACTATACTGTCTCCTTGGCTCTTATATGCATCAGCTCCTGCCTATTGCCTAAGCAAGTGGCTCTCAACTTTTCCAGACTACTGTACCCCTTTCAGGAGTCTGATCTGTCTTGCACACCCCCAAGTTTTACCTCACTTAAAAACAACTAGCTTACAAAATCAGACATAAAAATACAAGTGTCATAGCACACTCTTACTGAAAAATTGCTTACTTTCTCATTTTTACCATATAATTACTAAATAAATCAACTGGAATATAAATACTGTACTTCCATTTCAGTAGACAGTATATATAGCAGTATAAACAAGCCATTGCCTGTAAGAATTTTTTGTTTGCACTGACTTCACTCGTGCTTTTTATGTAGCCTGTTGCCAAATTAGGCAAATATCTAGATGAGTTGATGTACCCCAGGGGTACGCGTACCCTTGGTTGAGAACCACTGCCCTAAGCAAACAACTAATTTGGTTGAAATAAGTCATTCTTGTTGTCTTATTAACTTTTGGCCAGTGTATTTGTTTTTAGTGAGGCAAGTCATTCATCTACGTGTGGCTCCACTACAGTGATCCAGGCAAAAACACACTTTTTATTTCAATATATAGGTATAGTTAGTTGAGCCACCCATTTATGAGTATACTGATTTAGTCATGTATCAGAGGGGTAGCTGTGTTAGTCTGGATCTGTAAAAGCGACAAAAGAGTCCTGTGCCACCTTATAGACTAACAGATGTATTGGAGCATAAGCTTTCGTGGGTGAATACCCACTTCGTCATGCATCTGAAGAAGTGGATATTCACCCACAAAAGCTTATGCTCCAACATCTGATTTAGTCATGGGTCACCAATTGCCTGGTTTTGAGTATGCATTCTATTGTATTCCTAGACCACTGTGTGACTATTATAACAAAGGGACACCAGAAATAAGATATGACAGGATTAGTGCATAGGGAATACTGGTGAACCTTGAAAATATATAAGGAATAGCTACATCAACAACAGATGTAATGTCTGCAAGAGAATGGGCAAAGATGGGTCTAGAGTCAGGCAAGCGGAACAGTGTAAAATCTCAGAAAGTGTCCGACCAGATGTTAAATGAAAAGATTAGATCCGTACTGAATACTTCAGGAGCAAAGCAGGCTAAAGTTAGCGTTATTATACAGCATAGAAAAATGTTGATATAGCCTCATGCCAGCATTCTTTTGTGAAGGGGAAGCCTCGGACACTGCAGAAGTGGGATCTCCAACTTAAAGAACACAGGAAGGCTCAGTAATTGGGAAGTATTATAGCACTCAGCTGAAATGAGAAGAATGAGGAAATCCAAAGAGAAAAAAAAGTTAACAATAGAGGTGAAGAGACAAGACAGTCAGTTCCAACCTTCTACTGTCTCTGAACAGCATTTTGCTATAAACTCTACACCTTCACTTCCAATAAATTGACTTTTGTCACTACACAATACATCAGTGGAAGGTACTATTCATCAAAAAGAGGATAAATATTGTCTTAGGTGTATGAAACAGGCTGGATCCTGTTGCAATGCAAACAGTTTCAAGAAGACCAGAAAGGTATTTTTATGGAGAGTTACCGAACACTCTGGCAACAAATCCCAGGGGAAACTGAGAGGCAAACATGGTCAGAAACCAGGGGGCAGCATAGAGACTAGGGCCAATCTCATGCTCCTCCAAGTGATTGTAGAGATCTCTATGGTAATCGTGAAGAAGTCTGGAAAGTTGATACATCTGGATCTGCAAAGAAGAGAAAAAGAAATGAAGAACTGCCCAAGAATAACAGATTAACTGAAAGTTATAAGAACAAAGCTCATGCTACACTTTCTCATGAGAAAGGAGGAGTGAAAAATATCAACCAATTAATGTTCAAACACACTTATAAGAAACTAAAGTAACCTGGAGCCTTTTCAGTGACACAATGAGTAGCACTTCATGATTGCCGACATTAACCATCCCTCTCACCCCTAAGCTTGCAGAGGTAATCCTCCCTGTTTCAGCATTCCCTGTATTTTCTCCCTACAATAGCAAACTATGCAGGGCTATCTGAAGACACACTTTCATACAAGGGCTACTTGAATGTAAATTAGTCTTAAGCAACAGAATTGTGTGTGTTTTTCATAATTTCCCCATGGCCTCTCAAACTGAAACATAAATCTCTAAGATCTAATCCTCTTTATAGCCCCCTTCTCCTCTTTAGTGATTCTCCAGTGGAGTCAAAAAGCAGAACCTGACAATTACATCACTAAAAAATTATATTGCTATTATTAGCAGCATCCTTTTTACAGAGGCATAAAAACAAATACCTGTAAAATAGTCATGTTGGGACGATACTGTTTCCTTAGGCCCATGTCAAACATAAGAAATTTCAACATCTTAAAAGCATCTTCTTCAGTCATATGAAGCAGCAGAACTCCTGCTACAAAACTAAGGCCCTGGCAATACCCTACTTCCGGATCCAGGAGAGAATAGGCCTTCAAAATATTGTAGAGTGACAGCTGCCCTGCTCCCAGTTGTGCTGAGAAATACGGATGTGTTGGAAAGGTGCGTCCTGTGAAAACAACTGAAGTTAGCAATTCAAACTTAAAACAAAACAAAACAAGCTTGCTAGGTTACCAAGTTAAACAATCTTTTTAAGTCAACTTTCAATGCTGACATTATTGAGTTTATTATGTAAGGCAAGGAAAGCTTTTGTACCTTAGAAATATATATATTTTTGTAATTTAAAAAGACATGGCTTATGGACAACTGCTGGGGTCCAAATAAAGAAGCCTTAGACCAATGTTCAGCTATCAGGGCCAGATTCTGATCTCAGTTTCTCAATTATAAATTGAAGTCAGTGGTGTAAACTTCAGATTTACAGTGATGCAATGATAAGAATCTGATCCTCTAAACCTAAAGCAAACAGGACCACCACTTCCACCATCTACTCATTATCAAGGAAGTTTTAATACTTTTTTTGTTCCAGGGCAAGTGAAGACTCTTTTGCAGTTGCCCACTTCTTAAATATCACCCCACCCTTCAGCTTCTGGAATGTTGCTGTGTTGCTCCTGCTGGAGGTGTGCTGGCAGATACCATCAGGGCTCTTGTTTCAAAAAGACAAAGCCTGGGGCTGGTTCTTCCTGCCTTCTGGTTAGTGCTCTAAACTACCAAGTGAAAAACCTGCATTTGATTATTTCTGAGTCTGGTCTCAAAGCTGCCAAGGCTGTTAAGGAATTGAGCACTGCAGAGGCAGTGTGATTAGCTTCCCAAGCGAAAGAACAGCTTGCATTTTTCTGCCTAAGCTAGGAGTTATTCTAATACATTCTTATGAGAGATCCACGTAGCCTCTCTCTATCAGCAGCAAGGCCTCCACTGGCACAAGTCATTCAGAGAGAAGGTATAAATTGCAGTCTAGAAAAAATCCAGTACAGAAGGGGTCCTGAAAAAGGAGTGGGTGAGGTGGAAGCAATGTTGCTAATCTCACTATGTGGTGTATTTCTTAAAGCCCTAGCTGCTGCTGGAGTCCTGTAATTAGATGAAAATCAGCTTTTCCTTAAAACAAAAAAATTCGTGGCCCTCATAACTGCAGAGAAAAAGCTTAAATATGTGACCTAAATGTACCCTTAAAGGCTCAGATACTAAAAGGTAAATAAAAAAACCCCTAAATTTATTTTTTAAAAATATTGATTTTTAAGCTAATCTTGTGATTTTTGAATGCTTGAAGTTGATAAATTTGGGAGAAGCAAGAATACTGCAGGCATTTACCTCTGAACATGGCACATCCCTACACTGTAGCGCCAAAAAGCCACAAGCCAACAAGCTCAGTAGGAGAAAAAAGTGAATGTAAATCCAGTTATTTGTTCCACATTCACTCATGCGTTCTTAGTCAGAAGTCTCCCATTGACTTCAACAGGCTTTGGATCAAGTCCCATGAAAGGCAAGATATAAAAGTAATCTTAAAGTTAAGTAGACTGATTTTTTTTTTTAAAATGTACTGAAGCTACAACAAACTCTTCTAAGAGTTCTGTAACTGAAAGATGAGACCAAAAAATCCTCTAATTTTTAGTTTATTTTGTTCATACACAAAGTGCTGTCAAATCTACAAGGGAGACACTCTCAGATTATCCCCCTCAACTAGCCAGTTAAGACTTTGGAGGATCGAGACCTACATCAAATGAATCTCGTGCCTCTAAGGTGAGCAGAGATTCTCATGTGTAAATCTTTGCAGGACTGGCCCCTCAGTTTGTATAGATACTTCACAGAACAAGAGGGGAAAGAAGTTTTTTAAAAACCCAAACAGGAAAATGTGATAATTTTTTAAAAAAAAAAAATGGCAGAGAAACTGAGGCAAGTGCAGTACATGATTCTAGATTTTTTTAATTGAGCAGAGTGTATGCTCCTGGGGGCAGGGACTGATTTTTTGTTCCATCTTTATACAGTGTTTAGACAGTGCCTAGCACAATGGTCCCTATCCTAGTCACTATCACAATACCAATGCAAATACATTTCAAGCAGACAGTGATCATCTGATGGTTCTGATAACAATGGCTGTACCACTGTACAATTAAGTATATCCCCAACTTCAGAATTAGAGACAAATATTTAAATATTTATACTAATGCATAATCACAACAGGATGCTCCAGCTGAACTGTATTATATTGATTCATGGCAGCTGTGCTGTCATTGCAGAGTCTTCAGGGCCTAGCAGCACACTGGGCATTGTTTAATACAATTCACGTCCTTTTGAACCTTGTTTTCTTAGGCAAGGTTAACATCAACAAGGATTTGTCTTTCTTCATGACTCCAGCTCTGACAAGGTCAGATTCCAATGCCCTTACTCATAGTTAGCTGTACTTTTCTATTCCGTGAATTCATTGGCACTTCTTGAGCTGCTCATTAGTCTTAACTATGAGCCTGGCTGTGCACCTGCTCAGGAGTGGGGGAATGAACTACTCACATTGCCAGCTGCAACACAGAGAGGGAGAAGAGGCCAGCATCTTCCAGTGGGCTGCTACTGCATGTGGGCAGAGCATGGCAAGAGCCATGGCCCAGCAATACCAGGAGAGATAAGCTGGAGTGCCGATGACAAGCGCAGTCAGGAACAACCAACCTAATTCTCAATTACTGAGGGACAATCTCCACTTATTGATATATTTTGCTTTCCACAACCAAATCTCTGTACAACTTTTCATGAGTGATGGACTCGAGTATTCAGATTCTAATATCTAAACTGTATTGTTAAATCTGTTCACCTAAATTTGAGTTATTGCTGGTTATGTACTCTATGTATCCTATGCCTTGAAAAACAAACTCTGTATTTGTGGATAATCTAAGCACTATATCCAGATGTACAGGCACTCTTTTCTCAACTTATGTATTATATAATTTTTTAAATATTAGCTTTAATAAAAAATTTAAGCTACATGTTGAGAAAATCCCTCTTGTCCTCAGAACACACAGGTTCCACCAAACAGCTATGCATTCTTACACAAGAATTTTTGAAGATCTATGTCAGATAAATGTATCTGATAGCTTAGAGAAATGCGAGTTGAAACATGCAAATTCTTTGTAACTACCTGTCCAGCTGTTGCTGCTTGCCTGTTCACAACATTTTTTTTTTACCTCCCTCCTTAGGAGTATTTAGTTTTCTTGGTTCATCTTATTAAAGTTTTAGGGCTTGGTCCGTCCTTCAGTTACCGCTTTCTCATACAGTTTGAAAACGTTAACAATTGAATTTATGCAAAAGTGCACAATTACTACTTTTGCCAGGACATGCATTTGTTTTATATATCTGAGCACATAACTGAGACCATGAAAAGACAGTGCGTGCACACACACTTTTATTAGCATGGGGCAAAAGATCTGTAGGCTACTGAACCATCAAGTCCCAAAAGTCTGCTGGTGAGCCATCCTATGCAATATTGACTAACTACAGGAAATGCTAGCCAACCTTCTCCCCACCCTCCCCAAAACAAAACAAAACAAAAAAACTTCATACTATGAAGCTGACTAGCCAGAGTAGATTTCAGATAAGATCACTGAAGCCTATATTCCCTTCTCTATTCTTAGCCTATCTGTGTCACACTGGGGCATGACGCAGGTACCCCTTGGTGCCAACTGGCAGAGGAAACGGGTTGTACAGGGTTTCAGTGGGATCCCCCGGGTTGGATATCTGCATAATATTTCACCAAAGGTGGCATGTGAGATCTCTACCAAGAGTCAGTTGCTCACTGGTCGACACAATCATTATGAGATGTACATACAGACAATCCTTAAACAGTTGGGTATCTATACTGAAAATTATGCTCTTAAGATCTTAGACTTAAGTCCGGTCACTGATAGGTGACATACCTTGGAAATGTTCCTGTCGGGCAAGATGTAACTGACACATATAGTTAGTCCAATAAAAGATATTACCACAGCCATCTTGTTTCTCTAATATCCTGATGCCGACGTGGCTACAACACTGCATACACCTGTCTCCCTTTCTGGCCACTCGTGTATTGTATGTCTCACAGTGTATGCTAATTTGCAAAGTGATCCAGGTGCAAATTGAGAGATTGCAAAATTTACAGGAGAGGAAATCTACAGCAGAGGGTCTCAACCTTTCCAGGCTACTGTACCCCTTTCAGGAGTCTGATTTGTCTTGCATACCCCAAGTTTCACCTCACTTAAAAACTACTTGCTTACAAAATCAGACAGAAAAATACTAAAGTGTCACAGCTCACTATTACTGAAAAATTGCTTACTTTCTCATTTTTACCATATAATTATAAAATAAAATTAGAATATAAATATTGTACTTACATTTCAGGGTATAGTATATAGAGCAGTATAAACAAGTCGTATGAAATTTTAGTTTGTAGTGACTTCAATAGTGCTTTTTATGTAACTTGTAGAATTAGGCAAATATCTAGATAAGATGATGTATCCCCTGGAAGACCTCTGCGTACCCCTGGTTAAGAACCACTTATCTACAGGACCAAACAAACAGTAGGGAGCTGCCCTGTTAATGAATCCAGATAAAGGATAGATGTGGTACATCCTGGAGTTCAACGAAACACCTTCACCTAGGAGGCAACTGACAGCAGGCCTGCCTCTTGGAAGAAGGGTCATAGCCTGCCTGCTATAAAGCACTACTAAGGATTTTGGATCAGCAATACTTGGTTAGACATGAGAGTATCTTGTTAATTAACTCTAGGCTCAGTCTAGAACATGTTAGGAAGGGGCAGAAGCCGGAAAGAGGTGTGGCGGGGGTGGGGACTTGGAGGGAAGGGGTAAAATGGGGGCATGAGGGGGCGGAGCAGGGTCAGGAAGAGGTGGGGAAGAGGCGGGGCAGGGGCAGAGCAGGGGCAGGAAGAGGTGGGACAGAGCGGGCTGGGGCCAGGTCGCTCTCTGCTGCTGGTGCCAAGTCCCCCGCTATCCCTAAGACGGCCCTGGACCCCAAAGCCCCTTGAAGCATGGGGACCCTCAACATGTGGGGCCTGGGGCAGTTGCCCTAGTCTGTCCAATGGACAGCTCAAACACTGGTGGAGCCCGGCCCAAGTTCCTGAATATTGGTGGAGCACAGGCACCACAGG
This sequence comes from Chelonoidis abingdonii, assembly GCF_003597395.2. Classification (NCBI taxonomy): domain Eukaryota; kingdom Metazoa; phylum Chordata; order Testudines; family Testudinidae; genus Chelonoidis; species Chelonoidis abingdonii. Next base: position 101,951,236 of record NC_133773.1, read on the forward strand.
CCCATATAACTTGCCGCCTATGTGCAGAGGGACAGTGGGGCCTGTGAAGAGGAGAGTGCTTGTGTGTTGCTTGTGGCTGGTGAAGATGGGGAGCTGACCCAGGGCAGGCACAGCCAAGGCTTCCTGATGCTAAGGACGGGTGATGCCTCACAACACTAGGTACTGCTGGGAAGCGTCACATTGGGACCATTCTTAAAAGTTATTAAAGGCAGATCAATGGCCACTGCTCAGCCAACAAGCTGTGCAACTGGAAGTGCTCTATATTCTTTTGTTTTGCTTTTTTCTTATTTTTTGTGCTGCTAAATGTTGGAATGCGATAGGCTAATAACCTTCATCACTGGCTGTGACAGAGCAACGCACTGGGTAACACAAATATTTAAATACTCATAATGTGAATTGCTAGCAGTTGGTTGGCAGCTGTAGAAGTAATATCATGATCAAATCTACATCAGCCAAAAACCCTGCACAAAAATGTCCTCATTTTAAATGTGCTTTTGGCCTTTTATTATCAGCCCTAAAAAAAACAGCTTTGTAATATAACAAAAATTATTTAGTCAGATTCTATTTCCTTTATTAGTAATTAACCATCTCTCTCCACTTTTCCGAAGAATGCTAAGTTCTTTGTAATAGATGCAAGTGTGGCCATCCACCACCTAGGGAGAAAGGAAACATTTTTCTCTACCATATAACATCTGTGTCACTTTAACTAATCCTAGTCAATTCCCTCACAGCTTGGTACCTGTGTAAGCTCACCTGCCTCTGCTGAAGGAATTTACCTCTGTTCCTCACAAGTAAGAGTTTGTCTACACATAGAGTTCTTCAGGTACAACCCTAGGCACTAAGACAATCCCTTACAGTAGAACCTCAGAGTTATGAACGCCAGAGTTACAAACTGACCAGTCAACCACACACCTCATTTGGAACCAGAAATATGCAATCAGGCAGCAGCAGAGACAAAATAACAATAACAACAACAACAAAAAAACAAATACAGTACAGTTCTGTGTTAAACCTAAACTACTAAAAAATAAGGGGAAAGCAGCATTGTTCTTCTACATAGTAAAGTTCAAAACTGTATTAAGTCAATGTTCAGTTGCAAACATTAGAAAGAACCATAACATTTTTTTCAGAGTCACAAATATCCTCCATTCCCAAGGTGTTCATAACTCTGAGGTTCTACTGTATTTCAGGAAAGGATGTAAAACCTCCTCATACCCAACTACTTCTGGTGAAAGTCTGTAGTACATTTAAAACTGCCTGATTCTAGGTTTAAAGTATAGTTCATTCAGTTATACTCTCTATACAAAGAACTGTAGTTTGTCTTCCCACATGCATATTACTGCCAAAGTTTACTGATTTTATGAGTCTCAAACACAATTTTACCATAATACTTGGTTACTGGGGAAAACCAACCTAGGGCCCCAATCCCGCAAGGGGTTGAATATGGCTCTGTGCTGATGCAAAAAAATAAAAATAAAAAGATTCAATTGCAGGATCAGAATCTGAAGGCTCAGTTGTGCCCAACCTCTCAGAGAGGGCAAAGACTGTATACTCTATCGATGACAACTTCTATATGAAGAATCAGGCCATGGCCAACCTATTCCACACCAGCCAGTGATATTAGATGGGGCAGAGGGAGAAAATGTTACGCCCTCTTCAAGGGTGACACACCAGACATGCTTTCTTGCCACTCCTGAAAGCATTGACCTTGTGTGAGGCACAGTGCCTCGCAGGTGCTCTTGCTGGAGTAGTGAGTGCATCTCCCTAACATGGGGCTGAGGTTTAATGCAGCAGTTTAGTCCCTATTGCTCTCAGCTAAATTACTATTCTACAAAAATTCTTTATTGGACCAATAATAATAATAAATATGAGGTTCACTAGGTTAGCTACGTACTACCTCTTTAGGATTACTAAACGTCATCTAAAATGCTCAATGTGTATTAGTCATTTAGATTAAAGCAGAAAGTTGTATCGATTTTCTGTCAAGTTTTAACCAATTAACCAAATGACAGTTGGTTAGCTATTTACAATTCATGCCTTCCATAAATGACAAAAGTTTCATTACAATTTTTAGTAATCGATCCTAATGATTATTCTTTCATGGACACGTGAAAAAAACCAAACCATAAAACACATTCTCCTTCCATAGTACTCTGAAATACAAGACCAGTTTATTCATTTATTATTGTAGAATTCAATGCATGTTCTTTAGTCTTAGAGTTAATCAAGGGTTACAACTGAGGACTAGTTGGAGTCTTCTTATAAAAATAGATTAAATGTTTGTTTTTGAGACTGTACACTGCATTAAAACAATTATCTAGGAGGAAAAAGGAGAATATTTATTTGAATTCTAATATGTTTTCAATAGGGCTACAGGCCACAGCATACCAAGTAATTATGGCTATGTAGGCAAAATTTTAATTGCCCTTCAGCCCCTAGCAGATTACTCCTGGGGAAATTCTGTGCCAAAAAATTCTGTGCACAATATTTCAAAATTCTGCATATTTTATTTGTTAAAATAATACAATATAATCAGGCCACTTTCAGTTATGTTGGTAATTTATTTTAGAATATCTGTCAGCAAGTATTCCTGTAACAATACAGACAAAAAAAAGTTTCAGGAAATGTTTTTTGACAAACATATTCCTTACTAGGCATAGTAATACTGAACTCTGAATACAAATTCATTTAAACTACAATACAGAAACGTGTCTCCTGCACCACTCAAAAACAGTGCAAAGGTTTGGGGGAGGGAGGGAGGGTCAGGGGTAACAGAGGAGCTGAGGGACGTAATTGCTGAGAAGGAGCCTGAGTGTGATCTTGGAAGGTTGTTGGGTACGCGTGGGAAAAGTATGCAACAGAGGTTTTTTTATGGAGGAGGGATTGTTAGGGAGTTGGGGAGCCTCCCCTGTGCTGACCCCCAGTCTCTCCTATTTAGTCAACACATCTGTCCTTGTGACCCTCCCATGTGTCACTGCATCTCCACTCAGCCACCGCTCCTCCTCCCATCCCCATGTGTCCCTGCATCCCCATATAGATAACCCATCTCCCTCCAGCCCCAAATGTCCCCTCACACCCACTCATCTACCTGTCCTCCCCCATCCCCATGTATGCTGCTCCCCCACTCAGCCAACCATCCCCCCCTGTCCCCATATGTCCCTACATCCTCTGGTCCCTGCAGCCCCATTTGGCCCTGCATCCCCCACTCCCATTTAGCCTCTAGATCAATGCTTTCACCCCACTAGCTCCTGTGACCTCACCCCATCTGTTCCCACCACTAGCTCCTCCACTAGTCTACGTGACCCCCCCAGCAGCTTCTCATGCCCTGCTCTATCCATCCCCGCTATATCTTGTGCCTCTTTACTTGGCCCCATGGACAAGGAGCTGTGAGTAAGGCAGCCTCTCCCACTTCCTCTCCATGGCTGGCTTAGCTTGCTGCCCTCTCTTCTGGTACCACAGCAGCCTCTGATGGGCAAAAGGAGTAATTGCAGCACCTTCCTGGCAGAACGTATTTTCTGCGGGGGGACGGGGGAGTAGTCTGTAAAGGACAGGAATTCTGTGCATGCAAAGTGGCACAGAATTCCTCCAAGAGTAATAGATGCCCCAAGATATCTGGGTTCCAATGAGGAAAGACAGCTAACGGTAAGGCTAAGCCTGTGGCTGGGATCATGGAAGGGTAGAGACAGTCAAGGGAAATCTATCTCGGAACGGAAAATACAAATCTCTTATGGGTGGAAGGTATATACTGCCAGTGGGGAGGAGAGGCTGGAGTTGGTAGGGGACTACTGTTGAAAGAGCAGAAAGACTGCAATAGAAAATATCAGGAGAGGACAAGAAAGCAGCCTAACAAAGTTTGTGAAACAAAATGGCCGACTCATGAGTGAACATGGCTAGTATTCTGGTTGGGGAAGAGCATCACTGCTGGTCACAGCTCTTAAGAGGTCAGTCTTGGCAATGTGCCGACATAATAGTGTTCAGTAGGGATCCACATCGTAAAGAACACATGCTTTTAGGATTCAAAGTCTTTTGAGCGTAGTCCCCTTTTGTGTTTTGTGGCAGAACTGTTATATTTTGGCAATTTGAGAGAGAGAAGTAATGCTGACAAGGACGGAGAAAAGGAAAAGGAAAATGAACTGATATGTATGAAATAATGTCTTTTGGGTGACCAAAGACTGTCACCTTTAACTCCCTCTCACTCTTAATAAAATTAGCTCAAATCACTCCTCTTTGACCACACCCTGGACCAACAGTTTCACACAATTTAGTTTTAGTATCTTGTATTTCACCCTGATATTATGAACACCCTGACAAGCTTTAAATGAGATACAAGAATGAAATGGAAGATGGGGACAGGCAAAGATTTTCTAAAATGTTTGTCTAAGGTTAAGCCTCCTAAATCCATAGTAACTGGCTTGAATAACAAGGGTGTTGAACATTGAATAGCTCCCCATGAAGCCAAGGGCAACTGCTGAGTGCTCAGCACCTTTGAAAGTCAGGCTGCTTGTTCAGATGATATGAATTTAAGAACCTAATCTAGACTCCTTTTTTTAAAAACCTTGACCATAGTGTGACGCTGGCAGACCAGATGTCAGCTCATGCCAAGGCCTCAGGCCTAAATGAACACTTAGAAATTCATAGCTGGAAACCTGTGTGTCGGCATTATCAAAATAAATGTTAGATGTTATGTTGATAAGAAAGTGTTTAGAGTTTTCTGAAATGCTTGTAGGATGCTGCATGGTATTGTTCTCACTCAGCTATATCCCATGTGGTAAAGCAAAAGCAATCATTTCCATTGCTAACCTCTGTTAACTATGTAACTCATCAAACAGGAAAAAAACATTGTATAATGAAAATAATGGTGGTCTGACAAGAAAATGTTAAATTCTGTTCATTAAATGCAAATGAGCCATTGTATGGGATCAAAGATCAAAGACTTTAAGCACATTCGCCCTCCACATGAAGAAGGGACCTGTGTGGGAACTGTTGCTGTCAGTTTGGTTTCTGTGAGAATAAGCTAAAAAATGTGGATTCAAGGAAAAATTCTTCATATCTGGAGTGTCCGAATCAGTGGTTCTCAACCAGTGGCCCAGTTAGCACACAGCTGCAGGACCAGGGGTGGGGTCCAGATTCCCAGTTACCCAGCATGTCAGGGTTCGGGAGTGCAGCCTGGCTCCATGAGCTCTGGGGCAGCCGTGCAGTGGGTGTCTGAGGCTTCCAGCTGGTCCCATTGCGTCAGGGGTCCAGCGCAGCTACCCAGCCCTTCGAGCTCCAGGGCAGGTGTGCCACAGGGGGCTGGTGCCCAGGGGGCTGGGCATGTGGGCAGCTGGCTGGCCCTGCACGGCGGGGGTCTGGGACAGGGTTGCCACGGCCGTATCACCCAGTCCCTGCGGCCCAGGTAACACATTGTGGGCCACGATAGATACGTTGAGAACCACTGGTCTGGATTCTAACAGGGCAGAATAACTGAACAAGAAGTTTGAGATCCCCAGAGTTACTATGGGTAGCCCTTAAAGACTTTTAGAAAATGGACAGAGTACCACATCTCTGCTGCCTTTTGAAATTACAGACTGTGACTCACATGTACATATATTTTTACCTGCTTTAACCTCTCAATAACTCTCATTCCTTTTTCTCAGCTAATAAATCTTTGGTTAGTTTACTATGGAAGTAACTTCAATAGTATTGTCTTTGGTGTGAGATCTACGGTGCAAACTGACCTGGGTGAGTGACTGGTCTCTTAGGAGTCAGTGTAAACTGAATATTTTGTAATTTTTGGTGTAAGTGACCATTTATTACACAGTCCAGCTTGCCTGGGTGGTAAGATAGCCTGGAGTGTTGAAGGAAGGTGTCTGTGACTCCACTATAAGACTACTGTATTACTTTGGGAAATCATATTTGGTTCTGGGTTGGTGAAATCTAATGATAGAACATACCCTGGGTGGGGTGTCTGCCTCACTTTTTGACAGTCTGCCCAGAGGTTGGCATTCTGGTCGTGAGCCACTCCAGACAGCATGACACACACTATTTTAGAGGAGAAACTGAGTGAGACTCAATAAATATCTTGCAAGATATTTGAATTTCCATCAAAGAGAGTTGTTTTACTAAAATAAAATAAAATCAAAATAATACTCATTAGAACCAAACTCCTACACTTTTCCAAGTAAAGCTGTTTTAAATTAAAGGCAGCACTGAGGATTAGAATTGAGTCGTACCTATTTTTAAACAAGCCTCAACTCTTACAAACAGATTTGATTCCCTGGCAGTTTCTATCCCATTGACTTTAGCAGTTCCCCGTCAATATCTGAAGTATAGCTGCATTAATCACATATACCAAAGTACTTATTAATGCCCTATCTAATGAGAGGAGACTGTAGAACATTTCTGTATTTGAAATATGGATTTAATGATTTGCTAATAATGAGAAGTAATTATTTTCAATTATATCAGATTAAAATCACTTTTCACCCATAATCTATTATTAACCCAAGAAACATTTTTACTCGTTATTTTCTTTGTTAGAATTCTCCCGCCCCAAAGGTTGTGAAACTTTAGTTCTCATTTCACAATACTGCTGTAGACTTACCGAGGTCAATAAGTATTGCATGTTGCTGGGAAGTTAATTGTTTTAAGAGTTCTTTGTAGGGAGTGTCCTTTGGCTGCTGCTTACTTGGAAACTGATGTTTAAGATGGTATTGTTCTGCTAAAAACTTCCAGATCTCGCCCCTGTGATGACGTGGTACTCCTTGCAAGAAAGGGAAAAAAATAAGGCTGAGTGGGAAATACACTACTCTTCTAATCACAAGAGTTAAAATATATGTCTCAAGTAAACAGTCCAGCAGAACCTGAGAATTCTGAACCCCCGAGTTACGAACAACCTCTGTTCCTGAGGTGTTCATAACTCTGAGGTTCTATATATTAGCAGGAGTGAGGCTTGGAAGATCTGTCTAACAGAAATTATCTGTGACCTTCCAAGTTATACACCCTGTGAAAGACTATAGAAGCTGGCTATGCAGCAGGCCTACCTAGTTGGAATTCAGGTTGATCTAGTTTGCAAAATGTACCCTCTTTCCCCCACCTGCCAAAGCATAAAAATCCTAACAGGGAAGGCGCACACTGGTCATGGGGCTGGCCTGGCAGCTGCATAAGGCTGAAATTAGCATTATGCATCCATTTTGAGAGACAAGCACCATTAACAAACAACTGCTGTACCAGTTTCCTTACGAAAGTACCAGCCACATCAGCCTCTAAGCAAACTAAGACTTTCAAACTGTGAAGTTGCTTGTCTTCTCCACAGCTTTCCAAGCTGAAGTACACAACTTAAAGCTTTTGGCTGGAATTTATATAGATTACTTTCTAATACTGCAAACTGCACTTTTGTCCTGGTTGGCACAAGGTACAGTGCACATGTGTCCTATTCCTACTTCTGCTACAAGCTTGCTGTGTGACTTTGGGCAAGTAACCATGTTTTAAAGCCTCACTTTCCCAAATCACCTAGGTGATGGGAGGCATAATTCATAATTACTTGCAATGCACTGAAATCTTTAGATAGAGAAGTGCAAAATACTATCATAACTAGGGCCCTACCAAATTCACAGTCCATTTTGGTCAATTTCATGGTCATAGGATTTTAAGAATCATAAATTTCATGATTTCAGCTATTTAAATCTGAAATGTGATGGTGTTGTAATTGTAGGAGTCCTGACCCAAAAAAGAGTTGTGGGGGTGGCCACACGGTTATTGTAGGGTGGGTTGCAGAACTGCTAACCTTACTTCTGTGCTGCTGTTGGCCGCAGAGTTGCTTTCAGAGCTGGGCAGCTGGAGAACAGTGGCCGCTGGCTGGGATCCCAGCTCTGAAGGCAGAGCTGCCGAAAGCTGCACTTTTACTTCTGTGCTGCCACTTTTACTTCTGTGCTGCTGCTGGTGGAGCACTGCCTTCAGAGCTGGGCACCTGGCCAACATCTGCTGCTCTGCGGCCACCCAGCTCTGAAGGAGCGCAGAAATAAGGGTGGCAATACCGCGATTCTCCCCTAAAATAACCTTGTGAACCCCCTGCAACTCTCTTTTAGGTCAGGACCCCCAGTTTGAGAAAAACTGGTCTCCCTATGTAATATGTATAGTACAGGGCAAAAGACCAGATTTCACAGTCTGTGACGTGTTTTTCATGGCTGTGAATTTGGTAGGGCCCTAATTATAACGGGTCAGGCTGTGTTACTATTCAACATGAGTAAAGGTACTTTACACTAAGAAGTCAACAGGACTACTCATAGCATAAGATTTTATTCAATGCAAATAAAGATATTCCAATCTAGTCTTAAATGTGTTGGAATCAAGGGTTCAGTTTTAGAGTAATCCATGATTGTGGTTTTTATTGTTTCTTTTGGTAAATATTTAAAACATAGCAAGAGTTCAATACAGCAGGTCAAAATTAACTCAGTTATCAAATACAGGCTGAGTGAAGTCAGACCAATTTTTTTTTTCTTTTTTCTTTGGGGGGGTGCGGGGAATGCAGATTCTGCTACACTAAAACAACTTTTGTGAATTTCACTCAATTGTTTCAATTGGGGAAAAAACATAAATGTTTAATTTTTTTATATTTGTGAGAAAAATTATTTTTATTCAAAACAGCTTTGTGTTTTGAGATTTCCTGTAATTTTATTTTAAATTTAAAAAAAAAATTGAAAGGTTGAAATCAAAGATTGTTTTTAAACAAAACAAAATTTTCCTTGCTTTTTCAGAATTGCCTGTGAACTGAAAAAATCTGTTATCGGCCTAGCTCTAGAAGAAATATATATGAGAACAATTTTACAGTACTTCCTTACATAAAAACTAAAATGAATAAGTATTTTTCTGATATGTATTTTTCATAGACCATCGTTATCTCCAGATCATTACTTTATAATGAAACTCCAGTAGGAACAAGTTAAGAGCAAAACTGATATTTGAAGCAAAACCACATCACAATGTACAGAGGGAGTATTTTCACAAACTACTTTCAGTGTTTTGAACTTGCTTACTGAATAAAAACACATCAAATGGTATAAACAGGCTTTTGGATTCACTGAAGGAACCAGATTCTGTTCTCAGTTACGCTCCTGCAATTCCATTAGCTTCAACTGGGTGAATAGATAACTGACAGTAGACTTTGGCTACTGTATACACCGTTATAGATCAATGAAATCTCCTTCAGGGCAAATACTTGATAAATTATTCCCATATCAATTATACCTGTGCACACGGCAACATCCACATAAACAAGGTATTTAGTCCAGCATTTCCACAACTGAAGATATTTTGTATTTAGATTCTATTATTGACTAAGACTCATACTGGTTGAAACAAGCAGATAAATATATTTAGTATAACAGTAAAAAGTTACTAGAAAAAACTCATTCTGAATTAGGATTTGGTGTATAATATAAGCTTGTTCAATTTTGTCTTTTTTTTTTTTGCCATTCATCTCATGTTTTCCTCCCCGTTTTTTTCTTTTTTGGTGGAGTTTCTTTCTAAAATCAATTTAAGGACATTTTTTTCATGGTCAAGAATTAAGTTAGAAACTTGAAGCTTCACACTGGTATTTTGGAGTTATAAATCACTTGTGGTCTGGTGTCACTTGCCTATCTAACAGTGGGTAGACAGACAGGCTCAACAACTTTGCTGTCCAAATCTCTTTTCCCCTTAGGATGAAGTTTATTAAAAGTGAATGTCACATACTTTATACTCAGCTCCATGGTTGCAACTACGGTTTAAAATCAATGGGAGTGGCACATGTGTAGGTAAGGGCAGCAGGCCTCAAATGTATCAATTTGAACAGTGTTAATTGTTTATTTAGACCACTGTGAACACCCCACTTAATAAGGTGATTAAGAGAGAACTGATATTGGTAGAGAAAAGCAATTAGAGTGACTTCTACCATTAAGTTGTACATGAATTCCACCATTTCAAAAATATAGGCTATGCTTACCTCGCCCAACAGCAGAATGTATTGTTTCCATGTCAATTTTTGTTTTTGACCTTCCTGGTGTACTCAGCATTTTTTCCCAAACCAAAGTTACATCTTTCAAGCACGGAGTGATTTCTTCATAATCAAGTTTCAGACGCCTGTTCAGCAAATTGTTTTCAGAAGCTAGGAAATGATATTTACAGTGTACCAGTTAAGACTATACAATACTATCAAACAGATTCACTTACACAGGGCCTTATCATGCAAACATTCATGCTGACGCCCAGGGCCGGCTCCAGGCACCAGCCCAGCAAGCAGTTGCTTGGGGCGGCCAACGGTGAGGGGCAGCACATCCGGGTCTTCGGTGGCAATTTGGCAGCAGGTCTCTCATTCCCTCTCGGAGCAAAGGACAAGCTGCCGAATTGCCACTGAAGACTGAAGCGGCGGCAGTAGAGCTGCAGATTGCAATCACGGCTTTTTTTTTTCTTTTTTTCTTTTTGCTGCTTGGGGCAGCAAAAACCCTGGAGCCGGCCCTGCTGATGTCTGTTTATATAACTGAAGATGTAGAACTTTCGACAAGCACTGTAAGAATTTCAGAATGCTTTTTTGTTTTAAACTGTTCTAGTTGTGCAGTTCTGTTGAAAGCCATTCTGTTAAAATACATTCTGCATGGCAGCTCAGCTGAAGAGCCTCACAACTAGTAAAATCTTTAAAATGGAAAGAAACACTGAAGATGGTTAATGAAATAGGCACTATATCAAAATCATCTTTAACTTTTTCCTCTTCACAAAAAGGATTTTGTGTAAACAAGACCAAAACTGAATATGAGATACAAAAATAACATAGTCTGCCCCTTTGTAAGCTACTCTCCCTTTCAATTCAGAATTATCGAGGAGTACTGCTATTTATTAGGAGTACAACAACTTTACAACAGAGCACATGCCATAATAAAAGTCTGTGGCAAGTCTACCGAGACTTTTAAGGATAGCTTTTTTAACAGGATTTTGAAGGGATCAGGGAGTCAGTTGATTTTGTTGGAGGATGGTGGTGATATAGTCAGAGTCCTTGCACATGTGAGAAAGTGAGCAGAAGCACTATTTTGAGCATGTAGAGACTTGGGGAGACCCTAGAAATGCGAGAGAGACAAGAGAAGATAAAGAGTATGTCTATATTGTAGACACTCGCTCTGATTTGTGGGGCTTGGGCTAACTGTGGTGTCAGCAGGATCCTAGTGCCTGGGCTGCAGCCCGAGCCTGAATGTCTACATTGCAATTAAACAGTCCCTTAGCCTGAGAACCTTAGCCTGAGTCAGCTGGCACAGGCCAGCCGCAGACTTATGATTGCTGTGCAGGCACACCCAAAGAGGAATGAGGATTTAAAGTGTTAAAAAAATTAACTCATATTAAATCCCAAGCAGCTCTCCTGAATTGAAACCATGTTTAAAAAGTAGTGTCATAAAGTTTCCATCACGCTAATGATGTTTGTGTGATATATGCATAAAACCTCGTTGCTGTGACAATGCATTACAATGTATTGTCATTCTGAGGATATATTATTACCATACATCATAAGACTACTGTCACTTTGGTGATTTAATACCATAGTACTTCATCAAAACAACACTCCTATTTATTACTGTGTTGAGACAATCTAAGTTAAAAGGACAAAGTAATTTTTTAATAGTTTAACTCTCCATTGTTAAAGCTGTTTATACAAATTTAAGTCTTGTTTTCCTTGCTTGTTTTTTCCTCTCTCCCATTTGCTGTAGTTGTATACTGAGAACAAAACTTTAAAAAAATAATTAATTTACAGGATCTCTGATCATGCCAAAATACTTTGTGTAACAGCACTATTAACTGTGTCATTACAGCTCTGGGTATACACCTCTACCCTGCTATAACGCGACCCGATATAACACGGGTTCACGTATAGCACGGTAGCAGCGGGGCTCTGGCGGCACTTTAAAGGGTCCAGGGCTCTGGCTGCTGCGGGGAGCCCTGGGCTCTTTAAATCCCGCTGGAGCCCTGCCGCTGCTACCCTGGGGCTGTGGCACCAGGGCTTGCCGGCGATTTAAAGGGCCCGGAGCTTTGGCTGCTGCGCGGAGCCCCGGGCCCTTTAAATCACCGCTGGAGCCCTTCCAACCCTACCCCAGGGCTGTGGCAGCGGGGCTCCACCAGCGATTTAAAGAGCCTGGGGCTCCCCATAGCGGCTGGAGCCCGGAGCTCTTTAAATCATTACCAGGGCCCTCACGCCCCAACCCCGATATAACAGGGTTTCAACTATAATGCGGTAGGGATTTTTGGCTCCCCACGACCGCGAGGTAGAAGTGTAGTTTGTTATATAACTATTGCCACTGAAGTTTTTAAAGCACTGATTTTTGCGTGTCATATGAAGCAAGGGCTATTTTTCAATTTGTCAGAAAAGAATGGTAAATTGGATATAGTTAGAAAATTTTCACCTTTAAATTATATAACAATTCAGGCCCTGATCCTGCCAGCCTTTATGCACGTGAACAACTCAGTGGAATTACTTGTGTGAGTTAAATTATGAGTTTTTGCAGGATCAGAGCTGTTTAGTTTCCCAAGGAACCAATTTGTAGGCCTTCTGTGACATTTCATTAATCTGAATAACCTAAATCATTGAAATTTATTTTAAATTTTTTTTTGTTCCTAATTTTGAGGTAACAGGTTTCCTAGAAAGTAAGTTAAAGGCATCAGCAGAGACTTTAATCACAGCACTGTTTTCCAGGCAACCGAGCACAACTTATAACGTAGTTTACTGGGCCTCAGGCAAGCAAAAGTAACCAGTGAATCCAGCTGTTTTGTTTCACATCCCACACTAGTATGATATACTCTTCTAGAATGCTATCTGGCCTTAGAAGCACAGATTGCAGCACTGAATACTGAATTCAGACTGTGTAGGGAAGATTGCCATATGAGCGTAACTGTTTAGTTTGCGTAATCTGATGCACAAGACTGAATTCCCACTTCTGTTTCAACTATGTGGTTTTTCCTGCTCCCAAGTTAACTATGTAGGAATTTACAAAATTAAAAACAAAAATGCTTCACCCTTACTGGATATCATTATAATGACCACCATTTTCCAGATGGATAAACTAAGTCACAGGGACATCACAGATTAAATTTACAAAGGCATGTGCCTAAGGATGCAGACAGGCACCTTACAAAAACAGCTAAACAAGTTAGGCACTTAACTCCCATTGAGTTAGGTGCCTAACCGGCTTATGTACATCTGTAAATCCCACTGGGTACCTGACTGCATCTTCAGGCACTTAAATAACTTTATAAAGATAGCTCCAACTGACCTGCCCAAAACTTTAATGATGTCAAATATGAAATTGCTTAACATTAATCTTCAAGATAACTGACTGCAATTATGATGAGAACTAACATGAGAATTAGTGGTCTAGTTTACTATATGCTTCTAATCTCTGTCTGTTACCCTAAACTTTCTGATAAAGAACCTCTCTGTTTCCTTAAGATTGATTTGTTTTAGGATTTGAAATGATGCATTCTAACTAGAAATTATTATTTAAAATGCTTGTAAGAGGTCGCTTTTTTCGTGTTTGTCTGTTTCGAAATCACAGTTGCCAACTTTAACGTGGTAAATAAGCACCCAGTCTTTCACAATATGCCAAAAATCAAACTAATCCCATTTCAAAACAAGGCCAAAACAAGCCAATCCCTGAGAACCCCAACAGTCTATGTGACTAGATCCCCCCAGTGTGCAGTCTGGGATTGTGGTTGGCCCGCTGTGCACCCCTGACTCTCTCTCTCCCCCTCCCTTGTCCCTGCTTGCCAGGAGCTGATCAAAAAACCAGACGCAACAAGCTACAACAGGCAACAAGCTACAAGCCAAAAACTAGCCAACAAGCAACTCACAAGCCAAGACAGACAAAAATAAGCCTGATTTCTGCATTTTTTTTTGCAGATTTGGCATGCCTGTTCCACATATCCATCCTGCTATGCCAAAGGTATGGTTAAAAAACCCAAACATAAATTTTATCCAGAATTTTCTTTTAATATATCAGAGATTTGATTCCGAGTAAAGGAATAATTATTTATTACTTTTTAAATAAAGTGAAACAGACTTTCACTTTACACTCTACGAGGCATTTTAAACAGAATGACACGGGTCATGTTTATTACTCTGCCTTTTCTGGCAGGCTCAGTGCTGGAATTCTGCTTTTGGTACCACCTCTGCCTTTAAAGTCAACTGTTACTGGTATCAGTATTTCATGCCCAGGGTCAGGGTCAATGGGGAGGGGGAAGGAGGGCCTTTTGGCCTGGGCCTCAAACTCAAAGGGGGCCTCAAATTTAGAAACTTGTTAATTTTCTACCATTTGATAAGTTCTGCAACTTGTTTTTATTTGCATCCCTGTCGAACGAGAAAAGCATTTGTTAAATAAAAAATTATTCAGATTATGGTTCACTCTTTTTTTGATGCCTTATTTTGTTTTCATGTGTTGTCTTTTTTTTTTTTTTTTACTATA